>NC_069499.1:1133361121-1133961121 GCF_027579735.1 Bombina bombina | reverse complement strand
CCTGAGAACATTTAAAAATCTATCCCCCTTAGCTGAATTACTAGTTTCATTGGCCCAGTTTATATCAGGATAGTTAAAATCTCCCATAATTACAGCACTGTTATTAGCAACCTTACCTATTTGGATAAGTAGTTGAGATTCCTCCGGGTCACTAATGTTGGGAGGCTTGTAGCATGTTCCTAGTAATATTTTTTTAGGATTTTCCCCCCCACTCTTTATTTCAACCCACAGGGTCTCTACATTGTCACTTGTATCATAAATATCTTCCCTTATTGTAGGTTTAAGGTTAGGTTTAATATACATGCAGATTCTTCCACCCCTTTTATTATTCCTATCCCTCCTAAATAATGTATACCCCTCTAAGTTAACTGCCCAGTCATGTGAATCATCCCACCAAGTTTCAGTTAATACTGATAACATCATAGTCCTCTTCTGCAACTAAGAGCGTAAGCTCCCCCATTTTACCTGTCATGCTTCTTGCATTTGTTGTCATACATTTAATTTTCATGTGCTTTCTGCTGCTACTTGGGGTGCTTTCCTCTATACTTTCTAATGTGACATTTCTTAAGTCATCCCTTCCTTGAGATATTAAGAGAGTGACATATTCACAGACTGATCCCTCTGTTCTATTGTGTTCTAACTGACCCTCCCCCCCTTTGCCTAGTTTAAAAGGTTCTCTAAACGTTCTCTAATCTGTGTTAAAGCCCTTTACCTGCTTTTTGTTTCTAATACCCAAGATCTCATATCTTTGAGCCCTTATAACTTTTTTTAAAAATATTTTTTATTAGGCAGTGTTTTTATGAGGGTAAGTTTACTTTGTAATGTATTTTTGATGTATTTTATGCAACTTTTATGTTTCACAAAAACATTTAACCAGAGCTCTGAGGACACAGTGATCATTCTAATGTAAATCGTGATTGCGTTTACGCTCAACTTGTAATATGAGTGGTAAACCAACTATTGCGCTTCACTTGTAATCTAGCCCAAAATGTTTAATGACTATAAAACAACATTGTTGTCAGCCGCTCTGGAATCAATCCGGGATGTAACCCAACTGCTAGCGTGAATTGAAAGCACACGCTAGCACACTGAGAAATATCCAGGACGTGACCCACTCAGGAAGCAGATTAGAAGATAACAAAAATGAATATTGTTCCAGAATGCAGGAAAGCCACAAAGGTTAAAACGTCCCTTTAAGTAGTACAAAGAACAAAAAGGAAATGCTCTTACTTGAAGCTTCTGAAAAAGGTCCTCTTTAGCAGGCTTGTAAAACAAAGGAAAAGTTCTCTTTTGCAGCTTGTAAAAGTATAATGTCCCTTTAAGCAGGTTTATAACAAACAGAAAGGCAAAGTTCTCTTTTGCAGCTTGTAAAAGTAAATGTCCCTTTAAAGCAGGTGTATAACAAACAGAAAGGCAAAGTTCTCTTTTGCAGCTTGTAAAAGTAAATGTCCCTTTTAAGCAGGTGTATAACAAACAGAAAGGCAAAGTTCTCTTTTGTAGCTTGTAAAAGTAAATGTCCCTTTTAAGCAGGTGTATAACAAACAGAAAGGCAAAGTTCTCTTTTGTAGCTTGTAAAAGTAAATGTCCCTTTTAAGCAGGTGTATAACAAACAGAAAGGCAAAGTTCTCTTTTGCAGCTTGTAAAAGTAAATGTCCCTTTTAAGCAGGTGTTGTTTAACAAAGAATAGGTTTAAAGGTAAAGGCCAAAGCAAGGTCAGGCAGGCAGAAGTCGGCATCCAAATATCAGCAAAAGGTATAGGCAAAAGACAGGGTCAGGCAAGCAGAAGTCGGCATCCAAGTATCAGCAAAAGGGTAATAGCTACAGGCAAGGTCAGGCAGGCAGAAGTCAATGTCCAAATATCAGCAAGTAGGGATTAGGCAAGAGGCTTGGTCAGGCAGGCAGAAGTCGGTACACAGAAGAACAAAACTGATATGGTACTCACAATCCAGGGAAACAAACAAACGGGCCCAGATTCAGATCTCCCGCCGAGATTTAAAGGGCAGGAGCGTAACCGTCATCAGAGGGGTGTGAGAGAAAGCGTCATGTTGCTAAGCAACATGACGTCAGAGACACAGAGGAGTTCCGGGAGCCGCGGCGACACGGCGATGAACGTAAGCGCTCATGACAGCACCCCCTCCTCAAGGACCCCTCCGGGGGACAGGACCAGGTCTATCAGGATGAGTCTTGTGGAAGGTCTTGACCAATATAGGAGCATTTACTTGATGAGCAGGTTCCCAAGAACGTTCCGTGACTGGATAACCCTTCCAATGAATGAGATAATACAATTTCTTGCCCCGCAATTTGGAATCTAGAATATGGCTGATCTCAAACTCAGGATGTCCATGCACCAATAACGGTGGAGGTTTAGAAAAAGGCTTAGAATACCTGTTAATCATCACAGGTTTTAAAAGAGAAACATGGAATACCGGATGGACTTTGAGAGACTTGGGTAAAGCTACCCGATAAGCAGTGGAACATACCTGACCCAGTATTCGGAAAGGACCCACATATCGTGGTCCCAATTTGTTAGAAGGTTGTTTCAGGCGAAGAAATCGAGAGGAAATCCAAACTTTATCACCAGGGCGATATTTGGGAGCCTTTTTCCGTCGAAGATCCGAAAAGAACTTGTAATGTCTAGAAGTTACAGAAAGAATACGATGTATCTTCTGCCAATGTCGAGTTAATCTTCGGGCTGTAAGATCAGAAGCAGGATTCACTGTGGAGGAAGTATGCAAAGGGAATGTCCTAGGCTGATATCCGTAAGCTGCATGAAAAGGAGAAGTCTGAAGGGAGGAATTGTACCGGGCATTATGGGCCAATTCAGCCAAAGGAAGGTAAGAAGTCCAGTTAGAATGATAATGATCCACATAATGTCTAAGATATGTTTCAAGACACTGGTTTACTCTTTCAGTCTGACCATTCGATTGTGGGTGGTGAGAAGTAGAGAGAGATATAGTAGTACCAAAATGTTTACAAAGTGACCTCCAAAATCGAGAAACGAATTGTACCCCTCTATCAGAAACAATATCTAGAGGAAATCCATGGATTCTTACAATATGTAGAATAAAAAGTTCAGAGAGTCTTTTGGCAGATGGTAATCCTGGCAAGGGTACAAAATGAGCCGTCTTAGTGAACCTGTCGACCACCACCCAGATAGTATTGTTCCCAGTGGACAAGGGAAGATCGGTAATAAAGTCCATGGATACATGAGTCCAAGGCTGGTGAGGTATAGGCAATGGTTGGAGTAATCCTGAAGGAAGTTGGCGTGGAGTTTTGTTCATGGCACATTGTGTGCATACTGAGACGTAATCCTTCACATCTTGAGAGAGTGTAGGCCACCAGACATGTTGTTTGAGGTTTCGAGTGGTAATACTGATGCCAGGATGTCCAGAAAGGGGACTATCATGAGCCCAAAATAAAATCTTGGAACGAAGGCGTTCAGGAACAAAGAGTAAACCTTTGGGAGGTTTACAGGACAAAGGAAGATGCTCTTGAGCGGACTGTAATTCTTGTAACCAAGAAGTTGTTAACTGGGCAATGACTTCATGAGGTTGGAGAATGGTACCAGACTCAGGAACTGGGGTATCTTGAAATTGTCTGGAAAGTGCGTCTGCTTTAATATTTTTTGAACCAGGTATGTAAGACAAATTATAGTGAAACCGAGAGAAGAATAAGGACCAGCGTGCTTGCCTGGAATTTAGTCGTTTGGCTGTTTGGAGATACAGGAGGTTCTTATGATCAGTAAGTATAGTAAATGGCAAAGAAGTACCTTCCAGCCAATGTCTCCATTCATCCAATGCCATCTTGATGGCAAGCAACTCTTTATTCCCTACGTCATAGTTAAATTCGGAAGGAGTGAATTTTTTAGAGAAAAAAGCAACAGGATGAATCCTTCCAGTCTCTGGTATTCGTTGAGACAGAACCGCTCCAGCAGCAACAGAGGAAGCATCCACCTCCAGAATAAATTGAAACTCAGGATTTGGATGACGAAGGATAGGAGCTGAGGAAAAAGCTTCTTTGAGAGATTCAAAAGCTTCTATAGCCTCAGACGGCCATACTTTACAGTTTTGTCCTTTTCTTGTGAGAGAAGTAAGAGGAGAAGTAATAGTAGCAAAATTCTTGATGAACTTTCTGTAATAATTGGCGAAGCCTAGAAAACGTTGTAAAGCCTTCAAAGAATCAGGTCTAGGCCAATCCAAAATGGCAGAAAGTTTAGTAGGGTCCATTTCGAATCCAGATGCCGATATTACATAACCCAGAAAGGGTATGGATTTTTGATGGAAAGAACATTTCTCCAGTTTAGCAAACAGATGGAATTCTCTTAGACGTTGAAGTACTTTCTTGACGTGGTGCACATGATCTTGGTGGTTCTGAGAAAAAATTAAGATGTCGTCCAGGTATATGATAACAAAAATATTCAAAAAATCACGAAAGATCTCATTTACAAAATGCTGGAAAACCGCCGGAGCATTGCATAGCCCGAAGGGCATGACCAAATATTCATAATGCCCAAATCGAGTGTTAAAGGCAGTCTTCCACTCATCTCCTTTGCGTATACGGATCAAGTTGTATGCACCACGTAGGTCGAGTTTGGTGAAAATGGTGGCTCCCTGAAGATAAGTAAAAAGTTCAGGAATAAGGGGCAGAGGATAACTGTTCTTGATGGTAATCTGATTCAATCCACGATAATCAATACAGGGTCTTAATCCGCCATCCTTTTTTCCCACAAAAAAGAAACCAGCCCCTACAGGGGAAGAGGAGGGTCGAATAAATCCTCTAGCCAGATTGTCTTTTATATATTCTTCCAGAGCCATGTTTTCTGGTTTAGAAAGTGGATATGTCTTGCCTCGAGGATAGGCAGCCCCAGGAAGGAGGTCAATGGGACAATCAAAAGGGCGATGAGGAGGAAGACGTTCCGCTTCTTTTTTGGAGAAGACATCCACAAAGTCATGGTAATGCATAGGTAAGGATTCCGGAGTTTCAACTGTGAGAGCAATAGTGAGTGGTAACTTAGTAATCTTTTGAAGACATTTAGTCTGGCATGTAGATCCCCAGGAAGTGAGTTCACCGAAAGTCCAAGAAAAAATGGGATTGTGAATCTGGAGCCAGGGTAATCCCAAGATAATGGGAAATTGCGGAGTGGGAATGACATCGAAACAAATTGTCTCAGAATGAAGTATTCCTACGGTGAGGATTAAGGGTTGAGTAGAAAACTGAATGTATCCAGAACCCAAAGGATCTCCACTGACCGTAGAGACTGAAATGGAATACTCCTTCTTTAGTAAGGGTATAGAATGAGTAAAAACAAATGTAGAGTCAATGAACACACCTCCAACACCAGAATCAATTAGAGCTTGGGTATAGATCTTCTTATGTCCAATTAGAAGAGTTACTGGAACAAAGAGTTTCTTGTATAGGGAATGACCACTATTTTGGCTTAACTCAGTTCCCTGGACTAGAGTTAAGCCCTGGCTTTTACTGGCCTAGTAGGACAATCCCTTAATAAATGTCCTTTAAGGCCACAGTACAGACATAAGCCAAGAGTCCGTCTTCTTAAGCGTTCAGTCTCAGTTAATTTTATACTTCCTACTTCCATGGGTTCAGCCTGATCAGTAGTAGGAGAGGCTGGAGTGACTGGATTAGAAAAACGAGGAGCTAAACGAAAAGGAGTTCGAGTGGAAGTCCTCTGTGTTCTATCCTTTTCTTGTTGGCGTTCACGAAACCTGGCGTCGAGACTGATACAGAGATTTATTAAGGCTTCTAAGGACTCTGGAAGTTCACGATACACCAATTCATCCTTGAGACGCTCAGAAAGTCCTTTACGGAAAGCGGCTCTGAGTGCTCCCTGATTCCAAGTGGTTTCAGAGGCAAGGGTGCGGAACTCAATTGCATATTGAGAGACTGGTTGATTTCCCTGACGTAAATCCAGGAGAGTTGCTTCAGCAGTGGATGACCTTCCAGGTTTATCGAATACGTTTGAGAATGTAGATAGAAATGTATCAACATCCAACAGTATAGGATCATTCTTTTCTAGCAAAGGTGACACCCAAGCCAAGGCTTTTCCTTTCATTAAGGAAATAAGAAACGTGATTCTAGAAGAGGCAGTAGCAAAGAGAGTAGGGCTATTTCAGAAATGAAGACGGCATTGATTCAAAAAGCCTCTACATTCTTCAGGATTCCCATCATATTTATCCGGAAGAGGAATCCTGGGACTTAGTTGTACCTGAGACTGATTGTTAGGAATCGGAGGAGGTAATGCCTCAATCGGATTTGGATTGGGATTAGGATTGGGAGGTGCGGTAGCAACCAAATTTTGTAATAGAGCAGTAATTTGATCAAGTTTAGTGTCCAGAGACTGCAAGTGAGTGGCATGAGAACCCAAGAGCTGTCCCTGGTGAGCCACGGCCATAGATAATTCAGTGGGGTCCATTTTTATGGCCCGTTTGTAATGTCAGCCGCTCTGGAATCAATCCGGGATGTAACCCAACTGCTAGCGTGAATTGAAAGCACACGCTAGCACACTGAGAAATATCCAGGACGTGACCCACTCAGGAAGCAGATTAGAAGATAACAAAAATGAATATTGTTCCAGAATGCAGGAAAGCCACAAAGGTTAAAACGTCCCTTTAAGTAGTACAAAGAACAAAAAGGAAATGCTCTTACTTGAAGCTTCTGAAAAAGGTCCTCTTTAGCAGGCTTGTAAAACAAAGGAAAAGTTCTCTTTTGCAGCTTGTAAAAGTATAATGTCCCTTTAAGCAGGTTTATAACAAACAGAAAGGCAAAGTTCTCTTTTGCAGCTTGTAAAAGTAAATGTCCCTTTAAAGCAGGTGTATAACAAACAGAAAGGCAAAGTTCTCTTTTGCAGCTTGTAAAAGTAAATGTCCCTTTTAAGCAGGTGTATAACAAACAGAAAGGCAAAGTTCTCTTTTGTAGCTTGTAAAAGTAAATGTCCCTTTTAAGCAGGTGTATAACAAACAGAAAGGCAAAGTTCTCTTTTGTAGCTTGTAAAAGTAAATGTCCCTTTTAAGCAGGTGTATAACAAACAGAAAGGCAAAGTTCTCTTTTGCAGCTTGTAAAAGTAAATGTCCCTTTTAAGCAGGTGTTGTTTAACAAAGAATAGGTTTAAAGGTAAAGGCCAAAGCAAGGTCAGGCAGGCAGAAGTCGGCATCCAAATATCAGCAAAAGGTATAGGCAAAAGACAGGGTCAGGCAAGCAGAAGTCGGCATCCAAGTATCAGCAAAAGGGTAATAGCTACAGGCAAGGTCAGGCAGGCAGAAGTCAATGTCCAAATATCAGCAAGTAGGGATTAGGCAAGAGGCTTGGTCAGGCAGGCAGAAGTCGGTACACAGAAGAACAAAACTGATATGGTACTCACAATCCAGGGAAACAAACAAACGGGCCCAGATTCAGATCTCCCGCCGAGATTTAAAGGGCAGGAGCGTAACCGTCATCAGAGGGGTGTGAGAGAAAGCGTCATGTTGCTAAGCAACATGACGTCAGAGACACAGAGGAGTTCCGGGAGCCGCGGCGACACGGCGATGAACGTAAGCGCTCATGACAATTGTAATATACTTTTGATATTTATTTTGGATGCTTTAACAAAACAAACAAAAAAGAAATAACCATACAAAAATAATACCTTTTTCACTTTCTCCTAGAGAGACTTCCTCTATCATACTTAAGTATGGTGAAATTTACCTAAGCCGGCAGCATTTTACACAATTGGTATTTTAATGCACACCGGTTAGGCTGCTGAGGAGCCTTGATTTTTAGGTGAAATCATACCTATGGTTTACAGCGGTTTGTTAGTGGGTGTTCATATCATTAACATGAATGGTTGTTCTAAGTGCCCCAATATCTCATGCAGCAAATGAAAATCGCTAACAATGAGAAAAACAAAAATTACATCCGCAACAGTTAGGAAACCCATTTGCAAAATGGGTTAAGTAACTGTTTGTAATTGTAAAATTTGTGCATGTGTGTTTTAATAGTGTAAAGTAGTTTAGCCAGATAAAACAAGAAGAACTGTCTCATAAACATTGCTGATATGAACAAGGGGCTAGACAAGGTAAGTTTAAAAGGTAAGTTTTTTTTCACAACAGGAGTGAAATGTAAATTTTGATGAATTAAAGTGCCCCTGTTTTTAATCGAATTTTTAAAACCCGGGCACTTTAGCATCAAAATTTACATTCACTTTAAGGGGTTGTGGCTCTTGGGAAACTGTCCCTTTCTCTCTGCCCTACTCTCCAGACCATCTCCCTATCCTTTCCTCCCTTTAAGTATAAGAGCCCATCTGCGCTGTGGTACTTTATGTTTCTCCATTTTAATAGATCTATAGAAATATTAATTGTTTAAAAGGCTGCAAATGACATAAAAATGAAACAGGACTTTTTTGCATAGTAATTCATGTTCATTTGGTAAACTTATGTGTTGCTGCAGCAGGTATACATTTGCTGTGTTTAAAAACTCCCTCTGTGTTTAAAAACATCCCTCTGTGTTTGTTTGTATCCCTCTATGTGTATTATTTTATAGTGCATCTAATATCTCAGCACTCTGGCTCTATTACTAGCCAGGGCCTCCACAGCCACTGACCTCACCGCACGTCACACAGTAGCTAGTGCAATTGAGAGGTTCAGGAGTAAGTTGTGGGGTGGGTGGTGCAAGCTAAGGTGGCAACAAAATCTTAAAGGGATCCTTGGAGAGCGTTTATTGTTAAGGCCTTGTTGTAAGGTGGGTGCAGGTTAATTTCCCGAATGGGAGGGAGCCAGTTACTTTACAAAGGTTAAGCAAGATAATAGAGGCCTTGGGGCCGATTAAAATTGCTGCGAATGCAGCAGTTTCCACTTGAGCCATCAGGCTTGCCAATGCCGGAAACATAAGTTAAGAAGCAGTGGGCTTAAGACCGCTGCTCCTTTACTTATCTGCTACCTCTGAGGCGGCGGAAAGCAATCATCCTGATCGGCCCCATTGTCTGTTTCTCATATTATAATTCCAGGTTGTTCCGTTGAACTTTGTTTTAGCATCTTATGCTGCGTTACCAGTGAGCGAGTTAGTTGGCCCCAATACCAGATCAATGGTGAAAGGTTTTCAGCGTGAAGGCTTTTGGTGAATGCCCTGTTGTTGTCCATAGCGAGGTCCAAAACTGACCAAATGGGTGTGAGTAAGTGGTTGTCAATTAAGGCTGTGGAGGGTGCTCCAACATGCCCAGTTCGAGTCACTGAAGAATTTTTGGAAATATCACCCAAGGGGGGAAAGTCTCCTGCTTATCTATGACAATGGTACTGCATTGTCATTCCACAGTGTTAGATCTGGCAGTAAAAGGGCTTGGTTGGGCAGATAGCATTCTGGTTGTTTTAGTAGATATATTCAACCATTGGAGGAGCAGTAAGGATGGGGTATTTTTTCTTATGTCAGGTTTGTTGATTGGGGAGTTTAATTCTGTTTTATTTTGTTTAATCAGATTTGTCGGTGAAGGCAAAGCTTGTATGGATATTTGGGCACTGGTAAGTGCACTGGGCGGTGGTATGATCTGCAGCATCTTTGGCTCAGTGTAAAACGTGTTTTTTTGGAATTCACTGGTTTATTAATATTTTATTTTTATAACCAATATAATTTAATATTGTACTGAATGTATTTTACGTGTAATATTGTAACAGCATTGGAACAAATGTGATATTAATATAAAACACGTTTGTTACAGTGAGGTCACAATATAGTATAACACATCTTCAGTACAGTGAATTGTATAAATTGTATTAATCCGCTTCATTTTAATTATAATTTCTTGTCTCACGCAAGTTTAACTGTGAAGGATATCAACATCACAAAAATGCCTTCAAAACTTTCTTAACAAATTAATATACATTTAAAAAAAAAAAAAAACTGTTCAAAACGGCTGTGTGAAGCTGGCCCCCCTACAATCGGCACAAATAAAAAATCCACTGTGCTTTTTTGTGCCGCAAAAAATAAGATTTGTGCTGCTTTTATTTTTAAGATAATAGCAATTGTTTTTTGAGTTATTACAGATTAAATAAAGATCACCAAAGGTCACCCAGCCCCCTACAACAGCCAAAAGACATGAAACTGGCTGGTTGGTTAGTGCTACGTTTGTGCTGGTTTGTGCCATTTAAATCTCCGTTCTATCTTGTTTTGTTTTTGACTTATTAGTGATTTAATAAAGGTCACCAAAGGTCACCCAGCCCCCCTACAACAACCAAAAGACATGAAACGGGCTGGTTGGTTAGTGCTGTGTTTGTGCCGGTTTGTGCCATTAAAATTTTTATTTGTGCTGCTTTGGTTTTTTAGTTATAACAGTTTGTTTTTTTTGTTAGTGAAAATTATGTGACCCGCCATCCAATTCACCACAGCTGTGTAAAGTTGGCACTCCCTGTTTTTAAAATGTGAATAAAAATATATCATTCATTTGTGCTGTGTTTCTGCTGATTTGTGCTAAAAAAATAATAAAATTGGTTGCCGGGTTACATGATTTCCCCATGAAAAAAAAACTGTTATAACTAAAAAAACAAATTAGCACAAATAAAAGTTTTAACGGCGCAAACACAGCACAAATAAGTGTTATATTTGTTTTTAAAATTCAATAATGTGAGGCGCAAAGTGGGTGGAGTTTGACCATAAATAATGCTTAATATTTCCAAAATGAAAATGGCACAAATGTTAATTTTTTCTGCACAAATCAGCACAAGTGCAGCACAAACATATGATATATTTTAGTTTTTTAAAATGTAATAATGTGAGGTGCAAAGTGGGCAGAGATTGATCAAATATAATGCTCATTATTTCCAAAACAAAACTGTCACAAACGTTCGTTTTTGCAACACAAATCATAAAGACCGCTGCTCCATAACCCTGTCCGCCTGCTCTGAGGTTGATTGACACCCCTCTGCTGGCGGCCGATTGGCCACAAGTCTGCAGGGGGCGGCGTTACACCAGCAGCTCACAAGAGCTGCTGGTGCAATGCTGAATACGGAGAGCGTATTGCTCTCCGCATCGACCTGATCCGCACTGTTGGATCAGGTCCGCCAGACCTTTGATAAATAGGTGTCTTTGCCACTTTTCTTAGCTATTTTCAGTTAAAATCTCTCAAAATATCTCTCTAGCAACTCAGGGTCACCTATAAACTATATTAAAAGAGTGGCTATGTTTGTCACCTTATATATTTAATCCAAGATGAAAAGCAGAGATAGCATTAAAAGGGCTAGAAAGGTCAACACTGAAATGTGCATTTTAATTTAGGCTCACAAGCATTTACAGCATATACTGTATGTGTATGCCACTGAAAAAGAGTAATAACTTTTACTAAAAGCATTTTTGCTTATGGAAGTATATTGAAAAAATGTTTCTATTTAAAATTTAAATGCGCCCATGCACGTTTAAGATTTTTACCTTTCTATTTCTTTAACTTGTAGGTTGCAGACTATTTCTGGAAAATAGATGTAATCATAGAAGAAATAGGGCTAGATAACAAGTGTAGCACTATTTATCACTCCCACTCGCAGGCTAATTGTACTCCACTTCGGATTTGAATATTTAACCCCGTAATGACCACAATGTACCCTGTATGTCACTGGTCGTTAAGGGTTTTTTCTGGACATAATAGCACAAGTCTAGCAAGAACACGCTATTAATGCCTTCCCTCCAGAAGGCTTTGTGGAATAGAGCAGTCTCAACGCTGGTGGCAAGACCACGCTATAAAACAATCAAGTCCCAAAAAAAGGCCAGTGACATACAGGGTACGTCGCTGGTCCTTAAGGGGTTAACATTCCAACGTTCTTCACGTAGCAAAACATTTTATTTTTATTCATAAATACATATTAGGTAAAATATCTCTCTCTCTCATTAATAAAGGGCCTTCTTCAAAACATGATTTTCATCGATAGTCAGTAGATGTGTGGATAAATTAAAGATACTATGATCTAATTTTTGTAGTTTTTCTTTTTTTGGAGGCAAGTGATACCCCTCTATTACCTTGTTTTCTTGATAATGTGGTCTTTGTTTTGACCTCTGTATTTTTATATTGGGTTTCTGACCCTTCTCTAAAAAAGATGTAGAGGTCCCGTTTTTTAATTTTCACTTCTAGGACAATATACATGTGAATTATAATTTTGAAATTTGTAACAACCTCATCTCTTTTTTCCCCACATACATACATTCCCCACATTTTGCTATCATTGGTTTTTGCTTATTTTTATAAACTTTTACATATTGCAATTTTTGACACCATTGCAGTTCATTCAGATATTAACCTTTACTAATGTGGAGGAGGGGAACAGATGTGTGTATTTAGTGGCCTGTGGCTTAATGGGAAAACCAGAGGTCTGTTAGAGGCAACACTTACTGTTACTTAGTTGTACTAAGTTTTAATAGATACTTAGATAAAGAAGCCTCTTTCACAGTTCAATTTTAGACACTATCAAAAAGGATTTTGAATCTCAAAGCATTGTGAATATTTTCTATAAAATATAATTTTTATTTATTTTGGTCTAGATTACAAGAGGAACGCTAATTTATAACCAGTCATTACAACTGGCTGGTTATTGCCAGCTCGCAGTAGCAATTAGCGCTTATAAAATTACAGTGTAGTGTATTTTATTAAAAAATAAAAATTGTAGCATTTTTATTTTTTAATAAAATAACTGCACTAGGCAGTATTTTGGGGCTAAAATTGGCGGGTGTGGGGTGTTAGAAAAAAAATGGCACTGAAACGTGCCTTTACATTGCAGTCTATGGGAACTGTGTGCTCCCAGTAAATATATGTGTATATGTGTCATGCTGCTGCTCCTTTAATTGTGGGAGGCTCTATCTTTCTTCCTCACGTATAAAAGGCAAGTGGCTCCATTTCTCTTTGCTTGTTACATTTTGGCAGTTACACTGATTGCTCAGTGCTCTGTTATACTTAAAGCCTTTTTTCTAGGAATATTCTTATCTTCCTTCCTCCTCGTTGAACCATTTACTGCATTTTGTCAGATTTGTGACTTTTACCATCTGCTTCAATCCTGTGTGTTTATGGCTGTTTCACCGCAACGTCTCCTGCTTCTCAGCTGTTTGTGACCTATCAACCTCGCTCAGCTGTTCTCCTCACTCACTGCCGCTTCCTCCCTCCAGCCGTGACTGGCGAGCTCATCTTGCTTCAGCTTCCATACTCGCTGACTGCAGCTTCTGTCAGGACAATCTCCTTCCAAAGTATGATTTACATTCACCACAGGTGCCTCTTTTCTGTATACTCAATATCGCCTTGTATACAAGCCGTCCTAGCTGTTTTAGACAGTTTCCTGTCCTGTAACCTTAGCTGTGGCCTTTTTCACATGCGTATATTAACGCTGTCCAAGGTTACTTGTACTCATACTTACTTGTACCTTGGTTATCAAATAACTTAAAAAGGTATAAAAATGGAAATGAAAAAAGTTGATGCTATTACACAATGGCCCACACCTAGTTCCAAGAAACAAGTTCAACAGTTTCTAGGTTTTGCCAACTTCTATCGGAAGTTCATTAAAGGATTTTTAGGGATAAGCAAACCCTATATCTGAGTTAACAAAGAATGACAAAAGGAGTTTTATGTGGACTAAAGATGCTCAACGTTCATTTGATTTGTTGAAGTACAGATTTACATCAGCCCCCATTTTCAGGTTTCTTAATCCTGCCTTGCAGTATATACTCGAGGTAGACAACTCAAATTATGCCATTGGAGCAATTTTGTCCCAAAGGGAGTCATTAAACCATCCAATTCATCCTGTACCTTTTTATTCAAAACTTATGTCTTCTTCTGAACTTAATTAACCAATTGGAGAAAAGGAACTATTAGCAATAAAAGTTTCTCTCGAACATTGGAGGCACTTATTGGAAGGTACAGAGGTACCCATCTTGATCTATTCAGATTATAGGAATCTACAATATTTAAAATCTAGTAAGACTCTTTATGCCAGACAACTCATGTGGAGTTTATTCTTCTCATTGTTTAATTACAACATCACTTATAGGCCTAGTAGCAGAAATGGAAAAGCTGATGCTTTATCCAGAAGGGATTTTAGATCTACTATGGGTGATACTCCCAAACAAATCATCCCACTTCACGATTTCATTGGTCTCACCACCGGACTGGAAGAGATGATTAAACGATCTCTAGCTATTGACACCAGCATTCCTCAAGAACAGTTACAAAACGATTCCTATGGTCTCCTCTATAAATCAAACCAATTTTACATACTCCTTGATCCTCGTGACACCATATTACATTCTGTACATGACTCTCTTCTAGCGGTTCATTTGGGTATTCATAAGACCCTTCATCTGGCTCAACGTTCCTTTTGGTGGCCTACTATGGTTAAGGATCTCACAGCTTATCTCAAGTCTTATCAAAAGTGTGCCATATCTAAGGTACAGAGAAACCGTCCATATGGATTACTCTTATCCCTTCCTATTCCTGACAAACCATGGAAGGATATTTCCATGGATATCATTGTAAAATGCCAGATCTACCAATAATAACACAATTTTTGATGTTGTGGATTTACTGACTAAATTGACACAATTCATACTGTGTAAATCCCTAGCTACTGCTTCACAGGCTGCCCAGATGTTCTTAGACAACATAGTAAAATTGCATGGCTTGCCCTCATCCATCACTTTATATAGAGGCTCACAATTCACCTCAAAGTTCTGGAAGGAATTATGTTATTCCCTCCAAATTAATCAAAGATTGAGTACGGCCTATTACCCTCATACTAATGGGCAATGTGAACGCACTAACCAGTGATTTGAGCAATACATCCACTGCTACTGTAACCATCAGCAGGATAACTGGTTCACTTTACTGGCTACAGCGGAGTTTGCTTACAATAATTCAGTCAACTCTTCCACCAAACACCATTTTTCGCATCATATGGCTTCCATCCCTCCTATCATGTACTACCCCAAAGGATTAGTACCTGTCCTCTTGTCAATGACACCATAAACTCCATCTCCAATAATTTCAAGGTCCTTTATGACAACATAAAGAAAGCTCAAGTTCGACAGCAGACATATTATAACTCTAAAAGACGACCCTCTCCTTCCTACTCCATTGGTGACAAGGTCTGGCTCTCCACTAAACATCTGAATATTCCTTCTCCTAGCAAGAAATTCAACAGTCTTTTCATTGGACCATTTCCAGTTGTAAAATTAATTAACCCTAACGGTGTTACCCAACAGCTTCCTCCCTCATATAGGATTCACCCTACATTTCATATCTCCCTTTTGAAGCCATATCAGCCTGTCGGTGGACAGTCTCAGGATGACCCTTATGCTAACCCTGTTGTTGATCCTGATATGGAGTTTGAAGTGGAGAAGTTATTGGACTGCAGAAGACGTTGTGGTCGTCTTCAGTATCTTGTCTGTTGGTCTGGGTATGGTGCTGATAGTGACTCTTGGGAACCATCTAGAAACATTAACACTCCTCGTCTTTTGTTTCACTTCCATCGCAGGTTTCCTGCAAAGTCTTGTTAGTGACCCACTGATTGGTTCATGTGGAAGGGGGTGTTGTTTCATGCTGCTGCTTTTTTAATTGTGGGAGGCTCTATCTTTCTTCCTCATGTATAAAAGGCATGTGACTCCATTTCTCTTTGCTTGTTAAATTTTGGCAGTTACATTGATTGCTCAGTGCTCTGTTATACTTAAAGCCTTTTTCTAGGAATATTCTTATCTTCCTTGCTGCTCGTTGAACCATCTACTGCATTTTGTCATATTTGGGACTTTTACCAGCTGCTTAAATCCTGTGTGCTTACAGCTGTTTCAACGTCTTCTGCCTCTCAGCTGTTTGTGACCTCTCAACCTCGCTCATCTGTTTTCCTCACTCACTGCCGCTTCCTCCCTCCAGGCGTGACCAGCGAGCTCATCTTGCTTCAGCTTCCATACTCGCTGACTGCAGCTTCTGTCATTACAATCTCCTTCCAAAGTGTAATATACATTCACCACAGGTGCCTCTTTTCTGTATACTCAATATCGCTTTGTATAAAAACTGTCCTAGCTGTTTCAGACAGTCTCCTGTCCTGTAACCTTAGCTGTGGCCTTTTTCACATGCGTATATTAACGCTGTCCAAGGTTACTTGTACTCTTACCCCTCTGCATACGAATCTTACATTAACCCTATTAATAAAACTGTATAAGCAAACTTTTACAGACTATTGGTATTCTTGAACAGCCACACAATATAATTGCAGCAACTGTATCATTGTTGTAAATTTCCTGTCTGTCATACAAATTACATCTGCAGTTCTGATCCATAACAATTTATTCTCACATTTCACAGGGAAACTACCAAAATCTTACAATATGCTTATATACATATATATTTATGTGTTAATATGTGTGTATATATATATATATATATATATATATATATACTGTATATATGAATATATATATGTATATATATATATATATATATATATATAAAACATAAATGTATATGTATATAAGCATATACATATATATATTTACAATCTGCTGCCCATCGCTGTGCGACTTACCCCCTTTGCTGCGCCATGGCATGAGAACGAGGCTTCCATTGGGGCCTATGGAAGCGCGCTCTCATAAGTGCAATGCTTTCCAGCAATGCGAACATGAGTTCGCATTGCTGTCAACTTGTAATACCAGTGCACATTAGCATTCACAGGAGCAATATTTGGCGCTTGTAATCTGGCCTTTTGTAAGTAAAATATCCGACCACGTGTTGTTTAATAAAAATACTGCACTGGAAAATTGTGAAATCAGTAATCAAAAGGGTGAATTATATTTATGTCAAAATAAATGTTAGGAAAAATGACAATATCCATCTCATCTCATATTAATATAATAGTGTGATATAAATAACAAAATAATAAAAATTAAGGAGGATACAGTGTCCAATAGCATTAAACTAATTGCAGTCTCTCCTTCTTAGTCCACAGCTTCACCTTACTGATTTGTGATTTATATGGTTACACAGTTATCATCTCATATTAATAATATTGTATTTACCTTGCACTCCATACTGTATATATATATATTGGATTGAATCTATTGGATTATGTGAATATATTTAGGCCTAGATTACAAGTGGAGCGGTATTTTATTATTTAAATAAATCTATAAAAAATGTTTATGAGGGATATGGTATATGTCAAGGTGCTTGACTTGGAAGGGCTCAAGGGTGTTAATATAGTCTTTCGCTTGTGTGCATAATTTTCACTTTCAACTTTTAATACAAGCTCAAAAATATAAACCCTATTTATTCAACTAATATTTTTGCACTCCACTCGTAATGTAGGCTTTAGTATTTAGTTATCTATAAACATTTTTGTTAATTTTTATTTAATTTGAACAGTGACCTGGCTTGTGTCCCCACCTGAATTGTTTAATGTCATAAAACTTTATTTTACATCAGGGACAAGTGCCAGTTTAAAGTCTTGCATGCTTCTCTCTGGTGTATATTTGCCAGTCAATACCTGGGTATACTTACACATTTATAAAACAGGAAAGCTTCTATTTTTAATGCAATGTACCTTGAAAAGTTTGCACCAGAATGTTCCTTTAAATTGTCACTTGAACACAAGGTTTTCCCTTTTTTTGACATTTGAGTCTAAAAAAGTCAATATTGATTGCATTTGACATTATATTGACCCCCTTATTCGGGATCACGTTACATTTGGTACCACCAAATGGGGTAAAAAGGCCTCAGCTTGTTTTGTTAACAAATTCTCTTAACATATAAACAAACACATTTAAATAACTCCCATAATAAAATTAACATAAACAATCCCCCCTCCTCTGGGCTTGCCCATTCACCTATTGTACTTCTCTCCGAAGGTCCCATCAGGAACCGTAATAGACCTCTCCTGCATGGCAGGAGGTACCCCAGCAAACTCCACAGACCACCAAAGGCAAGCCCCGCCCACCACTAGGATGGCTTAAAGCCAGACCACGCCACCACCCAAGGCCTTTTCCACCCCTTCCTTCAAATTGAAATTGAACAAATGCAGCCCCACCTTGTTCAAATGGACTCCATCTCTCAGAAAAAACATGCCCCAGACTCTCCTTTGAACTCCACATGTCGTATTGACCCCCCCCCTTTCTTCTCAAAAAACTTGCTCAAAATTCTATTGATTTTTCTCCTGGAAGCTTCCAGCCTCCGAGCATCCCATGCTGCCCTCCATTTCAGCCTAGGTACTATCTCCGACCACACCACAATGAGCTCCGGGAACAAGTTCCATAACCTTAGCAAATCCCTCGTTACTCTTTCCAACAAATCTTTCTGAGAGATGAAGCCCAAATCATTTCCACCCGCATGAATCACCAACAGCCCAGGCGGACTGTACAACCTAGCAAATTCCACCACTTTCACAATCACCTGGTCCCACCTCAAACCCCAAAACCCCAACCAACGTATCCGCATTGCCCTGTCATCCAAACCCAGATGGCCTCCATCCTCCTTTATCATTGCCGCTCGCCTAGCCCAATAAATGTAGGAATGGCCAATAATCCAGCACTCCCGTATACCTAACCATGAAACAAGAAAAAGAGAACAAAACATCACATAATAACTTACAGCATTAAGTCCCTCCATACATAGGATCTAAAACTGTCAGAAGCCCACCTCCCAAACCTTTTAATTTTTGAATCCGACATCCCCAACATTCTCGCTTCTGTAGCCGCCCCTATTCTAAAAGAATGTGACCCAAAATCAAGTTTTGGTAACCCCAATTGCCCTAGCACTTTCCGAAAGACTGCTATAAACTGGAAACACGATAACGAGTCCCCGTTCCTGTGTACCAGCAACGGGCCATTGCCCTATGGCCGCACCCCCAAAAACACGGCCATGGCCTCGATTGGGCAACAGGTACCCCCTATCGCTTTGAGGCTAATAGCTCTCCCTTGTCCTCCCTGGTCAGTTTTTTACCTCCTTAGCCATATGAAAAGCTCCCTCTCCTGGATCCAAACGTCACATCTCTGAATCCCCCCTCCATCTCTCCTATTCACACCCACCACCTTGGAGACCCGAAAGGCCGCAAAAAAGGCTATAACATATGCAACCCGAAAAAGGACCACCTTATAGCCATCTGAGCACACTGTGTCTAGTGCTCCCACTACCCTCTGCAATAATGCAAAAATAACTGGTCTCCTAGAGTTTGGGACTCTACCTCCCCTACACAAGCCCCTGGCGGCCATTCGGACCACAAAATACTTGGTAACATCCTCCCACCCCAAAAACTGGCAAAGGAATGCAAGTGCTGCTAGCCTACGCTTCTCCATGGCCCTTGATACCCCTTGTTCACCCCATTCCGCCATCCACCTCAAGAGCACTGGCAACCAGCTCTGGGCCGTGAAGTCCCCCCCCCTTCTTAGCACCACACACCATTCTTTCCATACCTGAGAATAGGCCCTCCACGTGGACCCTGCCAAAGCCCCCCGTACCATCCTCATCAAGCCAAGAAGTCCACCTTCCACAAGCTGCCCGGGCACCGCTTCCCCTCCACCTCTGCCAACGGAGCCAGCTCCCGGAACCTGTCCCACTGAAAACGGGAAAGAGAATCGGCTATCCCATTGGATCTCCCGGGCACATGCACAGCCTTGAAAAGTACATTACATCTCATGCATTCCAGCACAAACAAACGGAGGAGAATCACAACCAGGGGGGATGATGCTGACAATGAGTTGACAGCCGCCACTACTCCCATATTGTCTGAATGAAAAATAACTTTTCTGTCCCTCAGTAGCCCTGGCCAGATAATCAAAGCCACCAACAACGGGAACAATTCTAAGAACACCAAGTTCTTAATCAGTTTTCCTACCCGCCACTCCTGTGGCCATGCATCTGCGCACCACTTACCCCCCAGGTATACTCCAAACTCATGAGCCCCTGAAGCATCCGTAAATAGGTGCACATCAGGATCTTCCCACCCCACCTGCTGTATCAGCGACCTTCCGTTAAATTCCGCAAGGAATCTCATCCATATCCCTAAATCGTCCCTCAACGCCTTTGTCAACCGAATGTGATGGAACGCCTCCTGGACCCCCACTGTGGCCAAAGACAGTCTCCTATAGAAAACCCTCCCCACCGGAATAATTCTACAGGTAAGTTTAACTTTCCAAGCAGGGACTGCATTTCTCTCAACGTCAACTTCCTCTTCCCCAAAGCTTTTTGCAATACACCACATAAATCGGCCACCTTGTCCTCCGGCAAGCTACACTCCATCTTAACCGAATCAATGTGTATTCCCAAGAAACTCAGTGCCACACAAGGGCCCTCGGACTTGTCCCCACCACTGGGATCCCGAAATCCCTTGCAATCTCCTCAAAGGAATCCATCAAACGCTGGCATGAATCACTGCCCGCAGGGCCTACAAAAAGTAAGTTGTCCAAGTAATGAACCATGGACTTCAACCCCGATGACTGCTTCACAACCGACTCCAGGAAACAGCTGAATTTTTCAAAATAGGAGCATGATATCGAGCACCCCATTGGTAAACATAAATCAACAAAAAACTTTCCCTCAAATGCACAACCCAGCAAATGGTGGCATGTCGGGTGAACCGGCAGTAATCTAAAAGCCGCTTCCACATCAACTTTAGCCAGGAGGGCCCCCGGCCCGCCTGCTGGACCAAGGTCACTGCATCATCAAAAGATGCGTAATGAACTGCCGCTAAAGCAGGGTCAATCCCATTGCTTACCGACAAACCTTTTGGGTACGACAGGTGGTGTATCATGCGAAACTGCCCCAGAACCTTCTTGAGGACTACCCCAAGGGGGGACAGACTCAAATTTGGCAGCGGGCGAACCACAAAGGGGCCCGCCATTCGTCCCAGTGCAACCTCCTTCCCCAATTTCTCCCGAACCACCCCCAGGAATTCCTTGGCTGATTTCAAATTCCCTGACACCCCTCCCCCTTTCATGTCCTGAAAGGGGATAAGGAAACCCGAGCTGAAACCCGTTAAGAGCAACTCAGCATCACCCCGTCTGCCCCTCACCTCAGCGTACTGTTTTAGCCAAGGGGCCATCCTTCTGATGTCCACTGGTGTCCGGGCCCTGTACACCCACTTCCCCTGGTCTGCTCCCTGCCTTTCCCTTCTCTAAGCATTTGGCATAGGAGTGCACCCCCCACATCCCGAACACTCGTGCTTGTACTTGCACGATGCCCCGAACCGACATTGCCCGTCGTTGAACTGAAAGCAGAGGCCTTTTCGTAGGGCCACTGCAGCACCTGCGCCGGCCGTTCTTGGATGGCTGCTCCCCCCAGCCCCCCAGCTCATGTCCGGGAGGACCGCTATTCTCTGATGAAACTGTTCGTCATATCTCCACCACGCCATCCCCCCGTAAGTACGGTAGGCAGAGGAGACCTCATCAAAATAACAGAACAGTGCAGAGCCCTGCTCAGGGAATTTCTGAGTAATCACGCTAGCCAGGATACAGAATGCCCTGGACCAATTCGCGAACGTCTCTGGAATTTTACGGTACCGCTTTTTTCTCTCCTCCTTTTCCCCCTGTCCCCTTTTGGATCCTCTTTCACTTCCACAAACTAATCTATGGGGATGAGGGAAAATAACTCTAGAAACTCCCTCGTCCATATCTTATCTTTTACCTCCGCCGCCAAATGCAGCCCCAAGGGGCCTATAGAGCATAGGCACGGTCTCCGCAGGGCATCATCAGACACCCTGATAGTCACCCCCCCGTACTCCCTGTGGCACCCGACATTTCAGCTACACCACCAGCCGCTTCCCCAGCTTGGATCGCTATGGGTGCATGCCCCACCCCTGTTGGAGGGGTCCCCACCGGGGCCCCGATCACCGCATTACCGACCCCCAATGCACCCGCTCCTGGGGCCCCCTCTCTCCATGCCCCTGCCGGGCTCCCCTGACCTTCGCTCCCCCACAACTGCTCTACCCTAGTAATTAAATCCTTCAAACCTTGCAATAACACATTCTGCATCTCATTCACCTGCCCACTCTGAGTAATAGTTGAACCCCTACCTCTTGGCGCCTCTGCTGGAGTCCTGTGCGCCGTCTCAGCTCCCGAATCCCTTGTAGCTCCAGGCCTGCTCAACCGTCTCCTCTCCCTTGTCGGCGACTCCCTCCACCTCCTTAGCGATCTCCTCCTGGGCCTTGCCTCTCTCCTCCTTTCACCACTCCTGTCTCTGTCCATCCACTCAATCCTCGCCCCATGTGGGTGAAACCCTCCTGTCCCTGCTGTTTCTGCTCCTCATCGGGGACCGGGACCTTCCTCACCTCTGAACTGTCTCCCTGCGAATGCTGGGGGAGTGCTCCCACCTGCGCACGCTCCCCACCT
Source organism: Bombina bombina (assembly GCF_027579735.1). Classification (NCBI taxonomy): domain Eukaryota; kingdom Metazoa; phylum Chordata; class Amphibia; order Anura; family Bombinatoridae; genus Bombina; species Bombina bombina. The sequence goes on along the minus strand of NC_069499.1, from coordinate 1,133,938,807 downwards.
GCAAAGGCATACCAAAGACATCATCCCGATTCCCTCTCGCCCCACCTCCCCTTGCCCTGGAATTGTTCCTACCCCTCCCCCTATCCCCAAAACCCCTAGGAGGAGATAAAGACCCCAATAACTGTGCCAAGGCATCAAGTTCCCCCACCTGGCCAGTTGTAACATGCTCCTGGACCTCCGACTCCTGAAGACCGTCTCCATCGAAATCACTAGGGATATCCTCTATTACAAGGGAATCCCCGTCCCTCTCCGGGGTCCCGCCGGGCTCGGTCCTGCAACATCCTTCCGGAGTAGAAGCAAGCAGCACTAGTACAGAAAAGAGGGAGGGCAGTTATGACTCAAACAAAACCTCTTCTACCCCTTACGGCTCCCTACTCCCCCTTTTTCCCCTTTGTTACCCCCCCAAAGGAACCTCTCACCCCCTTTTTCCTTTCCCCAATTCAAACCCACCGGAAGGATGGCCAATCCCTCCCACCCCACCTCTGACTCCTACCTACTTGGCCCCCCCATTACCCCCACCCCCAGGTTCATCTGCTTCCCCCCTTACCTAAATATATAGATACCCCTTCACTGGCAGCCCTCATGCCTTACTGCCCCCACACTATCAAAGCTACTCTCTGATAAACCCCCCCGTGTTATACTCATGTCCCCCCCGACTCCTGTCGCATGGCCACTGCCACCCTATCCCAACTCAATTACCCACCCTATGCGTAGCCCTATTTGGGACCCCTTCTTTCCTAATACCCCCTAACACCCTCCTTGGGCCTTCCAAACAGCCTCATTTGGGCTATCCCCCGCCTTGGCCTACTAAACTCTCACCTTTAGGCCCCCTACCACAGCTAATGTTACCCCTTGGGCCTCTCCTGCCCTTTATTTTAATTCCCCACATGGCCACCATAACCCGCTATCTCCCTGGCCTCATTTGGGCCCCCCCTCTAATGGCCTCATCTGGGTCTCTTAACTTGGCCTCATTTGGGCCCCCTTAACGGCCTCATTAGGGCCCCCTTAATGGCCTCATATGGCCCCCCACCCTTTTATTTTAACATAAACTTTTTCCTTTTTGTGCACCCCCCTAGCCAGAATCCCCCCACCTCCTTACCGGCCTCATCTGGGTCTTCTCCTTTAGCTCCATTTGGGCCCCCCACCTATTTTAAATATAATTTTTTTGCCACCCCTCACCCTAACCGCTGTCAGAACCCCTCCAGGCCCCCAAACACATTTGGCCGTTTCTACCGCCACACCTCACCCCTCTTCGATACCTCAGTGGCTTACCTGATGGCGCAGCCGTCGCTGCCACCTCCTGCCTGGATCGGGCCTGGCTCGTCACGACACCCACGTGGCCGCCATCTTCTTCCCGCGCCGACTGCTCCTGAAGTCCTCTCCTCTGCGGGCCGCTCCTCCTTCCGGCCGATCGCCCTCTGCCTCCTCTCCCGACAGCTCCAGGCGCTCTGGCGGCTGCAACCGACGCAACGGTCTGGCCCTGGGGGATGGTACCTCCTCCGCTGGCTGTTCCTGGGTCCTGGATCCTCTTAGTAAGACTCCTGCTGCTTGCAGCTGCGCCAGTAACCAATGAGGGCCTCTGTCTCTGGCAGCAGCTGCAGCAGCAGTGAACAGGTCCTGAAATTCCGACATATGAGCTGTAAGTACCCTCACGTTCTGTCCGGGCTTGATGCAAGTGAAAGGGAGCTTCCTCTCACCGTCAGGTCCGGATAGAAGGTGAGCCTACTTCCTGCTCACTGTCTCCTTTATGCCCTCTCCTGTGTCCGCCCCCCCAATCCTAACACCTGACTGTTCCCACTCACTAGCCCTGCTCTGGGTTCAAATGCCCTTACAAATTAGGCATTTCTCCAGAGCTGGGATTCCATACATTTCTAACAAGATTTAAAATATAGAGAGCCAGCTTGCAAGTTAAACAATTGCACAGGCTTTATTACTTTAAGCTCTGCCTTGTGTAATCAGTATTACTCAATTTGAAAAAATTGAACTAAGGCTTATTTAAATTGGTGCATCACTGTGAGGAGGTTAGGATGTGTGGAACTCAGAATTCAGGAACAGATACACTGGACAACAAAAGTCTTATACAAGCTTTACTGAAGATAAGCAAAATAACAGTTGGTAGTTCAAATTGAAGATCACACAAACTGCAAGTTTGAACATAAGCCCAATGCAGAATACTAAAGTCCAATGCAAAGTTCAGAATACTTAAAGGATCAGTAAATATAGCAGATTTGCATAATAAACAAATGCATTATAAAAAGGCAATACAATATCACTTAGGGCTCGATTTATCAAGAAGTTTGCCAAGCTCCGACTGCAGGTTCTCACAAGAGAACCTGCAGTCAGTATTTATCAAGCAGCGGTCATCAGACCACTGCTTCCTAGTCTTTTCTCCACCTCTTAGGTGGAGAATTTCAATATCCCTGGTCTTAAAATGAATGAATAGTAGATTTTATCTCCACTCCTACTGTATTATGTGACAGCCATCAGCCAATCACAAATGCCTATACTGTACATATATTCAATTAATTTTTGCACATGTTTAGTAGGAGCTTGTGACTCAAAAAGTATAAATATAAAAAAAACTGTTCACATTTTGTTAATGGAAGTAAATTGGAAAGTTGTTCAAAATTGCATGTTCTATTTGATTCAAGAAAGTTTTAATTTGACTTTAGTGTCCCCTTAAGTTGGTTGCAGTTACAAAGTCCAGTAGACACTGGTGTGTGAATTGTGCAATAGAGGATGAGGCTGTCACAGAATACCAGGTAGGTACAGCAGGCACAGCTGGTTTGAGGAAGACTGTCAATGCTATAGAAGACAGAGGATTCTCAGCAGGCACAGGATACCCAGCGAGTACTGTTAATAAGACTGTCACAGGATACCAGATAGGTACAGCAGGCACAGGATACCCAGCGAGTACTGTTAATAAGACTGTCACAGGATACCAGATAGGTACAGCAGGCACAGGATACCCAGCGAGTACTGTTAATAAGACTGTCACAGAATACCAGGTAGGTACAGCAGGCACAGCTGGTTTGAGGAAGACTGTCACTGATATAGAAGACAGAGGATTCTCAGCAGGCACAGGATACCCAGCGGGTACTGTTAATAAGACTGTCACAGGATACCAGATAGGTACAGCAGGCACAGGATACCCAGCGAGTACTGTTAATAAGACTGTCACAGAATACCAGGTAGGTACAGATGGCACAGCTGGTTTGAGGAAGACTGTCACTGATATAGAAGACAGAGGATTCTCAGCAGGCACAGGATACCCAGCGGGTACTGTTAATAAGACTGTCACAGGATACCAGATAGGTACAGCAGGCACAAGATACCCAGCGAGTACTGTTAATAAGACTGTCACAGAATACCAGGTAGGTACAGCAGGCACAGCTGGTTTGAGGAAGACTGTCACTGATATAGAAGTCAGAGGATTCTCAGCAGGCACAGGATACCCAGCGGGTACTGTTAATAAGACTGTCACAGGATACCAGATAGGTACAGCAGGCACAGGATACCCAGCGAGTACTGTTAATAAGACTGTCACAGGATACCAGATAGGTACAGCAGGCACAGGATACCCAGCGGGTACTGTTAATAAGACTGTCACAGGATACCAGATAGGTACAGCAGGCACAGGATACCCAGCGAGTACTGTTAATAAGACTGTCACAGGATACCAGATAGGTACAGCAGGCACAAGATACCCAGCGAGTACTGTTAATAAGACTGTCACAGAATACCAGGTAGGTACAGCAGGCACAGCTGGTTTGAGGAAGACTGTCACTGATATAGAAGTCAGAGGATTCTCAGCAGGCACAAGATACCCAGCGGGTACTGTTAATAAGACTGTCACAGGATACCAGATAGGTACAGCAGGCACAGCTTCAGGAACAAAGTGAGCATACACAGGTATCAGCCATCTGTAAAAATATCTCCCCTTTATTAGCCCCATTAATGCAAATCACCCCCTACACTCACTGAATGGCCTCACCCACCTAAACTGACCACCACACAGGGGTGCTAATACACCCTACCTAAACTGACCACTTACGTAAGCCTCCCCACTTCGGAGAAATAAGTAGACACTCATATTTAAGGTATTAAGCTGTAATTGGTGTGAAGACATCCATGAGGAAATTGCCTGAGTGAGAAGTCTGTGATTCTGTTTGATTTGGATGTCATCGGTATAGAATTGGTATTGGAATTAATATAAAAAAATATTTCTCTCTGCATAACTGACTAATTGGCTTACTGTGTAATAGACAAATAGTGCTTTTAAGTGATGAGAATGTGGTCACAATAGTTTGTATTATAACTGGATGATTGTCAAGACAATAGAAATAACATTCTGATAAATTACAAAACAAAACCCTCTAAAGGAATGATATGAAAGACTTGATAAAACACTTACATGTCAATTAGCGGTCAAGATTACTGTAGCATAATGAGAACAATTATATAGCATGGAACACACTGCACTACTTATTAATTGATTTTGGTACTTAGCCATTTTATTCCATGTTTTGGTTTCATTTTTTTCACTCTGTACTTGCAATCTATGCTTTATACTGCCACTGTAAAAAAAGTATGCCCTAAAGATAACTTGGAACTAAAATGCAAAACCATTGGCACCCAATAGTTGGTGGAGGTGGGGGGGGGGGGGGGGGAGATGAATCAAATGCCCCTTTCCTGGCTTGGTTATGGGGTAAGGCTATTGTGTCACTTATAGGGACATGCAACCCTTTATTAGAAAAGGAGAAATGTGCTTCTCTGCTAACCACTTAGTGTGAAAATTGAAGTTTTTTAACTTGTTAGACACCATGATTAGAGTGATAAATGTGGGATTGCTTTGAAACTGATTTTCTATCTCAGCCAAAAATGAATGAATAAATTTGCCACTTTCCAATGAGGACATACGTTACCCCCATAATTCACGTTTGATGTAAAAAAAAATATATTTTAATGCATTATTAGTTTAATAAAAGAGGGAGGAGGCAGAAACCTCTAACTTGATACATAAGAAGCTCTTCTCTCAAAGGAAGGCTAGCATGACATTTTGAATATCATATAGTTTAATCCACTAGACAAATGGGGGCGGAATTATTAAGATGCAAATGCAGCAGTTTCCGCGCAAGCCTTCAGGCTCGCCGTAAACAAAAGTTAAGAAGCGGTGGTTGTAAGACCACTGCTCCTTAACTCATCCACCACCTCTGAGGTGGCGGATAGCAATAATCCCGATCAGATACGATCTAGATGATTGACACCCCCTGCTAGCGGCCAATTGGCCACTAATATGCAGGGGACAGCATTACACAAGCCTTTCACACAAAATGCTTGTGCAATGATAAATGTCGACAGCATATGCACAATGAACAACGTCATTTTAAAAATCATACAAAACAAATAATTGAACCGTTCACACAAAAATACACAGGAAAAATATGCATCAAAAATCGTAACAAAAGTGTTCACCAAAAATGTTATTTTATAAATAACTTAAAATTTGTATGTAAGCTACACAGGAATTAAATATACACAGAGTAAATAGTAATTTAAGTACACTGGATGTGCAAAAAACATAGAAATTTGTACTTAAAGTAGAAAATACACAGCATAATTGTTTTATCGTAAATTGGGCTGAACAAAGGCATTTCATAGGCGTGTATGAAAATGTCTCTCAAATCCAAGCGTAATCATCTAAACATTTCCGCCCTACAGAGCTCACTGTTTTTTTTTCAGAACTTAAAGTGAATGTAAAGTCTGCTTCCTGTCTAAAGTCCGGCGTAACATTGTGTGTTAACATTGTGTGTTTCATTCATCAAATTTTTTATATGTCAGTAAATACCTTGTTTTTTTTATTTTTTTTGTCTGTAGCCGTCATTGTAATCCTCCACCTGTCATTTGCGCTCACTCGTTCTAATTAAAATTCACGATCGTGCGATCCAATAACGGCTCTAACCACAGGGGGACCCAACCCCTTTGGATGTCGTCACTAGTACTTCTTGTGCTTGTGTTAGACCCCTCTTCTCATACTATTCGCAAAAGCACGTTCACATTTCGCGCATGCGCAATCGATCACTTTATGGACTCCGTTCATTGCTGAAGTAATATTACGCTCGGTAAGTTCAGTTGTCAAAGGGCTCTGAGTAGTAAAATACAATTGGCTTACTTTATAAAAAAACGAATGTTCATATTTATATTTCATCAAATGAATTTTATGATTGGCACAACAAGTTAATCTCTATATATATAACAAAAATACACTTTATTTCATTCCATTATTATTTCATTATTTCCCAGTATTACGGGCTTGGGTAGGAGATCCTTTGATTCGCTCGATTCACAACGATAGTATTCATCGAATGTAAAGATTCAATGAATACTACGTTGATTGACAGCGGAAACGGTGTTTAACGCATGCGCAGTTATTAACTGAGACAGGAGCGTGCATTGCTGATACGTAAACAGCGGGTGGGACCGCTGAATACGTAATATTGAGGATAATAAGGAAGTTGAGAGTGGGAGGAGCAGGTACAGTCAATCGACGATATTTTGATTTGTAAATTAAAAATATATTTCCAATTTTTTTAACAAATGAAAGAGGTGGTTTGGTTATTATAATGATTATCTATATAAATATAGTGTCCAAACAGTTAGAATTTACATTCACTTTAAAAGGTGACAAGCTGCAAAATAATCAAAACACTATTTACTATTAAAACCTATGCATAAAAAAATAACATAGAATTTAAGGTACAGTGCACTGAAAACAGCATATTTTGATTTGTATTAGGCATAATATTACACATACGCCGGGTTCTTTCTGTGTATTTCGTTCTCCATTGCAAACTTTTACATAGCAGAGAGTTCTCATTATTTCTATGGGAGACAGCTCACAGCCCATTTTCTTTAATAATGGTAGACTCTCCTTGTGAGGTTAAATGTGGCTTTTCACATTTTTGCTTGCAAACTTTTGATCATCGGGCCCTAGTCCTGTGAAGTAATATGAACTGGTCAAGTAAACTTCATTACCTTCTTTAATAAAAATAAGACAACAAACAAATAAGACTGCATTATAAGAAGCAGAGCTTTCGCAATGACTTTATAAAAACACTGACACATAGATGGAGGAAAATACAGTGAAACAAGTCGCATTTGTTAAATAAGTTTAACATCATAACCGGTTAAACTTTTTAGATAACTGGATAGTGGCAAGTGAGTTCCTATATCCTACTAGAGTTCAGTGGCCAAGAGGGCTGCAGCGGAGGACTTGCAAGGGCCTTAGACCAAAGATGGGTCGTTTTGGTGACTTCAGATCTCACTGTTTTTCCGCCCTACAGATCTCACTGTTTTTTTTTCCAGAACTTAAAAGGTGACAAGCTGTTATCAAAATAATCAAAACACTATTTACTATTAAAACCTATGCATAAAAAAATAACATAGAATTTAAGGTACAGTGCACTGAAAACAGCATATTTTGATTTGTATTAGGCCTAATATTACACATACGCCGGGTTCTTTCTGTGTATTTCGTTCTCCATTGCAAACTTTTACATAGCAGAGAGCTCTCATTATTTCTATGGGAGACAGCTCACAGTCCATTTTCTTTAATAATGGCAGACTCTCCTTGTGAGGTTAAATGTGGCTTTTCACATTTTTGCTTGCAAACTTTTGATCATCGGGCCCTAGTCCTGTGAAGTAATATGAACTGGTCAAGTAAACTTCATTACCTTCTTTAATAAAAATAAGACAACAAACAAATAAGACTGCATTATAAGAAGTAGAGCTTTCGCAATGACTTTATAAAAACACAGACACATAGATGGAGGAAAATACAGTGAAACAAGTCGCATTTGTTAAATAAGTTTAACATCATAACCGGTTAAACTTTTTAGATAACTGGATAGTGGCAAGTGAGTTCCTATATCCTACTAGAGTTCAGTGGCCAAGAGGGCTGCAGCGGAGGACTTGCAAGGGCCTTAGACCAAAGATGGGTCGTTTTGGTGACTACAGATCTCACTGTTTTTCCGCCCTACAGATCTCACTGTTTTTTTTTCCAGAACTTAAAAGGTGACAAGCTGTTATCAAAATAATCAAAACACTATTTACTATTAAAACATATGCATAAAAAATAACATAGAATTTAAGGTACAGTGCACTGAAAACAGCATATTTTGATTTGTATTAGGCATAATATTACACATACGCCGGGTTCTTTCTGTGTATTTCGTTCTCCATTGCAAACTTTTACATAGCAGAGAGCTCTCATTATTTCTATGGGAGACAGCTCACAGCCCATTTTCTTTAATAATGGCAGACTCTCCTTGTGAGGCAAAATGTGGCTTTTCACATTTTTGCTTGCAAACTTTTGATCATCGGGCCCTAGTCCTGTGAAGTAATATGAACTGGTCAAGTAAACTTCATTACCTTCTTTATTAAAAATAAGACAACAAACAAATAAGACTGCATTATAAGAAGCAGAGCTTTCGCAATGACTTTATAAAAACACAGACACAGAGATGGAGGAAAAGACAGTGAAACAAGTCACATTTATTAAATAAGTTTAACATCATAACCGGTTAAACTTTTTAGATAACTGGATGGTGGCAAGTGAGTTCCTATATCCTACTAGAGGTCAGTGGCCACGAGGGCTGCAGCGGAGGACTTGCAAGGTTCTTAGACCAAAGAAGGGTCATTTTAGTGACTACCTGAAGCATTCACGCCCCCTTTTTTATAGGCCATTACTCCACCCCAATCTCTTTTTCCTGATGAAACAGGCCAAGACCTCCCACAGCCTGATAGTGTGTGTACTCCAAACCATAAGCTCCCAGATTTTACTATCACCGCATAAAGCCGGTTAACAAGCCAGGGTAGGAAGTACAGTAAGGGACCATGGACTTACCGCAAATAGCTAGAATAACAGTCATGGTGTTTTTATCTAATGCTCCCTATGGGAGCCGTATTGCTCAGCCGCCATCCATACTCCATTTTGGGAGAGTGGGGAAAGGCTCTCTGAAAATCCCAGTGGAGAAAGATGCCTGAAGCCTGCTGGTGAGCCTTTTTAAACAGGTAAGTTGTATACACCCACAAGACTGCAACATTGTTGCCGTCTTGCACTCTTGTCCTCTACTCTTCCCTCTCCCTCAGGCCTTAACCCTTAAGAGACTTCTAGCCTATTTGGCTCTACACTGTCATTCTTTATATCCCTGTATATATAATTTGGATGCAAACATGACAATGGCAGAGTTAAATATTTGTTGAATATTAAAACTATATATATGTGGTTTACTTATTGGAGTGCTTATGTGGACTACAATATGTAGGGCATACTACAAGAATTTTTTAAAAACGCCTGACGGAACATCTTACAAACATTAAAGCGGGCCTTAAAACACACAGTGTATCGGAACATTTTAGAGTTTCTCATAATATGGATCCTTCTGGCTTAAAAGCTTCAATCTTAGAGTATATTCCAATAAAAGAATGAAGAGGGAATAGAGAACTATTCTTGAGAAGAAGAGAGACATATTGGATCCACACCCTCCATACCCAGGTCCCCTATGGTCTGAACAAGGATATAGACCTAGCAGCTTTCCTAATAGAATTATATAATTATATATGGTACATTCCTCTAGTTCTCACTAGACTTATAAGTAGATGGTAAAGAGTTTTAAGACAAACGCTAGATAAATCTTAGAAAAATCTTAGAGCAATGTTTCCATAGCACTATTTGGTATCTTTTTATATTTATAAGTATATATATATACCTGCATATGCAGATGTTTTTATACTGTATTTTAATTTAGTGGTAAACATTTTACTTCCACTATTTATTTTATTAAATATTACTAGTGGTTATAAATTATTTGTTTTTAAATATTAATCCATATCCTGAAATCGATTAACAAATAATTTAGAATAGCCTCCACAATATAGATTTCAAACAAAAGACGTCTATATTAATGTTTTTTTTTTTGTTTTGTTTTTTTTGCTTCCTTTGATTTACCATTTTACCTTACTAACTGACAATCAGTTAGATTACGAGTTTTGAGCGCTATAGGGAAATTAACTACCGCCACAAAAGCGGCGGTATTTCACCTCCCTATAGCGCTGCTATTACAGGTTTGAAAAAACCCGGCTTGCGTGGGTGATATGGTGGCGTTGAGCTCCATACCTCACCCAAATACAAGCGGTGTTTTGACATGCTCGTGCACGATTTCCCGATAGACATCAATGGGGAGAGCCGGCTAAATAAAAGCCTAACACCTGCAATCGCGGAAACAAAAGCTCCGTAACGCAGCCCCATTGATATCTATGGGGAAAGAAAAATTACGTTTAAACCTAACACCCTAACATAAATATTAAAAACCATGTCTAAACACCCCTAATCTGCTGCCCCTGACATTGCCGCAACCTACATAATGTTATTAACCCCTAATCTGCCACCCTTAACTGCACCGCCACCTAAATAAAACTATTAACCCCTAATCTGCCGCTCCCGATATCGCCGCCACCTACATACAGTTATTAACCCCTAATCTGCTGCCCCTAACATCGCCACCACCTAAATACATTTATTAACCCCTAATCAGCCACCCTTAACATCGCTGCCACCTACATTACAGTTATTAACCCCTAATCTGCCGACCCTAATGTCGCCGCCACTATACTAAAGTTATTAACCCCTAAACCTCTGGCCTCCAACATCACTAACACTAAATAAATACAGGTAAGTTTGTATTTATTTTAACTAGGTAGACTAGTTAGTAAATAGTTATTAACTATTTACTAGCTACCTAGTTAAAATAAATACAAACTTACCTGTAAAATAAAACCTAACCTGCCTTACACTAAAACCTAACATTACAATATAATAAATTAAATCAATAAAATACAATTATATAAATTACAAAAAAAAAAACACTAAATTACACAAAATAAAAAACGAAATTATCAAAAATAAAAACAAATTACTCCTAATCTAATAGCCCTATCAAAATAAAAAAGCCCCCCCAAAATAAAAAACCTAAACATCCGGCGCGGAGCATCCTCTTCTTACGATCGCCGCTGGAAAATGATGTTTCCCTTTAAGTGACGTCATCCAAGATGGCGTCCCTTACATTCCGATTGGCTGATAGCCAGGGATAATATAGTTAGTGTTAAATGAGCCAAGGAGAATACAAATATCAGATTATGGTTTTTAATATTCTATGATTCCACTTGGACTATTTATCTATCTATCTATCCCTAGTCCACTGTGCTTCTTTTGAGTCGTTTGATCCCTACATCTATCTGGTTAGGTTTCAAACATTGTAACCTCCTATATTGATTGTATAAATATAATAGATTAAGCTTCATACATTGTTACTACCTTTATTTATTGTATCGATCTATGGTATTTATTTTTCATTTTAAATAAATAAATATATTTTTGTATATTTTTGTATATCTGTCTTCTAATAATAATAATTATTATTATTATTATTATTATGCATAGATGTTAGGCTAGAGTTGGATATTCTTTTTAGCTGACCTGTGCAACACTTTAGCCTCTTGGCGCTCCTATATTTCTAATAAAAGTTTTTATAAAAAAACACTACATAGGGAATATTCTACTCCTTATATACCACCTTTTTGAGAGAGCAAACAGGGAGGAGATCTTTTTCCAAGGGATATTAAAGAAAGTGGATCTACTTTCACTGAAGAGCCAACGACTAGAGAGCCAACTACTTGACAATCTGTACGGCACTTACCTCATTTGGATTGAGGTAGTTTTTTGTAAGTAGGAAGTTCATCTATCCTTTTTGGTTTCTTTGGGCACACCAACTTACCTGGATTTTGTCTTTTAAGAGAATTACTTTCACGTGGGAACTTTCAAGATTTTTTCTGGGATCATAATTTTTGGAACTTTTTTCTTATTGTTATCATATATATTTGGGAGCTAACACACCCTCAGTAACATTGCCAAGTGTAACACTATCTTATTGATATCTTTACTTGTGGACTCAGAGAGCATGAATTAATTTAATGAAACATTGCTCTTATTTGGACTGTTTTTAACAAAATATTTATTAAGAATTTTTACATATATACATATTTTAAGATTGTATTAAACAGTATTTTATTTTACTTCATATATACTGACTAATTCTCAGTTATAAGCCCTGTCCTGCACCTACGACCACCCTTTTAATTTATTTTTTACTCCTCAGACCTTATAGTTTTAGTGGCGGGGGCCACTAAGAATACTTTGTCAGGTCACTTAGGCAGTATTGCAGGTCTTATTGGGACTTATCAACAATCCATATAAGTCCCTTTATAATCCACAAAGCGCTGTTATTTATGCTTCTTTTTATCTCTCTCTCTCTCTCTCTCTCTCTCTCTCTCTCTCTCTCTCTCTCTCTCTCTCTCTCTCTCTCTCTCTCTCTCTCTCTCTCTCTCTCTCTCTCTCTATATATATATATATATATATATATATATATATATATATATATATATATATATATACAGCTGTGGAAAACATTAAGAGACCACTGCAAAATTATCAGCTTCTCTGGTTTTTAGTTGTATTCTAATGACAACTTTTCTCCCAAATTCCAAATAAAAATATTGTCATTTAGAGCATTAATTTATTTGCAGACAATGACAACTGGTCAAAATAACAAAAAAGATGCAGTGTTTTCAGACCTCAAATAATGCACAGAAAACAAGTTCATATTCATTTTTAAACAACACAATACTAATGTTTTAACTTAGCAAGAGTTGAGAAATCAATATTTGGGGAAATAACCCTGATTTTTCAGTCACAGCTTTCATGTATCTTGGCATTGCTCTCCACCAGTCTCTCACATTGCTGTTGGGTGACTTTATGCGACTCCTGGCGCAAAAAATCAAGCAGCTCGGCTTTGTTTAATGGCTGTGACCATCCATCTTCCTCTTGATCACATTCCAGAGATTTTCAATAAGGTTCAGGTCTGGAGACTGGGCTGAAGATCTGGTGGTTCTCCATCCACACCTTGATTTACCTTTGTAGCATGAAGCATTGTCCTGCTGGAAAAAAACAATCCTCAGAATCTGTTAAAACATTAGAATTGCGTTGTTTAAGGTTTAAAAACACTGCATCTTTTTTGTCATTTTCTGTAAATATTGAAATTTGGGAGAAAGGTTGACAGAAGTTTATAGAATAAAACAAAAATGTTCATTTTACTCAAACACATACTTATAAATAGTTAAACCAGATCATTTTGCAGTGGTCTCTTCATTTTGAGTGTATATATACTGTATATATATATATACACACACACACATGAGTCACGCATTTGATGCTGGGAGTCACTAATTATTAAATGATGTGCAGCTAATTTGCACACCAAACAGCTCTCCTCTGCTGTATATGTTGCAACTGAGATTATTATGTTTAGGACATTTAATAAATTTGCGTCATCCTGAAAATTTTCTGCAGATTCCCATGTCAAGAAAAATTGTGAGTAAGTGGTGTACTTGGTTAAAGGGATATGAAACGCAAACATTTCTTTTGTGATTCAAGCAGACCATACAATTGTTTAAAAGTTTCCAATTTACTTCAATTATCATATTTGCCTCTTTCCAATGGTATTCTTTGTTGAAGAAATAACTAGGTAGTTATCTGAAGCAGACATGTCAGGAAATAGTGATGCCCTCTATTGATCTTACAAATGGATAACATTTTTGCAAAACTGCTGTTATATAGTGCTCCATACACGTGCACGGTCTGGAGCTTAAAGAGACATGAAACACAAAATATTATTTCATATTTCAGAGAATACAATTTGAAACAACATTCCAATTTACTTCTATTATTTAATTAGTTTCATTCTTCAGATATCCGTTCTTGAAGAAATAGCAATGGACATTAGTGAGCCAATAACACACGGCATCTATGTGCAGCCAACAATCAGCAGCTACTGAGCCTATTTAGATATGATTTTCAACAAAGGATGTCAATAGAATGAAGCAAATTAGATGATAGAAGTAAATTGGAAAGTTGTTTAAAATTGCATGCTCTTTCTAAATCATGAAAGAAAAAAAAAATGGGTTTTATGTCCCTTTAAGTCCCTACTTTTCAACAGAAGATACCAAGAATGACAAAAATTTGATAATAGAAGTAAATTAGAAAGTTTATTAAAATTGCATGCTCTATTTAAATCAATGAAAGAAAAAAATTAGGATTCCTATCCCTTTAAGGAAGGCAGCAAATTCTATTTAAAAGGCAGAAATCCTTGATTTAGCCATGGGCACAAGACATCATAGATTATTCACTCCTGTCCATCACTAATCATACTTGCATTTATAAGTCATGAGCATCATTGTTTGCTGTTTTATTTCTTTGCCCCAGGCTTTAAACAGTACATTTAACATCATTGTTCTAATGCTGCTTTGACAACTTTTCAGACTATTTTCTTAGTCATCAGTCTCAATCTGTTTTGCCGTCAAAACAGAAGGATTGAGCATGGCTAAGTGACCTATTGGGTGAAACTTACACCCCACTTACTTCTTTACAATTCATCAAAAAGTGTTATTATTTAATTTGCTTTCATTTCCAGATTTAAATATAATGTATCAAGTTTAATGTTAATCTGGAGTTTGGAAGTTACATTTTAGAATGGAAATGGAAATAACGGACAACAATAACGGACTTTCAAATGTCCAAGTGCCTCTCAAGGTAGTTTGTGTTTAATTTTATTTTTTAATTTTAATAGCAATGTTAAAGCACTCAGAATGAAATATTGTAAACTCACAAATAGCTCAATATCTGCATGATTTAAAGAAAATCAAATATGCAGAGTTTGCTTGTAAACACATTTAGCCTGTGCCCATGATGATCCAACAGTTTACTTAATTTCATTATGAAACCAGATCATTATAACTTTGATATAAAAGTTTGTCTTTTATCAATGTAATGTATCCTAGATCAACATAAAATATACAGAATATGTAAAATATTCTAAATATATATATATTGAATTTACATATATTGCAATATTGTATAGTTTTTAAAAATAATTAATATGTACTAGTAACATTTATCTTTAACATTTTGATGAAACTAAGGGCCTGATCATATAAAGCTCTTTGTCCAGATGAAATTATCTAAAATCATCCTCTAGTTTTTCTAGATCTCCCACAAGATTATAGAAATATTTTTTTCTATACTTCTCTAAGTAGTATTTCATGCATCTCTGGATGTGACGGAGAGACAGTCCCATTGCAATATAGCACTGCATGACATTAGAGTTTTGATGCACTAACAATTTTTGGTTCATATTTTAATTTACTTCAGATTTTTTTCCCTGCTACACTTAAGCTTTGCACTTTCAATTTTGTATTTTAATGTATTTAGATTTTGTATAAAGCAAAGTATTTAGGCCTTTGCTTTTACAAAATCTAATTATGTTTTGAAGGTTTCTGTTTTACTTTATCAAAATAAGATCATATTCTTTATATTTCTTTGTTTCTTTTACAAATTGCTTTGTACTTTGTATTTTTTCTATATGAAATAAATATGATATTTTAAAAAAGTGGGAGGGACAGGGGAGTTCACTGGGTTGAACAGTGGCATTCCAGGGTGTGTCTGAAGCTCTTTCACAACTATTATTATTTTCGCTAATAATTTTACACTTGTAGATCTGACTGATTTATCTAGCCAATTTCATTCAGTTGAAGTTTCCTCAAAATTCACAATACACTTGTTTAACTGACAGAAAAGTAATGTATACTAATCTAGAAGCAAATGAAAGTTAAACTGTAATGAAAACATTTCAATTTAATTTATATTTGCTGCAAACTAAGAATTAATATAAGTAACAGGTGCTCCCTTGTTAACCTCACTCTCCCCTGTAAGATTCTATATCCCAGAGAGCCTCATTAGCTTCTATGAGAGGCAGCGCTCATCTTTCTGGGACTTATGGTTCAGCCCTTTCTCTTAGAGGGCCGTAGATCTAAAGCTTTCCACTCTGGTGAGATGATCTAAGACGTCTCATCAGTATGGCAAGGTCCCTTAAATAAGTTTAGAAAGGCAAATTTTAGCCTGACGGTTGTTTATCTAGCTATATAGGGTTCTGACAGTGAAGGTGAAACACATGAATAATATAACGCTCAAAAAAAGTCCCCAAAGAATTTGTGTTATTTCTCTCCATGTCGGCAAGGTTTTGATCATAAGACCCAGAGAGCTCAGTGTGTTCGGCCCTGTGAAGTCTAAACTACTATTTCTCTCCAAACCAGAGAGTTTTTCATAATCAGACCTTTAGTTTTGAATACTAACTAAACTGACTGACTCAAAATTGAAAAAGAATAGACATTTCTGGATTCTGTATATCTTTAATAAAAAATTCAGTAATACACAATGTTATCTTTCCTCCCAAAAATGGAATCTTGTTAAATGAAGAGGTAAGATGGTGGAATCATTTTTGCAGTTCCTCACATAAATTTTAGTAGGCGATCAGAGTTTATTTTAAAGAGAGAAGGGAAGATATGGTATCTTGATAATTGACTTTGGTTACTATTGTTATAGGTAATAGAATGTGTATCTCACAAAAGACTTTACTGTCATGTTACTAATACTATACATTAGGACTTGTATATAAAAATATTTAAGGCCAAGAGTATAGACATAGCTAAAACTGTGTTAATTGGCAATCTGATATCATGTTTTTCAGAATTCAAAGCTATTATATTATTGATAGATCAGAAGTAAAATCCAAAAGTGTGTTTCTAAAGACTTTTAACTGAAATAAAAGGTTGAGTGGATAAAAAAATAGCTCTGAAAATGTTTTTGGTTTGTGTTTAAAGCCCTGAAGTACAATTATATATCAGTTGAAAAACACATCACAGACATTTTTCTCTGTACCATCTTATGCTAAATTGAATAACTCATGAAGCTTTTTAGTCCAGGATATACTGTATGTTGTCCTCATTACCTCATTAAGCTTTTAGGCTATTTTTGATCCTCTTTTAATAGTGGTTTGTATTTTGGCAATGTACTGTATATCTGATTTGTGTATTCCACCTACAGAGATTGACTTGGAGTGATTTTCTTTGATAAGTGGGTCATGTAACAGAACTTGATTTCATACCCTATACCAGTGGTAGAGAATGTATAATTTTATTGCCCTAAGGTGGCACTCAAAATACTTAAATTTGCACTTCACCCCAGTGGTTCTTGACTGTGCCTGGATAACTCCCAGCATACTACATCTTAGGAGGGGTTGACTGCTCATGCACACAGTAATTATCAAAGGTGCCGCACTCAGGGCCGAGCTAAGGTGGGTGCTGCGGGTTCAGAGAAACCAGGTGCATCAAAGTTACAGGCTCACATCAATCCTCACCAGTGTTAGTCAGGGTAGAGATTGCACGCAAGTTGCATAGAACAGGCGTTAGGGGAGAGAGAGTTTAAGAGAGCAGGGCACAGCCAAAGAGAGCTGGCATTAGGGGAGAATAACAGTAAATGGCTAGTTATTTAGAGCTGATATTAGAGTTAGGAGGTCGGAAATACATTTTCACCACCTGCAGCTCAGTCAGTGGCTTGTGACTGAGTGAATGGCGTGTGAAGAATGATGGCATCAGAGTCGGAGCCCTGAGAGTTAAGGTAGTAACTTTGCTTAAAATCAAAAGAAATCAGTTTTTTTTTCTTGGCCCTTTTCTTTACTATGCTTTTGAAGTATGAAATATATATATATATATATATATATATAAAAAAAATATTTAGCATATTAAATTTATAATTAAATTTATAATTATCTATGACATATGTGCAGCACCCTTGCCATACTTTTTGATACCTATAATTTATTTTTATATGCATGTGATAACCCATGATTTATTACAATGATATAAAAATAAATAGTCTGACCCAAATGTAGACACACAATGTGTATTGCTTAACTATTTCGTAAAGTTGGAGGATGACATTTGTGCTCTGACATAGAATTAAAAAAAATACAGATATTGGAAATAAAAGGCAGTAAAGTAGGATAACAATAAAATAAATAAAAACAGAGAAGCGCTCAACCTGGGAATAAACAATAGCATAATAGCTTGTCAACATGTGCCTTTCACAGAGAAGTTTCATGTAGTATAACAGTTTGATCCTGACTTAACAGTGCAGTCCAGTCCAGTCCCGAAATACCAGGCAATCCCTCAATAAACGAGAGAAAAGGCAAAACCCCAGATGTACGTTTCGGCCTATTGTGGGCCTCGTCAGTGAGGTGCAGCCATATTCCTCTAGGTACACTGAGCAATGGGTCCACGTCTCTGACTTCCCGCATCCCCCTTAGGAAGACTTCCCTCAGGGTCATAATTTGCATAAATAAAAACAGAGAAGCGCTCAACCTGGGAACGAACAATAGCATACTAGCTTGTTCTATGTCTAGTTACCACCTAAGAAGCAGCCTCTTTTTGCTCAATACGTGCCTTTCACAGAGAAGAGGTTTCCTGTAGTATAACAGTCTAATCCTGACTTAACAGTGCAGTCCAGTACTGAAATACCAGGCAATCCCTCTCTGAATGAGAGAAACTGCAAAATCACAGACGTACGTTTTGGCCTAATGTGTGCCTCGTCAGTGAGGTGCAGTCATATCCCTCTAGGCACACTGAGCAACGGGTCCACGTCTGACTTCCTGCATCACCCTTAGGGAGACTTCCCTCAGGGTCATAATTTGCATAAATAAAAACAGAGAAGTGCTCAACCTGGGAACGAAAGATAGCATAATAGCTTGTTCTATGGCTAGTTACCACCTAAGAAGCAGCCTCTTTTTGCTCAAAACGTGGCTTTCACAGAGAAGAGGTTTCCTGTAGTATAACAGTCTAATGAAATCCTGACTTAACAGTGCAGTCCAGTCCTCGCTTTGCATGAAAGCTTATTGTTCAAGAGAGTGTGCTTCCATAGGCTCAAATTGGAGCCTCGTTCTCATGCCTTGAGACAAGGCATGAGAACCTAGCACAGCGAAGGGGGCAAGTCGTACAGCGATGGTCAGCAAATTTAAATATATCTGTATATGAATACATAAATATATATGTATATAAGCATATACATATATATTTACAGGGAACAGACAGTTCCCCATAGACCGAAATGTAAAGGCACTTTTCAGTGCCTTTTTTTTCTAGCACCCCACACCCACCAACTTTAACCCCTCATAACTGCTTCTTGCAGTCATTTTAAAAAAAAAAAAAAAGTTACATTCTTTTTATTTATTAACTAGTTGGTAAGCCTGCCCAGAGGGCAGTCTGTGTTGTAAATACAAAAATTCAAAAATAGAACTACAGAAAAAAATAAACACATTATCCAAAATAAAAAAATTAAACCTAATCCCTATGGAAATAAAAAATCCCACCGAAAATAAAAACACCCCCTAATCTAATGCTAAACTACCAATAACCCTTAAAAGGGCTTTTTGTAGGACATTGCCCTAAGTTAAACAGCTCTTTTTTCAGTTACAAAAAAGTCCCCCCTAACAGTAAAACCCACCACCCACCAAACCCCCCAAAATAAATAAACCTAACACTAAAAAACCTAAACTACCCATTGCCCTGAAAAGGGCATTTGTATGGGCATTGTCCTTAAAAGGGTATGCAGCTCTTTTGCTGCCTTTAAAAGGGCATTTAGCTCTTTTAAGAAGTGCCCATAACCCTAATCTAAAAAAAAACAAACCCCCCAAATTTAAAAAACAAACAAATCGTCTAACCCCCAAAAATAAAAAAAAATGAAACCTAAATTTAAATTAAGCTAAAATTACAGAAAATAAAAAAAATCTAATATTACAGAAAATAAAAAACAAAATTATCAAACTTTAAAAAAATTAAACCTAATCCCTATGAAAATAAAAAAGCCCCCCAAAATAAAAATACCCCCTAATCTAATGCTTAACTACCAATAGCCCTTAAAAGGGATTTTTACATTAAAAATAAACAAAGTCTCTCCTAAAAGTAAAGCCCACCATCCACCAAACCCCCCAAAATAAAAAACCTAACACTAAAAAACCTAAACTATCCTTTCACATTCCTATCTTTTGCTGCCCATCCCTATTCTAAAAAAAAACAAACAACATTTAAAAAAAACAAAAACCTAAGTCTAACCCCCAGGTTAGTACTCACGGTTGCTGAAGTCCGGCGGAGAAGGTCCTCTTCTAGGCGTTGAAGTCTTCTTCTAAGTGGCCAAGATCTTCCGGGACAGCGGAACTGAAGACCAGGAACGGTGGAACTGAAGACCAGTGACGGCGGGAACTGGAGACCGGCGACCGCGGAGCCATGGAGGGTGGAGGATCCTCTTCTTCCGATTGCCACTGTACACTGAATAGTGAATTCAAGGTACGCGATTAAAGATGACGTCTCTTGAATTCCTATTGGCTGATTTGATTCTTCAAATTCAAATCAGCCAATAGGATGAGAGCTACTGAAATCCTATTGGCTGTTCAAATTAGCCAATAGGATCTAAGTAGCTCTCATCCTATTGGCTGATTTGAATTTGAAGAATCAAATCAGCCAATAGGAATTCAAGGGACGCCATCTTTAATCACGTACCTTGAATTCACTATTCAGTGTACGCGGAGATCGTACGAAGGGGATCCTCCATGCTCCATGGCTGCATGGTCACCGGTCTTCAGTTCCCGGGTCGCCGGTCTTCAGCTCCGCGGTCATCGGGCTTCAGCTCCGCCCTCCGCTCCATGCCGGCTTGTTCCTGGAAGAAGAAAGAAGAGGTCGCTGCTTGGAAGACTTCTCCGCCTGGAACAGGACCTTCTCCGTCGGACTTCAGGAACCGTGAGTACCAATCTAAGGGCTATTGGTAGTTTAGCATTAGATTAGGGGGTGTTTTTATTTTGGGGAGCTTTTTTATTTTCATAGGGATAAGTTTTATTTTTGATAATTTGTTTATTATTTTCTGTAATGTTACACTTTTTTACTTCTTGTAATTTTAGTTTAATTTAAACTTAGTTTTTTTTATTTTTAAAGTAATGTTAGGTTTTTTATTTTAATTGTAATTTTGTATTTTTAATTTAAGTAATTGGGTTTAATTTAGGGGGTGTTAGGTTAGGGGGTGTTAGGTTAGGGGGCTTAGTAATTTAATTAGTTATTTGCTTTGTGGGTTTTGGCAGTTTAAGGGGTTATTAGGGTAATTAGGTTTATTGCGATGTGGGGGTTTTGCGGTTTAGGGGTTAATAGGGTAATTAGGTTTATTGCGATGTGGGTGGTTGACGGTTAAGGGATTAATATGTTAGGTTATTTGCGGATTAGGGGTTAATTAATTTATTATTTTCCGATGTATTGGTTTGCGGTTTAGGTGTTAATACTTTGTGTGGGAGGTTAGGCTTTTTTTTTGTTATACTTCATGCAGGCGGTGTTTTTTTGCTGTTGTAATGCTCTGTTTGCCTTCGCTGCATCCCGGTGGATTCCGAAAATTTCGGAATCTACCTGGATGCAGCTTCGCCTCGGCATGCCAACATTTCATTGATGATGCGTGCGCAACTGCCGCCGACAACAGACATTACAAACACAATTATAGTATAACTACACCTCACTGTATTCTCGGGGCAATTGGGGCAGATTTTAACAATTAACCAGAGATCTAATGCAATGACTGGTTATTTATCGTGCACCCATAAACGGGCTAATTTTCACATTTACGGATGTGCAATAAATTAGCGCTCCATTTGTAATCTAGCCCATAAAAGGGCAGATTATCTAAAGGTCTCTAGGCTGGTGAGATTCTATAAGAATGCTCACCAGTCCTTTAAGGGCTGATGCTGTATCTGGTAGTTCCAACCCCTTCAAAACAACTTAACATAACTACTTAACTTATAAATAAAGACACGACACAGATAGCTGGGATTTAAAGACCATAACGATGGTCACATTTATTAACTTGACTTCAACGGAAGTCATTCAAATATTTAACTTGTGGCGGCATTCGAGGCCTAGTAAACTATTAGCTCCATATGACAAGAGGTCGCAGCCAGATGTCGTGGAATAGCAAATGCCAAGGGTGGGCACAAATGTGGCCCCACCCCATTCCGTCTAGTAGGCGCGGACGTCCTAAAGGATCTTCAGCCAGCAGACCCGCGGGGCGGGGCCCCCCAGGTCACGACCTGAGGACATCACCCCCGCCCATTAGCCCGACTGTCACCTCTACAGACTCCGCCCTCAATTGTTGATGGCTACGACCTCCCGCCATTAGGAGATACGTGGATGTTATGATGCGCTTCAGCCTCTAAGGCACTGGTATGGCCAAGCCCTGCAGCAAGGCTCGCCCAGGAAGCAAATAAATTACGGCTAAGGTCTTACCAAGACTAGGTCAACTAACCCCATCCCTGCCTTTTGCATCTAAAGGACCAGCAACCCGTCCGGGAAGCCATCTGCCTGAATGACGCCTAAAAACTGTTGCAATAGCAATTACTTAATTAACCATTCAACAATAGGGTTGGGAGGGAGGGAAACTTTCTCCTTGCAAAATCCCAGGTGGAAGAGGCCAGATTGTTCCAGAACTTCGTTTATATTAGGTGAGCCTAAGACCTCCCCTCACTTTGCAACATTGTTGCTGCTACACTACACTGGGATTTTCCACTAGCCTGTCAGCTCATCCCTTAACTCCATTACAGGAGACTCTGCTACCTTTCATTCCCCTAAGGGCTGATGCTGTATCTGGTAGTTCCAACCCCTTCAAAACAACTTAACATAACTACTTAACTTATAAATAAAGACACGACACAGATAGCTGGGATTTAAAGACCATAACGATGGTCACATTTATTAACTTGACTTCAACGGAAGTCATTCAAATATTTAACTTGTGGCGGCATTCGAGGCCTAGTAAACTATTAGCTCCATATGACAAGAGGTCGCAGCCAGATGTCGTGGAATAGCAAATGCCAAGGGTGGGCACAAATGTGGCCCCACCCCATTCCGTCTAGTAGGCGCGGACGTCCTAAAGGATCTTCAGCCAGCAGACCCGCGGGGCGGGGCCCCCCAGGTCACGACCTGAGGACATCACCCCCGCCCATTAGCCCGACTGTCACCTCTACAGACTCCGCCCTCAATTGTTGATGGCTACGACCTCCCGCCACAAGAGACAGGCACTCCCACATAAACCGGGCTCTTGCCGCCACCCGCTAAATATTACTAACCAGAGCCGTTTTGAGGTCCACCAGGAAGATCGCCAGCCCTTCGTCGGACAGGTGCACCCCGTCCGGGCGATACAGCCCTTTTTTGTCCGCTGAGATCAGTTCATGGCGGACCACAAAACCCCCTACCTCTATTACTGCTCTACCCAGCTCCCTGTTAACTTTTTTCCTAACCCTATATGCTATCCTCGGTGTAGGGAAATATCTCCAACGCAGCCGGGGGATTATGTTGGACCAGGCCAGCCTAACCCCCGGAAACGTGGTACAGATCCACTTGACATCCGACCTCATCGCATTGATGAGATCTAGAGCAGGTGCACTCCCTATATCATTTCCCCCCATGTGAAGGAGGATGATGTGGGGCTGTCCCCATCGATGTCTGGCATTCTGGAGGAGGGCAGGCAAACCATCCCACTGTAAGCCTCTACGGCCCAACCACCGTATTGATGCCTGAGACGTCGGAATCCCCAACTGCTGCCCCTCAGGAAGAGAATGGGCCTTCAGTGCCGCCCAGTGCACGTAGGAGTGCCCTATTATCCAGATACGAGAAGGACCTGTAGCCACACCTGAAAAACGGATTACATAGTCAATCACCTTAGACTAAACCTAAACAACACAACCAAACAAATGTAAACGCCAGTTTCCTTCCTCCTACACCGAATACCCCCTAGGCTTCAGCTGGAGGGCGCACGTAAGACTTGTAACATTGGGACCTCCATCGGCCCAACTTCTGTATGCGATCTCCTTTCCAGCCTAGCGCGGCCGCGCTGGTGGCAGCCCCTATTCGGAAGGAATGGGGGGTGATTCTACACTTCCCCAAACCTGCTGCAAGCGCTACCTTTCTGAGCACCGCTGCGAACTGGTACCGGGAGAGATTCGAACCGTCGGAATGCACTAAGAACTGGGCGGGGGCCCGTGGTCGCTGCGCCATGTAGGCCCTTGTACTCACAACCGGGCAGACGCCTGATGCCGAGGGAGTCAGAGTGATCCACACCCCTTTCCCCTCCTGGTCAGTCTTCGAGTGCGGGATAAACAATAACAAATTATCGGCCGCCAGTTTGACATGAGCCAACTGCATACCCGTGTTAATTGCATCCTTTGAGGTTGCGACCAGCTCGCCCGGCCTGAGGGCCGCAAAGAACGCCAAGGAGAATACGCACTGAAACAGTTCTCTTTCGCCGGGTTCGACGCAAATGCCCTCGATTGCGTCCACCAGCCTGGCTAGCCTACAAAATGTGACAGGTTCGCGCGCATCTTTCGCTCTACCCTCAAGCCTTCCCCAGCCCTTAATCACTTGCTTCACCAGGAAACCTTTCGTGATATTGGGCCACTCTAGCATATTGCAAAAGAAGGAGATTGCAGCTATTCTATTGGATATAGCGCCCTTCGAAGTCCCTTGCCCATGTTTCTCTGCCAGCCACTCCAAGAACAGATCCCTCGAGACCCTTTCCGGCGCTGCGCCTTGTGCGTAACAGTAACTTACCCACTCGCCCCAGTGCTGTGAATAAGCTCTCCACGTGTTCTGCGCCAGGGATGCCCTCACTAGGTGCCTTATGGACCTCCCTGCCCTGCCAACTGCCAGATAGAGTGGGGACAAGGTAAGCCAACTGCTGCTGCGTTAGGGGCCAGTCTGCGAAACTGTTCCCATTGAAACCTCGAGAGTGCGTCCGCCAGGGTGTTGTTGACCCCGGGAACGTGCCTCGCGGAAAACTGAATATTGTATTGCAAGCACCTCAGCACTAGCTGTCGCAAGTACCTAACAACTACCGGTGACGACGCGGACAACCTATTTATGGCGAAAACAACGCTAGCGTTGTCCGTCCAAAACACTATGTAGCGATCCTTTAACGCCAACCCCCAGAGCTCCATAGCCACAACTATGGGAAAGAGCTCCAGAAGTGTCAAGTTCCTTGTCAGTCCTGCTCGGACCCATGCCAAGGGCCATGGCTCAGCGCTCCATTGCCCATCCAAATAGGCGCCATAACCTGCTGCTCCAGCTGCATCCGTCAGCAGGTGCACTGTCTGACTGGAAACCCTAGGAGCGCGCCACAGCAGAGTTCCATTGAAGCCTTGCAGGAAGAGTTCCCATACCTTCAGATCTTCCCGCATGTCTTCCGAAACCGACACTTTACGTGTGCCGTGCGGATTGGAAAGTAAAGCCTCCATCCTCCTGTTAAACACGCGACCCATGGGTATAATTTTGCACGCAAAATTGAGTAAGCCTAGCACGGACTGAAGCTCCCTCAGGGGCATGCTCTTCGCTGCCCTGGCTTTGCGCACCGCCGCGAGCATTGCTTCCACCTTATCGGCTGGGAGACGACATAGCCTTGCAGCAGTGTCAATTTCGATCCCCAAGTACGTGAGTCTTGTACAGGGGCCCTGTGTTTTTTCCTCAGCCAGTGGCACTCCAAATTTCGACATTAGCCTACGCATTACTGCGATCAGTCGATCGCATTCGCGAGTGTCCGCGGTGCCAACCAGCAGGAAGTCGTCCAGATAATGAGCGACTATTCCCCCGCCGGCCTCCGTGATGATGGCCCAGTGCAAGAATGAGCTAAACTCTTCAAAATAAGCACACGATAGCGAGCAACCCATGGGCAAACATTTGTCTACAAAATAATTCCCCTCGAATTTACACCCCATCAGTCTGAAAGACGCTGGGTGTATGGGGAGTAACCGAAAGGCAGATTCGATGTCCATTTTGGCTAGCAGCGCGCCCGGACCCGCCGCCAACACTAATTCCAACGCCTGGTCAAACGATTGGTAAGACACCGAGCTTATCATTGGGTCTATTGCGTCATTGACAGAACCCCCTTTCGGGTAGGACAAATGCTGAATCAGGCGGAACTTCCCTGGTTCCTTTTTGGGAACCACCCCTAAAGGGGAAATAACTAGGTCAGGGATGGGAGGTTGGTCAAATGGACCAGCAAATCTTCCCAGAGCAATTTCTTTGCTCAGTTTCGCCCTAACTTCACCCGGCATTTCGTAAGCCGACTTCAGATTCTTGTGCGACGAGGACCCCATTACCAACCCCAATGTTGGTATCTTGAAACCTTCGCCAATCCCCGCTAGTAGGTTGGCAGCCGACACCCTGTCTGGGTAGGCCGCCAGCCAAGGTCTAATGGCGTCCAGCTTCAGGGGTGTTGGAGCCCTTTTGTCCAGCCCCCCCCGATTTTGCCCCACGGAAAGCTCCTCCGTCCCTCCGCTTCGGGCATTCAACACCTGGGTGTTGACCGCTGCAGTACATGCAAGCGTGCCGAAAGGAACAGGAAGCTCCTTTGTCACACTGCTTCTCATTGTATTTCCAGCACTCCCTGCCTCTCCGCTTGATGGGGCCCGTTGGCCTCTGGGGCCCTGACCGCAGCAAGGGAGCTCCTGCCCCCCCCTTTTCCGGTATGAGCAGGGACCACAGGTCCAAGTCTTTTACCCCAAAGTTCAAGACCGGGTTATCGACCATCTTCCGCCTAAATTCGCTATCATAAGCACGCCACATGCCTTCCCCATATCTATTATAGATACATTCAATGATTTCCGCGTACTTAATTACATCGACCGCGGCCTCCGGCCTCTGTTCGATGTAGCAGGAGGAGAATACCCTAAAGCACTTCCTCCACTCCTCAAATGTATCTGGGCGCTGGATCTTCTTTGGCCCAGTCCCATCCTCACTACGCTCTTTATCTCGCTGCGCCTCAAGGGACAGCTCGAACATATTGACGTATTTATGATCGCGGATTTTTTGTACCGTCTTGGGCTTGAGATGTGCATGGAGGCAGTGGATCTTGCAGGGATAAGAGTCTCCCTGCAATGCCACCCTCCTGGTACTGACTGACATGTCCTGCAGCTGCGCAACGCTCTCGCTTCCCTGGCCACTGCCCTTGGATATTGTCGCCGTGCTTTGCCCCGCTAACGGCGCAGCCTGCTCCATGTTACCTAAACCTCTAGCCTGATTACGCTCAGCCACCAATAGCCTTAACATTTTGAACATGCGACGCTGCCCCTTACTGTTAAGCCCTAATTTCTTCCCACCATCTGAGTCTGAATCAGTGCTATAGTCGGTGTCAGTAATGCGTGACAAATTAAATACATTTCTCTCACCAACTGCCGATGTTGACGGGGTAGATGTTCCTGGTGCAGCTGCCACTGATCCGCCTGCTGGCTGTACAGATAGTCCTACTCCCGTTGTACCCGGGCCCTCTGTCCTCTGCGGTGTAGGCACCATGTCCTGTGGGGGAGAAACAAACGAGAGGGGAGTATCCAGGCCAGCCGTGTGTCCCCCTTGACTGCCGCCCCCAATCGGGGTAGAAGTACTGCCCCCGGCCCTGTCTGGGACCCCTCTAGCCCTCTCGTCATTCATATCACCACTCCATTCATTCGCTGGCCCTGCCACATAGGGGGATTCTCTGACCACACGCTCCCTGACTGAATGAACGTTCTGAGCACCTGCCGCAACAAGCCCTTTGCCCCCTTGGACCCCTGCAGTTATTGTGCCTAGCGACTCGCCCTGTGCCCCATCAGTGGGCGCATTCACCCTTGTTTGGGGTACATAGTTGCTGCTGGCACCCCCCCTGTGATACCACTGGCGCTCCAGCAATGCGCTTCTAGCTCTCCCATAAGCCTGCTTGCTAACACTGGAACCCCTGAGCCTCCCTCTCTGCGCGCCGCGGCCTCTCTGTAAGGGACTTGCTCTGTTTGCATTGCTAGCTATTGCAGAGTGTCGCGCAGCGGAGCAGGCCCGCCCGGATACTCCCCCCTCACCTGTGGAGAGTACCCGGCTAGGCCTCTTGCGCGCTCGCTGGATGTGCCGCTCTGATCCAGGTTCCGGCCGTGTGACTACCGCGGCGCCGGAAGTGACGTCACGCGTGTCACCTGACCGGCCGGAAATGGACGCGGCGGACGCAAGGCCGCAACCGGAGCCTGCACTGGTAGTTGCAGGCTCCAACTGAGCCACCAATGATAGCGGCGGTCCGGTGAGTGGGCGAGGACCCGCAGGCCCCGCTCCAGTAACCGACTGAGCCACCAATGAGGCATCCGTGCCGGGCCCTAGGGACCCGGCCGGATGATTTACCATACTGGGCCCTGCCTGATGAGGGTCCCCAGGCCCCCGGCCCAATTGAGGGGGATAATGAGGGGCGGTAGGCCCCGGTTCCACCCGGCTTGCCACCGGAGGCAGAACGGCGGCCGTGAGGGCCTTAAACATGCCCACTATGGCCGCCGCCGCCTCCGGCGACATTCCGGAGGCCGTAAGGGCCCCCAGGCCTGCCTCCAAAGCCGTGTCTAGGCCGGATGGGCCAGCGCTCACTGCACCCGCCTGTCCCGCAACCATCACAGTACCGGGCCCGGCGGGTGCAAGTTCAGGGGCTGGGGGGTTAGTGACCACAACATTAGGAGTTAAAGCAGATGATACTGGCCTTGTTTTCTCCGGAGTTGGTGGCACCACATCCTCATCCTCCTCTTCAATTACAGGTGCACTCCTCAAGGATCTCCCAGGGGACTCCCTGAAGCGAATGGGCACCGCAGCACTTCTCTTAGATCTAGACATTTTCGCTTGAAGAATGGCAAAACTTTCTCCTTGCAAAATCCCAGGTGGAAGAGGCCAGATTGTTCCAGAACTTCGTTTATATTAGGTGAGCCTAAGACCTCCCCTCACTTTGCAACATTGTTGCTGCTACACTACACTGGGATTTTCCACTAGCCTGTCAGCTCATCCCTTAACTCCATTACAGGAGACTCTGCTACCTTTCATTCCCCTTATTTCCCTGTTGGTATTATATAAAGCCACTTTTTACCCTGTAAACAGTGTGTCTTGCTAAGGGGCTTGTACTGCATTTTCGTATGGGAAGGAGATGCATACATTACAAAGGTGCACAATAAAATTTGTATTTTAAAAATCATACACAATTAATAATTTATCCATTCACACAAAAATACACAAGAAAAAAATGTATTGTTAATGTGCATCAAAAATCGTATTTTAACAAAAATACAATTGTACGTAAATTACACAGGAATAAATTGCATTAAATATGCACACTGTAAATCCTAATTTAAGTACACTGGATGTGCAAAAAACACATACAAGTTTGTAATTCTAAGTATAAAATACACAGTGTAATTGTTGTTTTGTTGTAAAATGGGTTGAACATGGGTGTTCCATGAGCGTATATGAAATTTTCTCTCAAATCCCAGTGCAATTCTTTAAACATTTATGCTCTACAGTTTTTTCTCGCAAATGAAAAGGGGGTGAGGTTGTGATAAATTACTCAAAATACTTAATACCCGAATAGACAAACATGTGCATATGAAAATATAGGCGATTGCAAGATGCTACACTCAGAAAGCAGCGTAATGTGCTTTATATTGGCTGCAGGATTGAATTTTTAAGATCACTGTTAACTTTGCCCTACGCTACAAATTTTCCCTTTCCAGCAAGCTCCATTAATTTCAATAGGAGACATCTCGCCATTTGCAAGGACTGCCCCTTTTTAAAGATAATTCCACAAGGCAGCCCATGTGAGGGTCTGTGTGAAAAATGACGTCTGATCTGACGAGGTTTAGATAATCGGCCCCTTAGTGCCTTCTCCTCATCCTGTCCTCTGTAGTAGCATAAAGACAAAAGTGGTATGTGGCAAAGTCTTAAAGGACATAATTATGTCTCGTTTAATATCTATAAACCTCTAGTTCTCAGTATACTGTAATGAATCTAAATCAGCAAACTGTTGGTATAAATATAATATAGTATTACCTTTTTTGTAGAAAATAGTTATGTAATACTTTTTAAACTACATATTTTTCACAAATTTCCATGGTCCAATCAGCAGTTAATTCTGTTGGCTCTCAGGAATGTGCGTGCACAAAATAAATACACTTCACTGAATAATTATAAAAAGCTATTGAAATGACAATGTATAATATAGTGAGTTTTCATAAAAATGGACAGAAACAATTTTAGCTTATAGCTTATCAGGTCTGTTTTTAATGTTGCAAATTATTAATTTTCCTTATTTTAAATAAGTAATCAGTGAGGCTACAATAATAAAGACATACATAATTAAAAACACAAAGCTGCAGCTTCCAAATACAAAGATCAGAGTGACACTTACTTTTATTATTGCATTTTAAAGGTAGATTTAACCATTATACTAGCCATCCATTAGCAAGGTAGTGATGTTATTGATCAATTATAGGGGGTTACTAAAACAGCCCATACATTTTCCCATACTGATTATATTACTCTTTAACATATATACACAAATCACATATGCAAAATCAGTGCCACTCAAACATATATATTTTGTACTATAGATACTGCAGCATGCAAGTTAAAAATAGGGAGGCAAAAACTTCTGTGTTAGCACCGCTTACGCATGTTTCACATAACGCTTCTTCAGATGGGGACGTTTGTATGTATTTATGTGTGTGTATGTATGTTTGTATGTGCATATGTGTGTTTATAAGTGATTTTGTGTATGCTGGGTATGTTTATGTGTGTATGTGTGAGTAAGTGTATATTTGAGTTATGTGAGTGTGTGTGTCTGAATATGGGTGTCGTGGGTATGTTTGAGTATGTGTGGTATATGAGAGTGTCATGTGTGGCGTATTAGAGTGTGTGTATGTGTGATTGTATATGTATGGACTGTTCTCTTAATTTCACTGATAATACAATATATATATTATAAGTTTTGCTGGAGGATGGCAGAGTTTGGACCAGTACCTATTATATAATAAAGATGATAGGCTGCTTTGCCAAACGATACAAAATTATTATTGCATAGCAGATATGAAGATTAAAATTATATATGTTAAAATTACTATATTATAAAATTACTGTAATTACAATGTTATTTTATCCTGTGGTTTTTTCTGTTATGGGGGTGGTGGGACGGTGGAAGCAAATATTTCTGCACTCGGCCGCCAATTACCCTTTGTTCACCCCTGGTAATAGCAGAGTAGACATCGTAGACAACAGCAGAAATTGCATTATTTTCATACAATCTCCTACCAAAGCTTTCTACATCCCCCACAGCGCATCAGTTTTTAATTTAATTTTTACGGATGTGCTGCATGATATGTAGCAGTGTGAAGGAAAAATTTTTTTTTTAAAGGGACAGAAAAGACATATTTAGACATTCATGATTTAGACAGAGCACACAATTTTAAACAACTTTCCAATTTACTTCTATAATTTAATTGACTTCCTTTTCTTGTTATCCTTTGCTGAAAGGTTTATATAGGAAAGCTCAGGAGCAGCAAAGAACCTAGGTTCTAGCTACTGATTGGTGGCTGCATATATATACCGATGGTCATTGGCTCTTTCAACAAATGATACCAGGAGAATGAAGGACATTTGATAATAGACGTAAACTGGAAAGTTGTTTAAAATTGTTTGTTCTACCTAAATCATGAAAGAATAAAATTGGGTTTCATGTCCCACTCCCTTTAAGGCTTAACTAATAATATATTTTTATACACACTTCAACCAGTATTTTACCCATCAAAACTATATATATTTTTTAGTAGACAATCCAAAGTATTGATCTAGGCCCATTTTGTTATATTTCATTCCACCGTTTCACCGCCAAATGCGATCAAATAAAAACTTTTTCACAGGTAGCTAATTTTAGCTTTAGTGTAGAGATTAGCCTCCCACCTGACACATCCCACTCCCTGATCCCTCCCTGACCCCTCTCAAACAGCTCTCTTCCCTCCCCCACACCCCAAAGGTCACCCCCATCTTAAGTACTGTACTGGTAGAAAGTCTGCCAGTATAAAAATAAAGATTTTTTTTAATATATATTATCTGCATTATATCCCCCCTTACCTCCAAGTCCCAACCTCGATGATCCCCCGCAAACAACCCTCTACCTATTTGCGGCCATCTTAGGTACTGGCAGCTGTCTGCCAGTACCCAGTTTGCTGCAAAATAGGCAATTGTTTTTTTTTAAAAATATATATAATAGCCATTTTTCTGTAGTGTAGCTGCCCCCCTCAATACCCAAACACCCTCCCCCTCCCAGATCCCTTTTTCTCAAATTATCCCACATGATCCCCCTCATTGCCCCTCCTCCCTCCGCCCTCCTTCCCCCTCAATCACGCAGCTTTAAATTGTTGTTTCTATTCCCCTGTAGCGTGGCGTAGCAGTGCCTCCCGCCTCCTCCAGCAATGGGCTGCCCACCCACCTCCCTCCTTATGCTCCCACCCACCAACGATCGGTCCCACTGCTGTCTGAGAGAGGGCCACAGATGCAACTCTATTTCTGCAGTGCCTCACTCGTGGTGCATGCAGAATTAGTGCAATCTCACAATTTTGGGCAAGATCGCGGCAGAGAGAAGGCCAGGACTGCAGCGACATAGGGCATAAGGGCATAACGACCGTAAGGGCATAATGACCAGCGTTGTACAGGGTACGGCGCTGGTCGTTGAGGGGTTAACAAATGATACCAGGAGAATGAAATAATGCTGATAATAGAAGTAAACTGGAAAGTTGTATAAAACTGTATGTTCTGCCTAAACAATGAAAGAAAAAAAATTGGGTTTCATCTCCCTTTAAATGTAATTGATAGTGTACAAATGAGTCCTGGTACTCTAATGCTCACTGACTGATAGGGACAATTCAGCTCAGAAATATTTATTTTTAAAAAAGCAAAGCTGTGTTACACTCTTGGAAATATTTGAGTACCAAGTTGCTTTTAAAGGGACAGTCAATTCCAAAATGTTATTGTTTACAAAGATAGATAATCTCTTTATTAGCCATTCCCCAGTTTTGCACAGCCAACATAGTTATATTAATATACTTTTTATCTCTGTGATTACCTTGTATCTAAGCATCTTCTGACAGCCCCCTGATCACATGATAACAGAAGATAATTGCTTTTAAAATTCTATTCTATATCTGAATTATGAAAGTAAAATTTAGGGTTTCATGTCCCTTTAAAAGAAAAGTACCCCAAATAATTTATTTCATGATTCAGATAGAGCATGCAATTTTAAGCAAATTTCTAATTTACTCCTATTATCAATTTTTCTTCGTTCTCTTGCTATCTTTATTTAAAAAAGCAGAAATAAAAGCTTTGGAGCCAACCCATTTTAGGTTGAGAACCTGGGTTGCACTTGCTGATTGGATGGTGAAATGTAGCCACCAATCAGCCAGCCCCATCCAGGGTACTGAACCAAAAATAGGACGGCTCCAAAGCTTTCATTCCTGCTTTTTCAAATAAAGATAGCAAGAGAACTAAGAAAATTTGATAATATGAGTAATTAGAAAGTTGCTTAAAATTGCATGCTCTATCTGAATCATGAAATAAAATATTTGGGTTTACTATCCCTTTAAGTCTTAATTAATCATACTCATTATACAACCCACAGCAGTGTAGAGAAAAACATTCTTGGGCACACAAGGGTCAGGGCATATTTGGGTACACACTCTCAATTTTTTTTACCATCAATACTGTTGACATTGAATATGTTAATTTAATGACAACAAGGGTATTAACTATTAATATGACCACCTTGCCTTTATTATAACCATTATGTTGTGCAATGTTATCATGTAACCTTTATTATGATTTCTTTGCATGTATTTAATTATTTATATTAAATATTAAATATCACAAAATGTATAGGAGTGTATTGGCTCCTTTACTGCTTTAACCCAGTCTCTCTTAGGACAACCAGCTGCAACTATTTATTAAGGGCTTGATAACGAGTGGAGCTCAAAATTGCCCTTTCGCAAGCACAATATTTGAGCTCCACTCATTGCCTGGAAGCCTTGCGCTCATGATAGCGTGCTTCTATAGGCTCCAATGGCAGCCTCGTTCTGATGCCAATAGACACAGCACAAAACCTAGCGCAGCAAAGGGGGTAAGTTGCGCAGCGTTGGGCAGCAAAGTTTAAATGTATATGAATATTTACATATATATGTATGTGTTTGTGTATATACACATATTAACACATAAATATATATGTATATAAGCATATAATATATATTAACAGTTAAAGGGATACTAAACCCAATTTTTTTATTTCATGATTCAGATAGAGCATGCAATTTTAAGCAACTTTCTAACTTACTCCTAGTATCAATTTTCTTTGTATTCTTGCTATTTTTATTTGAAAAAGCAGAAATCTAAGCGAAGGAGCCAGCCCATTTTTGGTTCAGACCCTGAATAGCACTTGAACCAAAAATGGGCTGGCTCCTAAGTTTACGATTGCTTTTTAAATAAAGATAGCAAGTGAATGAATAAAAATTGACAATAGGAGCAAATTGGAAATATGCTTAAAATTGCCTGCTCTATCTGAATAATGAAAGAAAAAAATGTGGGTTTAGTATCCCTTTAAAACACAGTCCCCATAGAACGCAATGTAAAGGCACTTTTCAGTGCCCTTTTTTTTCTAGCACCCTATATCCCCTCATTTTAACCCCTTATAAACGCTTTGTGCATTTATTTAATAAAAAAAGATACTCTTGTTTTGTTTTTAAGGAACACTTCACTTTATTTTGGGGGCAATTGGGGGACACTGACCTCTGGTTAATTAAGTCTAGCGCAAAGTGCTACCACAAGCTTGCGGTAGCATTGACCAGCTACTTGTAATGGCTGGTAATTAACTTTAAATTAGTTCTCCACTTGTAATCTAGCCCTAAGTGACTGCACTAATGATCTCTCACACATAGAGCTAGATTACAATTGGAGTATAATCAATAGTGCAGGGTAAATTATCTTTTGCACAACCACTTGCAAATTTGATGATAAAAGTAAATTGGAAAGTTATTTAAATCATAAAAGTTTAATTTTGACTAGGCTGTCCCTTTAACACGACTGAAACTTTTTTTAGCACGCCAAATACTTTTAATGGATAGTGCAAGTAGCGCAGTATTGCAAGTGGTGAGTTAAGCGTTGCACTTTAGAACAATCCCCAATACAGCTGCAACATTTTTAGGACTTGACGTAAATAGTTAGAGGCCCATTTATGAAGCTCTGATTGGAGCTTGAGGGCCCGTGTTTCTGGCGAGTCTTAAGACTCACCAGAAACTCAAGTTATGGAGCAGCGGTCTAAAGACCACTGCTCCATAACCTGTCGCCTGCTCTGATGAGGCAGACAGAGATCGCCACAATTCAACCCGATCGAATACGATCGGGTTGATGGACACCCCCCTGCTGGCGGTCGATTGGCCGCGAGTCTGCAGGGGGTGGCGTTGCACCAGAAGCTCACAAGAGCTGCTGGTGCAATGCTGAATACGGAGAGCGTATTGCTCTCCACATTTAGCGAGGTCTGTCGGACCTGATGCACACTGTTGTATCAGCTCCGACAGACCTTTAATAAATAGGCCTCACAGTATTAATAGTATAGCACAGAACTGCATGCACTCCACTTGCGCACCATCAGTATAGCGCACCAACAGCTTAGAGCTTACAGGATATCTGACTTAAGTTTACAAGTGGCGCGCTAAATAAGTAAGGTTTTAGCATAGGTGGGTTAGCGCGCGTATTATAAGTTAAAAGTAAATTGTTAGCACATGAGCAAAACCAGATGTGTGCAAACAGCTGGATTTCGGTTATCACGATGACATTAACTTCTTCTCACCATTGACTTCAATGGGGCGTGCTTTAAAAAAAACTTAAACTTATCACTCGCATGCTAACCCGACACCTCATTAGAACTACAGCGCTAAACCCAAAGGTAGTTCTGAATATTTTACATTCCAATGTGCTTCACATAGAAGAAAATGTTCTTTTTAGATTTAAATATATATATATATATATATATAAAAAATTATTTTTTGTATATACATGTGTATATATGTCCTTATTTGTGTATATATGTCTATATATACATAAGTAAATACATAAAAACAAATGTATATACACATTTATACACACACACACACACACACACATATATATATATATATATATATACACACGCATACACATATTTAGAAACACACACACACACACAATATTTGTATAAATGATTTATATCAGATAGTTTGTATATGAGTGTAACACTTTATTTTAATGTAATTATGTTGTGTTTGATGCACATTTTTTTTATCTCTTACACTTTACGCTAGGGGTAGATTTATTAAATGCCGGGCGGACATGATTCGCTGTAGCGAATCATGTCCTCCCGACATCAATAAATGCTGACAGCGTTTAACAATGCACAAGCATTTCTTGTGATTGGCTGATAGCAGGGGTGTCAATCATCCAGATTGTATCGGATCAGGATGATTGTAGTCCGCCACCTAAAAGATGGTGGACAAGTTAAGGCGCAGCGTAGACAGCAGCATCAGCTCTCGCAAACCAGATGCGTGCTAATTTTCACCTAGATTTAGAGTTTTGCGGCCAAAAGGGGTGCGTTAGCTACGCATGTTTTTTTTCTAGCTCTTCTTCTAAACAACACTGGTATTTAGAGTTCTCTGAAGGGCTGCGTTAGGCTCCAAAAAGGGAGTGTACAGGGATATTTACCGCCACTTCAACTCTCAATACCAGCGTTGCTTACGGTAGCGGCTAGTTGGAAAAACGTGCTTGTGCACGATTCCCCCATAGGAAACAATGGGGCAGTTTGGGCAGAAAAAAACCTAACACCTGCAAAAAAGCAGCGTTAAGCTCCTAACGCAGCCCCATTGTTTCCTATGGGGAACCACTTTCTAAGTCTGCACCTAACACCCTAACATGTACCCAGAGTCTAAACACCCCAAACCTTACACTTATTAACCCCTAATCTGCCGCCCCCGCTATCACTGACCCCAGCATTACACTATTAACCCCTAATCTGCTGCTCCGGACACCGCCGCAACCTACATTATCCCTATGTACCCCTAATCTGCTTCCCCTAACATCGCCGACACCTACATAATATTTATTAACCCCTAATCTGCCCCCCCCCAACGTCGCCACTACCTAACTACACTTATTAACCCCTAATCTGCCGACCGGACCTCGCCAACACTCGAATAAATGTATTAACCCCTAAACCGCCGCACTCCCACCTCGCAAACCCTATAATAAATAGTATTAACCCCTAATCTGCCCTCCCGAACATTACCGCCACCTAACTTCAAGTATCAACCCCTAATCTTCCGACCGGACCTCACCGCTACTATAATTAATGTATTAACCCCTAAAGCTAAGTCTAACCCTAACCCTAACACCCCCCTAAGTTAAATATAATTTTATTCTAACAAAATAAATTAACTCTTATTAAACAAAGTATTCCTATTTAAAGCTAAATACTTACCTGTAAAATAAACCCTAATATAGCTACAATATAATGAATAATTAAATTGTAGCTATTTTAGGATTTATATTTATTTTACAGGCAACTTTGTATTTATTTTAACTAGGTGCAATAGCTATTAAATAGTTATTAACTATTTAATAGCTACCTAGTTAAAATAATTACAAAATTACCTGTAAAATAAATCCTAATCTAAGTTACAATTAAACCTAACACTACACTATCAATAAATTAATTCAATAAATTAACTACAATTACCTACAATTAAATAAACTAAACTAAATTACAAAAAAAACAAACACTAAATTACAAAAAATAAAAAAATATTACAAGAATTTTAAGCTAATTACACCTACTCTAAGCCCCCTAATAAAATAACAAAGCACCTCAAACTAAAAAAAAATCCCTACCCTAATCTATGTGGGTATGTGGGTGGTGGGTTGTAATGTTGGGAGATGGTATTGTGTTTTTTTTTACATGCAAAAGAGCTGATTTCTTTGGGGCATGCCCTGCAAAAAGCTCTTTTAAGGGCTGGTAAGGTAATAGAGCTGTTAACTTTTTAAATTTAGATTAGGGTAGGGAATGTTTTGTTATTTTATTAGGGGGCTTAGAGTAGGTGTAATTAGCTTAAAATTCTTGTAATCTTTTTTTTATTTTTTGTAATTTAGTGTTTGTTTTTTTTGTAATTTAGTTTAGTTTATTTAATTGTAGGTAATTGTAGTTAATTTATTGAATTAATTTATTGATAGTGTAGTGTTAGGTTTAATTGTAACTTAGGTTAGGATATATTTTACAGGTAATTTTGTAATTATTTTAACTAGGTAGCT
This sequence comes from Bombina bombina, assembly GCF_027579735.1. NCBI lineage: Eukaryota > Metazoa > Chordata > Amphibia > Anura > Bombinatoridae > Bombina > Bombina bombina. Next base: position 1,133,900,590 of record NC_069499.1, on the reverse strand, counting down.
ATTAAATAGTTAATAACTATTTAATAGCTATTGTACCTAGTTAAAATAAATACAAAGTTGCCTGTAAAATAAATATAAATCCTAAAATAGCTACAATATGACTATTTGTTATATTGTAGCTATATTAGGGTTTATTTTACAGGTAAGTATTTAGCTTTAAATAGGAATACTTTATTTAATAAGAGTTAATTTATTTTGTTAGAATAAAATTATATTTAACTTATGGGGGTGTTAGGTTAGGGTTAGACTTAGCTTTAGGGGTTAATACATTTATTATAGTAGCGGCGAGGTCCGGTCGGAAGATTAGGGGTTAATACTTGAAGTTAGGTGGCGGCGATGTTAGGGAGGGCAGATAAGAGGTTAATACTATTTATTATAGCGTTTGCGAGGCGGGAGTGCGGAGGTTTAGGGGTTAATACATTTATTAGAGTGGGGGGGCAGATTAGGGCTTAATAAATATAATATAGGGGTCGGCGGTGTTAGGGGCAGCATATTAGGGGTACATAAGTATAATATAGGTGGCGGCGGTGTGCGGTCGGCAGATTAGGGGTTAATAAAAATTATTATAGTGGCGGCGATGTGGGGGGACCTCGGTTTAGGGGTACATAGGTAGTTTATGGGTGTTAGTGTACTTTAGAGCACAGTAGTTAAGAGATTTATGAACCGGTGTTAGCCCAGAAAGCTCTTAACTACTGACTTTTTTCTGCAGCTGGAGTCTTGTCGGTAGAGGGTCTAATGCTCACTTCAGCCAAGACTCTAAATACTGGCGTTAGGAAGATCCCATTGAAAAGATAGGATACGCAATTGGCGTAAGGGGATATGCGGTATGGAAAAGTCGCGGCTTGAAAGTGAGCGTTAGACCCTTTCCTGGCTGACTCTAAATACCAGCAGGCGGTAAAAAGCAGCGTTAGGACCCCTTAACGCTGCTTTTGACGGCTACCGCAGAACTCTAAATCTAGGCGTTAGTTTGTGCTCAAGAAAAACGGGTTTACTATCAACTTTTAATACACATGCAAGTTATTGTGGTTGAGGTATTGTTTATTGTGACTCACACTAAGAAAAACATTTGATTTTTTCCCCCCACCTCCATGGAACTCTATTATGTGAGGGATTTAGCTCATCCGATGCAGATGTTTGCATACCTTACACTATTACTTGAGAAATAAAACAGTAAGAGCTATTATTTTTGCATTCTACTTGTAATTTAGGCCATTACTCAACAGACAAGTGAAAAATGCATTTAAGGACTTCCATGCTCTGAAATTTGTTTTCTCACATTTTGGATATTCCGAGAGGCAAAAACTTTTTTGACTTTTTAGGTTGAAGTGTTTTCATGTATTAATATATTATGTTTATTAGGAATATGCGCAGACATAAAAAAAATTGTTTCAAATTAATAATTTGTGCAAGATTAGTTGCTGGAGTCATTTGGTTTGACAGAATCTTTACATTATTATTTGTTTGTTAATGGATATTCATTAACCCTTTATTTCCGTTTATTTTCTATGAACAATGTCTTCAGGGCAGAAGAGGAGCAGATGGATAGCAGCTTAAATTTAAAGTTAAAACAGTGACTAGTACTAGTGCTACAAGCCAGTAACTGCACAAAAAGTGTTTTTTTATTTTTTTTATTTTATATGGGGAAGAATTGACTAACAACAAAAGAGAAGATTACATACTTTATGGCTGACAAAGGCATTAATCAACTGACAGTAAAATCGCTGGATATGATTATTGAATAGTGTCAATTTTAATCTATCTTGCCTGAATAGTGCAAAACTGAACATGTGAACTCCTTTCCCACTTTCAGACAAGTCTTTCCCATCTTTAGAGTAAAGGTTTTAATGGCATGAATGAAGAACCCATTTTTTGCTGCATCATCATGTGTTTCTTCGTTTATTTGTTAAAGGGACCGCTTTATTTTTTGTTTTGAAGCAACAGCAAATCAGTGATTTTTTTGGATTTGTCAGAATCATGTCTAATTATTATTCTTATTATTGTTATTATTTAGATTTTTCATCCCTATTCAGCTGTTGAGAATAAAGGGGCACTGCTCTGTCTTTGAATCTATATTTTTGTTTGTATGTTTTACAATGGTTCTTCTTCACACTGCCAAACATATCTTTGCATTGAGGACCCAGAGTCACCAGTGTTGCTCTAGTCTATTTATAAAACACAGTATCTGACACAATACAGTGGGACCTCGGTTTACAAACGACTCGGTATACGAAATTTCGGTTTACGAATTCAAAATCTTGAAAAAAATTGTCTCGGTTTAAGAATTTTTTTCGCAATACGAAACAAATGTTCCGGTTTGCCCCTCGGTTTACGAATTTTTTTCGCAATACGAAGCAAGTGTTCCCTGCATACTGAAGTGTGGGTAGCAGTTGGAGAGGTTTTGGAGCCATTTGCAGCAAGTTGTTGAGCCTTTTGGAGCCATTTGCAGCAAGTTGTTGAGCCTTTTGGAGCCATTTGCAGCAAGTTGTGGAGCCTTTTGGAGCCATTGGAGCCATTTGCAGCATATTTTGGAGCCTTTTGGAGCCATTGGAGCCTTTTGCAGCAGGTTTTGTAGACTTTATTTGACTTTTTCTCTCACCTCCGGAACGCATTAATTGGTTTTCAATGCATTCCTATGGGAAACCGTGTTTCGGTTTACGAATTTTTCGCAATAAGAAACATCCCGGAGAACGAATTAAATTCTTAAACCGAGGTCCCACTGTATATATATTTTTTTTTATAAAAAGTTGAAATACTTGTGTATACTAATTTTACATTTTAAAGGGATAAAAAACCCTACTATTTTCTTGTGTGATTCAGACAGAGCATACAATTTATTTTTAAATTCCAATTTACTTGTGTTATCAAATTTGCTTCATTCTCATGGTATTCTTTGTTGAAGAGATACCTAGGTAGGTGTCTATGCACTACATGGCAGGACATAATGCTGCCATCTAGTGTTTTTGCAAATAAATACAATTCTGGCAAAGCTGCTGCAATATAGTGCTCCAGATGCATGTACGTCCCTGAGCGTACGTCCCTGCTTTTCAGCAAAAGATAAGAGAATGAAGAAAATTTGATAGTATAAGCTAATCAGAAATTTGTTTAAAATTGCTGCTCTATCTGAATCGTGAAAGAAAAATTTGGGGTTTCACATTACTTTAACCCTTTCACCTGGCTTTAGGAAGCTCAAGTGACAACCAAGACTTGCTGTTTGTGGGCTGCAGGCATCTGCCTTCATATGGTACCGGAGCATTATTATATGAAGTTAGATCGTTACAGACAGTGACACTGGGCTCCATTTATAAAGCAGCAGTTGCTGCTTTGAGGCCTGAAACAAAAGTTAAGAAGCAGCAGTTTTAAGGCCGTTGCTTCTTAACCTGTCTGATACCTAAAAGGTGGTGATCGAAATCATCCCGATCTGATACAATCGGGAAGATTGACAGGCCCTGCTAGTTAGTGCGGCCAGTGAGCAGAGGATGGCATTGCACAAGTATTTCTGGTGATCATATCCACTTGACCATTGTTAAATTGAGCCCATTATCTGTGCCACTGTCTGTAACAATCATCCGTTGGTGCTGGTTGGAGGTGTGGGAGGGAAGGAGGAAGGCCCAGTGGAGGAGGAGGGAGGGGTGGAATTTCCTACACTACTGGTTTTGGAAAGGAGAGGAAGGGATGGTGCTCACCGCTACAGAAAAAAAAATAGATACAATATATGTACACTAAAGAAAAATATATAATACATAAATAATAATAATAATAATAATAATAATAATAATAATAATAATAATAAAAATGCAATAATTGTGACCAGGGTGGGTAGGGGGGCAGGTTTTTTTGGGATCGATCAGGGGGTGTGAGGTGTAAAGTGGGAGGGTAATCCCTACACTAAAGCAATTATTACCCTTAACAGCTAACTGATTAACCCCTTTACTGCTGTGAATTTTAGACAGATGAAAATTAGCAGCCTTTTAATTATCAAAAACCAATGGCAAAGTCATGCATGTCTTCTATTTCTGAACAAAGGGGATCCCAGAGAAACGTTTACAACCATTTGTCTTATGACTGCAGTAGTTGTGTGTAAAAAATTTCAGTGAGAAAACCCATTGTTTGCAAAAAAATAACAATTTTTTTAATTAATCGTATTTGGTGTCCAAATACTGGCATCACATATACCAAAGTAGGCTTAGATTAATACCTTTGGTTGTCTACTTTAGAAATATATAAAGTTTTGGGGGTTAATTGTGAGAATCTGGGCAGTTCTGCTATACCAAATGATAGTTAGCCCATTGCATCATTTTAGACACAGCTACAGAAAAAGACCTTAAAATGATAAAAAATACATATGTTTGGTCTTAGCTGAATCAGAGGATGCCAATGAACAAATGTATTGATTTTTGTCTACAGTTGCTGCAGGTTTTTATAGGATTTTTTTTACTTTTTTGGTAAATTTTACAATATTTTTTTAATTCTGTAAATAAATAGCTATTCTAAACTGTCATCATCTGAAAGCTCTCTTCATGCCAACACATACAGTATATATATATAGCTTTCATAAGTAAATTAAAAATGGAGTCAAAGCAAATATGTTAAAAATGCTAATAATTCTCCAGTACTTTGGGCAAGTTTTTTGCTCTGAAATTAAATTGTTACTCAAATAAAAGCTGTAAACAACTGAGGTAGGATCATGTTTGTTCATGATGACAATTAAAGGGACATGAAACACAATTTTTTAATTTCATGATTCAAATAAGACCAGTGGCGTCACTAGGGGGGGGCGGGGGGGGCGGGCCGCACCCGGGTGACACCCTCCAGGGGGTGACACCAAAAAAAAAAAAAATTTTTTTTTTTTTTTTTTTTTTTTTTTTAATTTTATTGAAATTCAAAGAAATACAATGTTGAGATGCATAGATTATTTTATTAGAGGCTGGCATTTGTGAACATTAGGGGGACTGGGGAAGTTGTAGACACACAATTTTTTTGCCCCTTGAGCCAGTGCTGCAATTTCAACAAATAGTTTTCCTGGCTGCTTTTGCTTGTTTGTACTTTGCTCCTCCCCTGCCCAATTTCACTATGAATGTTGTGGGTGTGCCGTGGGGCTTGCAAAGTTGTGCTGCTAGCCTAAACCTGCCTGCCTATCTGTGCTCACTGACATGCGACCCAGGGCTGTGCACTGACAGACTTGGAACAGAGTCAGAGAGCAGAATTTTCATAGTTTGCTTGCCTAAACCTTTTCTTCAGTGATTTATTTTAGAGTGCTCTATTTATCTTTCATTTGATGTTCTGCTGAGCCAGGGAGCAGCTCTAGGCATGAGCTTCCTAATTAATGCAGTTCAGTTTACATATTTTATATGTGTGTGTCTGAGTTTTTGTGTGTCTCAGTGTTTTTGTGTGTGTGTTTTTGTGTGTGTGTCTGAGTGTGTTTCCGAGTGTTTGTGTGTGCATCTGAGTATGTGTTTAAGTGTGTCTGAGTGTTTGTATGTGTGTTTGCCTGTGTTTTTGTGTGTGTCTGCTTTCTGGGGGGGGGGGGTGACACCATGACTTACCGCACCGGGTGACACCAACCCTAGTGACGCCACTGAAAAAGACATACAATTTTAAACACCATTCCAATTTACAACCCCAATTTTGAAAGAGTTGGGGCAGTATGGAAAATGTACTATATTGGAAACACGTTATTAGCACATTATTTGATTTTTTACTTTGTAAATTTAATGTATTTTTAAAAATATACACTCATTTCAAATCTGATGACTGCAACATCTTCCAAAAAATTTGGGACAGAAGCAATTTAGGACTAATAGCGATGTGACAAGTTGAAATAAGAAGGTGATGTGAAACAGGTGAGGCAATCGTGTAATCATAATATATATGGAGCCTCCAAAAAAGACCTAGTCCTTCAAGAGCAAGTATGGGTCGAGGCTCGCCAATATGCCAACAGATGCCTCAGCGAATAATCTAACACTTTGAGAACATTTCCCAAAGTCAAATCAGTAGGATTTTGGGCATTTCACCTTCTATAGTGCACACACAATATAATTAAAAGATTCAAGGAATTCGGTCAAATCTCGGTGTGTAAAGGGCAAGTCAAACCCACTTCTGAATGCACGTGATCTCCGATCCCTCAGACGTCACTGTCTCAAAAACCGTCATTAGTCTGTAATGGATATCCTGTCTTGGGCTCGGGAATACTTTGTTAAACCTTTTTTTCATCTACACCATTCACCGCTGCATCCACAGATGCAAGTTAAGGCTTTACTATGCAAAGCAGAAGCCATACATTAACACTGTCCAGAAGTGCTGCCAACTTCTCAGGGCTCATCTGACATGGACAGTAGCACAGTGCAATCGTGCTTTGTGGTTCGGTGAGTCAAAATTTTAAATAGTTTTTGAAAAAAACATATGCTGCCATCCAGACGTTGTCTTTTCCAGAGACATCCCTGCATTTTCCAGCAGGACAATGCCAAACCACATTCTGCCCGGATTACAAGCGCATGGTTGCGTAAGCAGAGAGTGGTGGTGCTAGCATGACCTGCCTGCAGTCCTGACCTGTCTCAGATTGAGAATGTGTGGCCCATTACGAAGTGCAAAATAAGGCAACGAAGGCCCAGTACAGTTGTGCAGCTGAAAACATGCATAATCGAAGAATGGGGGGAAATTCTGCTTGCTTACTGGTATTTTCAGTGCCCAAACACTTAATAAGTGTTATTAAAAGAAAAGGCGATGATGTTACATAGTGGTCCCAACTTTTTTTTCGTTTTTAGTAGTCATCAGCTTTGAAATGAGTATATTTAAAAAAAATACATTAAAATCACAAAGTAAAATTTTAAATAATGTGTAAATAACTCTTTTTGTTTGTTTTTTTGCATTTTCCATACTGTCCCAACTTTTTTGGAATTGGAGTTGTACTTCTTTTATCCAATTGTCTTCATTCTTTTGGTATCTTTCATTAATGTAGCAGCAATTCAGTACTGGGAGCATTGTGTGAACGAATAACATGAGGCATTTATCTGCAGCAAACAATCAGCAGTTCCTGAGCCTACCTAGGTATCCTTTTAAACAAAGGGAACCAAGAGAATAAAACAAATTAGATAATAGAAGTACATTTTTAAAATTGTATTCTCTATCTGAATAATAAAGAAAAACATTGGGTTTCATGTCCCTTTAATGTATAACTCACTTCTATTGAAAGATTTCCTTCCCCTCCAAATATCACATTCTCACATTACTTCTAAAAAAAAATGATCTAATTTCCCAGTAGTACCTTTAGAATTGACTTTTCTTTGAAATGTGATTCCGCTCTATTTTTTTAAATCCTTTAATTTAATCCCTTATTGTTCCTTCTACTTTACACTACATATTTGCAAACAAACATAAACAATAAGTATCATAACCATTGCTAGTATAGCAAAATCATTGTATTAGTTATTATTTATTTGCTCATGGAAAATTATGCCTGAAATAATTGTTTTACATCCCCTAAAAACTTTCTCTCCACATATTTTATTCATGTTCATTTTCTCAATTTTCAGTTCCTGATTGTAGTTACCCAGCTGGTTTATTGTTGAACATTATCTCATATTTGCCCACACCAATATTACTTAAAGGGACATTTTATTATTGCACTATTGCTTTCATAGGATTAAACGCATGGTTTAAGTCACTGGGAGCTAGCTGAACACATTTGGTGAGCCAATGACAAGAAGCATATATGTGTAGCCATCAATCACCAACCAACTCTCAGTTGTGCATTACTACTCCTGAGTAAAGTAAGCTTTTCAACAAAGAATAAAGTAAATGAAGTACATTTGTTAATATAAGTAAATTGCAAGTCTGGTTTGGCGACAAACTCAAAGGTGTCAAAGTAAAAATAAAAAAAAATATTTCCTGTCTAAGTGTTTAGTTTATGTTTGTTCTCAGACTACACACTGTTCTAGCAGATGTTTTATACTGAGTTGATAACTTCCATTGTGTTTCTATTGAATGGTATGTTTTGCTAAATTAAGGAATTAACAAAATAGCTTTAGACAGGGATTGTTCATTGGAACAGCTTTGGTTTCAGCATAGTTCCTAATAATTTTCCACGTAAAGGGAGGGGTGTTTCTGAAACCTTGATTCTTACCTGTATAAGTGTATAGGAATGTCAAATGCATAGCCTGGGGGAAGAAGCCTCCCTGACTCAATGTGAATCAGACCTTTTGTTTTAAAACATAGCACAGAATATACAAATACAATACTACCTCCCAGATGAGTGAAAGCACTTTGTGTAAGATGGTTTAAGGGAAAAGGAGGGGGAAGTGGTGAAACATTTCTGGGTTATTCTACCAGACCAATGAGGTAATTCCTGACGTTCGCACAAATGTTGGCACGCAATTCAAAGCTGATGACTCTGCGGAGGGACCAATCCTTACAAGAAACTCACACCCACATCCCTCAGTATAAAGGAAGTGAGAGAGATCTGTGTTCCCTACACTCAACTATAACATCCTCCTTAAGGCACTTAGCAAGCAGGGCTCTTTGATAGTATAATGTCTTCTTCCTACAGCATCAGGCAGACCACTTCCTCCTCAGGTTCTTCCAAGGGCCACAGCTTAGGTGGTTATGGTGGTGGGGGCTCTAGTAGGGTCTCTTTAGTTAATCAAAGGGCCCCAAGCATCCATGGTGGCAGTGGTGGTTACTCTATATCCACTGGGGGCCTGGGTGGAAGCTTCCTGTCCAGCTGTGGTGTTGGGTCTGGATCTGGTGCTGGTTACAACTCTGGCTATAGCTATGGTGGGGGCTTTGGTTCCAATTCTGGTTTCAGCTATGGATCTGGTGGAGGGGATGCCCTTCTGTCAGGAGGAGAGAAAGAGACCATGCAGAACCTGAATGACCGATTGGCTTCCTACTTGGACAAAGTCCGCTCCTTGGAGAAGGCCAATACCCAGTTGGAAATTCAGATCAGAGAGTGGTATGAGAAGCATGGACCCAGCCCAGCCCGTGACTACAGCCATTACTACAAAGTCATTGAGGAGCTCCGCAACAAGGTAAGAAGATGCTAAATAGATGTACATATTATCCCTTTTACTATAGATATCCGTTACATCACTACAATACTACTGTACCGTTATACATTCATACATTAGTTATTTCAGGTAAATCATCATCATCTGACTCTATTTACCCTACTGCATGATATCCATTTTACCATATCACTTATATTCCTTGAAAGAATGTCTAAGTTTTTTATAATATTTTTTTTTCCAGTCATTATATTGCATATTCTTTTTTACATTAATATGACATGTGTTAATCTTTAAGATTTTCGTGCATCTCTGTCTCTATTATCTTAGTTTATTACATTGTACTTCACTCCATTTACTATAATTTTGTTCATCGTCCATAACTTTTAGTAATTTGTTATATTTTCATAAACAATCTACATATTACAAACATACAAAAAATACATTGCCTTTTGTTAAACCCAGTTGCACAATACACTAGCCTCAATATTACATTTCACACACAGTTTCAAATATAAACATAGGATAACAAAATAAGGAAAAATTGTATTAATATTGTGTAATTTTCCACAATATAGGTATTGGATATGAAACACAAATCTTTTGACACTCCCAAATTAGGTTGTGCAGTTGGCTCTCATTTATCTCATGCCAGTGATATTCTCATTGGCAGCTCAACTGCTCATCCTATAGTGATGCAACTATGACGACATCCAAATGATATGTAGCTTATCATAGTCTACATGAACGAAATGTTTAAGATTTCTATTTAACATGTATACACTGCAGAAACATAATTTGTTGAACTACATATAAAACTCCTGTTGCAATTTATTTTTTTTCTCAAGTTATAACTCATGAATTGCCTTATTTTCTCTATGTAAGATATTGCCACAATTTACTGTTATTCTATACAGCTCATTCTTTTACAAGGTTGAGAAGTTGGTCCAGAGATACATACCTCTCCAATTCCTATAGTATTAAATGGTACAAATTCACAAAAGCATTAACCATCCCTTCTAATTATTAAATAATATTCATAACAAACTAGTTAATTATTTGGAAAGATTTGTCTCTAAGTAAAATTCTATCCACGTGCCCCACTCCCAAGAGCAGGAAGTCTGGTGTAATATGGAGAAGCTGGTCTTGGGTACATGGATGGTTAAGTAACATTTAACTTATCACTTGATCATTTTCCATTCAGCAGATTTAGAGCTAGGAGTGGCAGGAATAATTGAGATGTGATGAAGCCATTTTTTATAGAATTAGGAGTGGATGCATAGAACTACCAATCAAGTGATGTGGTAGAAAAACTGGTTAAGTTCGTAAAGGAATCCCAACACCAGAATCTTGGAATGTTAAAGACAATATATAAGCAGACAATAAGTGCACGTTTTGCATAGGGTGACCATGCTCACACATATTAAAAATGCATGATGCAGGGCTGCTTTACAGCTGAAGTATTGCAACTGAATTAGCTCAGCATTATAATATGGTCTGATTTATAAAGCATTTTTGTCAAGTGCTTACATTGTTCTTATTTGCGTATTTCTGTTTTCTATATTCCATCAATGTATTAGCTATTTAAGCTGCACTTTAAAACTCAAAATTGGCCCCAAGTTTCTACAAAAGTAACTTCCAGTGAGACAATCTTTCTTATTCCTATATTACCCTACAAAACCAACTCATTATCGACTGGAGAGCTAGTTCACGTTTAGTTAATCCATTGAATATCATACAATCTGGATTGAATTTTCTTGTTTTTTGTGAATCATGTGCTTAAGTGTTTTTCCTATCTCCTAGATCCTTGCTGCCACAATGGACAATTCTGCCACTATTCTGCAAATTGACAATGCCAGGCTGGCTGCTGATGACTTCAGAACCAAGTAAGAGCTTATTTCCTACAAAGCAGAATAAAGAGGAGGTGCTTAACATATCAGTCTACTGTTGCAGACATTGATAAATTAGCTATCTCTGACTTGAATTGTGGCATCCCAAATTATAGCACATAAAGCTTAAATCTATATGTGGCCACATTTATATGTGTTGTAGATTTTTGAGACAACATAAGTAGAGTTTTATATCAACAGAAATAGCCAATAGTTATATGACCTCAATCTACTGTTTTTATCAAGGTATGAAACTGAATTGTCCCTCCGTATGAGTGTCGAGGGTGACATCAATGGTCTGCGCAGAGTTTTGGATGAGCTGACCCTAACCAGATCAGACCTGGAGATACAAATTGAAAGCCTAAAGGAGGAGCTGGCCTACCTGAAGAAGAACCACGAAGAGGTATTTTCTTATACTGATGTTCAGCGTATAACAGAAGGAATATACGGCTGTATCACAAAATGCTTAGCTAGGTAGTTCTGAGTTTGATATTTATGTGTAGGTGGAAAGGTGAGGCCCGATAGAGCCAAAACAGGCTAGGGGTTGTAATACAAAGAACTGAGTAAACTAAACAATGCAATAGATATCTGATGTTTACAGAAGGTTACATGGTTTGATTTCTTTTTTTAAACCATACAGTCTTAACTAGATTGATGCAAAAGTGTGCCAAGAATATAGAATCTAATCACTAGAATGTAAAATGACACATGTTAACTTAATTGTTTAGTACATTTATACAAAGAAAAATTCGATTAGAGACTTATTGATCAATAACTACATTGGAAATTTTAATTTCAGGCCCATAACAAATACATTTCATGAATTAAAATGAACAATATATTTAAAATGATTACATGAAGATACATAAAGGTGTCAGTACCATCTTTGTAATGCAATTGAGCAATGGAACATTGTCTTCTGTATAGGAAATGAATGCCCTGCGTGGACAGGTTGGTGGTCAGGTCAGTGTGGAGATGGATGCTGCTCCTTCTATCGACCTCAGCAAGATTATGACTGACATGAGAGAACAGTATGAAGCCTTGGCCGATAAGAACCGCAAGGAAGTAGAGGCCTGGTACCTTAAACGGGTAGGTTATTATGATATCTGTTAACGCAATTTTTAGTTTACATTTGTAAAAAAAACTAACAGTGGGGTATTTATTTATTTTTGTGCTGCTTTAGGCGTAATAATTCCAGGGACACATGGAGAGGCCATGCACCCTTAGTAGACTATAAGGGATTACTGATTTATAATAAAATGAATGAATAAAACATTTGAAGAGCATTAGAGTGGAAATAAAAAATGCCATATAATTACAGCTAATGCGCTGCTTACTCCTAATCCTGCTGCTCTAGGCACAGAACTAGAATTAGTTAACCTAGGCCAAAATACACCGCTTCTAAAAACCTATATGCTTCTTGACTAAAATGAATAATTTAATCTGTAATATTTGCTTTCACAGACAGAAGAACTGAACAGAGAAGTCACAAGCCACAGTGTACAGATCCAGTCCAGCAAGAGCGAAATCACAGACCTTAAACGTACCTTTCAGAGCCTAGAAATTGAGCTGCAAACACAACTGAGCATGGTAAGATTTGTTGGCAACACATATTAAAAACATATTTAATGACTAAGTGGCCGAATTATTAAGCACCGTATGGTGCCTAATACATCTGTTAAGACCGTTGCTCCTTAACTGGTCCGGACAGCAATCAACCTGATCAGATAGAATCGGGTTGATTGACACCCCCTGCTAGCGGCCGATTGGCCGCAAATCTGCAGGGGGCGGCATTGCACAAGCAGTTCACCAGAAGCATTCAGTGATGAGCGGATCATGTCGGACAGACATATGATAAATCGGCCCCTAAGGCTCAAAATATTACAAGTATCTTGGAATTAATGTAAACAATATGGTTTTTTTTTCATAACATTTCTTTGAAATTCTATAAACATTGTATTCTAGGTTCTTTCTTTGTTCTTTTTTTTGGTTTCCACTATTCACTTTTTAACAAATAAATAAATAATTTTATGTTCTTTGTTACCTACTACAGAAATCAGCGCTAGAGAACACACTGGCAGAAACAGAAGGCAGGTACTGTGTCCAGCTGTCACACATTCAAGAGCTTATTGGTGGTGTAGAAGCTCAGCTTGCAGATTTGCGGTCAGACATGGAACGTCAAAGCCATGAATACAAGATTCTCATGGATGTGAAGACACGTCTGGAGCAAGAGATTGCCACCTACAGACGTCTCCTTGAAGGAGAAGACAGCCAGTAAGTAACTGAAAATTGTAAATCATCCTAAAATTTATAGAATTGCATTTTCCAAAATTCATAATATTGTCCAAAGATAACATTAGCAATAATGATAGTAACCTATGCTCCTTTCTGGTTTCTGGTCCTGTAACTAAGTGAATAACAGATTTAAATTACAACATACAGTCTATATAACCAACACAGATTTCACGGCCTAGCAAATAACCATAACTTTATTTCTAGCTCCCATGGCCAAATAGCTTTGCAAACTCAAATAATGAATTTGATAGTTTAGTATAATTTTAATTTAATGTGGTTAAAATGTAGTGCAGGTATTTCTGAAAATAATTATTTAATATGTCTGAGGTCTCCCATTGTTCTTTCTGCTGAATTCTGCTATTGTATTATGAACACCCCTCTGGCTTTTAATTTACAATAGTCTGACTATGAAAGTGCCAAAATATATTTTAACATTATTCAAACTTATTAATCATTTAATTTTTTCTTTTTTTTCCCATAGCCTGTCCCAGTCTCACAAAGACGGTAATTATCTTCTAACTGTTACAGTAATTATACAAAGGTTCAATTAAAAACACATGTAGATTCTACTGCATAGCATAGCAATATGTTTTCAACAAAATTTACCTTTTAAGTCTATAGGGATTTAGCCACCTATTTCCATGAATAAGTACTCTATCTATCATCTATCTATCTATCTATCTATCTATCTATCTATCTATCTACCTATCATCTATCTATCTATCTATCTATCTATCTATCTATCTATCTATCTATCTATCTATCTATCTATCTATCTATCATCTATCTATTATTTATTTGTATGTCTGTCTGTCTATATAGTATCTTTCTGTTTGTCTGTCTGTCTATTTATCTATCTTTCTATCACACACACATATACACACTCATGCAAACACTTTTACACACACACACATATGTATACTATGTTAATGTAAGTATTTTAAAGTGAATGTAGAAGTGATCTAACCAGAAAAGTTAGTAGAAAGTGTAATAGAGTGGTGCTAAAGTCACTGTGCACAATTAAAATATATATTAATTAAATCAGATGCATACCATAATAACATTTAAAATATAATTTTTATTCAGAAATATACAAAGATAAAAGAGTAGGGACATCTCCCTGTTAGGTAAATGTGTGTTGTTTTAAAATGTGCTGCCTAAATATCCTCTCAAAGTAATTGGTAACTTCCCTTAAAGGGACATTATACTCATATGCTAAATCACTTGAAACTGATGCAGTATAACTGTAAAAAGCTGACAGGAAAATATCACCTGAGCATCTTTATGTAAAAAAGAAGATATTTTACCTCACAATTTCCTCAGCTCAGCAGAGTAAGTTCTGTGTAAAAAAATATACTTCAGCTGCAGGTAAAAAAAAATAAAAAATGAAGAAATGAACAGCAGCCAATCAGCATCAATAGTGCTTAACTCTCATGAGATTTCATAGTAGACTTCCTTAAACTGAATAGGGAAATAATATGAGTGTGCACGAAAGCTCACTCCCTTAGCTGTCCCGGGACAGACATACTGATTTGCTGCTTAAAGTCCTTTGCAATGGGGTTTGAATACTTAGGACATTTTAAGGTAAAATATCTTTTTTTTTTACATAGAGATGTTCAGGTGATATTTTCTAGTCAGCTTTTTACAGCTATGCTGCATCACTTTCAAGTGTTTCAACATTTGGGTATCATGGCCCTTTAAATTGTGGAGTACCAGGCTCCGAAAAATTTTAAACCACCTGTACCGTCCTTATACAGTCTCATATAATATGGATACATTCGTTCCCAATTCTTTAGAAAACAATTTCGTAGCAGTCATTTTAACCACAGTAACTCTGTTTTTTTGGTTGCTCTCCGCCTCTATGTCCTCCACTTTCTCCTTAGTAGTCTCACTAGAGTGTATTTAACAGCCCGCTGTACACCAGATTCAGCGTGGCCGCTTTCAGCGTCTTTTGGGAGCTCTTCCGTGTCCGATCATGTGACCTTAAACCAGGGTCCTGATTTGTTGAAGACGTCCCTACTCTTTTATCTTTGTATATTTCTGAATTAAAATTGTATTTTAAATGTTATTGTGGTATGCATCTGATTTAATGAATATATATTTTAATTGTGTACAGTGACTTTAACTTTTTAGCACCACTTAACACTTTCTACTAACTTTTCTGGTTTATGGTTATTTTTCTGGATAAAATAACTTTAAGAGTGTGTGTAAAGTCATAGATATCACTAGCACATCCTTTATTATCATCAAAATAGAACTGATCTAACACCAACTCTGAAGACTATCAGTTGTCTAATTCTTCTTTTTTTTTGTGCAGTTTCTCAAACCACACGCAATATTCGCACTATTATCCATGAAACTGTTGATGGGAAAGTTGTCTCCACTCAGGAGAAAGTTCATCAATCAAGCTATTAATTTAAAAGACCTCTCAGAATCCAGTAATCTCTTCACACAAAAGCCTAATTCAAGAACCAAATAGGCATCATGACAACAAAAGATACAATACATTTACACAATGTGTGTTAATAAATCCATGTATGTATTTTTCTGGATTCTGTCTGAGGGATCATCATTGCCAAATCTATGTGCTTTATCTCAAACAAATGCATTTTGAGATATCCCTCCAATATTTCCTTCTTTCTCTAATAAAGTCCTGTGCTTCATTCATGCATTTCTGTCTTTTAATAGTTTTTTGTTAAAGCCTTATTATTAGAGGTAAAATATGTAGTCACATGTATATGTGCGTGTGTTTATATGTGGCTCAAAATTCCAAGTCCTATGCTATTAGCCATACCCATTCTGATCCCACCCATCACCTACCCACACTGCACTATACACTTTACACTGAGATACTTTTGTATAAAGGGGTTCTCTGCTATGGAGGCTAGATGAATCCAGGGTATTGCAGCATTCTACACACTGAATATCTGATCAGTGCAGAAGCACATTTAAATCTGTCCCTATTGCCCACAACAAAGGAGATAAGATAGATACAACTAAAGAGGTTTTCAAAAGGTTTGTCCTTGGAGTGAAAAACTTAATTTAATTTTTTATCCAGAATACAAAGTTGGTCAAAATTTCTTTCTTTCTGTTTTTTAAGGAGGATAAAAATTAAAATATGTAAAACTTTTATGTGTCTTCAAGAAAGGTACTCGGGTCATGATCTCAAGTGTAGTAGGTTCAGGAGCAATTTGCATAAGCACCTCTTCACAGAATGGTGGGTTGATTCATGGAATAAACTTCCATTAAAAGTGGTAAAGATAAAACACTGTGAATGACTTACCTGGGATAAGCATAAGGCTATCCTATAAACTAATTAAGCTTACTCTTTATAGGAAATATTGGCAGACTTGTTGTAAAATCCATGGGCGCGATCACATATACGTAGTAGGTTTTGGTGCAAGCGTGGAAACCTGCGCCGCCCGTAATTTCACCTCGCACATCGGGGTATTACATATATGGCGCCGGCATTTCCTAAGTGGCGTAAGTCGGATAAACTAGCGATGTCCAGAAATAAGCGTAAATACAAATTTCTGGAGTCGCCAGTGACTTACGGCACTTTAGAAACTGCCGGAGCCTAAGAAAAGTAAAGAAAATCTAAAATCTCCCGTAACAGTCTAACACGCCTCCCAAAAATAAGCCCGGCACGTATAACCCCTATATCCGCAATCCCCCCTCTCACTACTAATAATAAATGTATTAACCCCTAGACCGACAACCCCCCACAACGCAATATGCCTATTTAAACTATTAACCCCTATATCCACCATCAAACCCACACCACAAGTAATAACTAAAGTATTAACCCCTAAACTGCCATAGCCCACAACTCAATACACCTATTAAAGTATTAACCCCTAAACCGCCATAGCTTACAACGCAATAAACCTAACCCCTAACCTAACCCCCCTAACCTAACCCCCCCTAACCTAACCCCCCTAACAACACCCCCTAAATGAACTAAAAATACCTAATTTACAAAATACTAAAGTTACTCATAAATTACAAAAAATTAACACTACTTTAAAAATAAAAATAAACTAAGTATAAATTAAAGGGGCAGTCTAATCCAAATTCTGGAGTAGACTGTCTCTTTAAACTAGAATTACAGAAAATAAAAAAATCTAAGATTACAGAAAATAATAAAGAAAATTACAAAATTTAGAAAAAATTATACCTAATCCCTATGAAAATAAAAAAACCCACCCAAAATAAAAACACCCCTAATCTAATAAACTACCAGTAGCCCTTAAAAGTGCTTTTTGCAGGGCATTGCCCAAAGATAATCAGCTCTTTTGCAACATAAATACACAACCCCCCAACAGTAAAACCCCCCCACCCACCAAACCCCCCAACAAAAAAACTAACACTAAAAACCCTAAACTACCCATTGCCCTGAAAAGGGCATTTGTTGGGCATTGCCAGCTCTTTTGCTGCCCACCCTATCTAATTAAAATAAACCCCCCAAGTGGTTCTTACCTGTCCTGAAGACCGGCGGAGAAGGTCCTGTTCCAGGCGGTGAAGTCTTCTTCCAAGCGGCAACCTCTTCTTCTTCCAGGAACCAGCCGGCGCGGAGCGGAGGAGTTGAAGACCGATGACCGCGGAGCTGAAGACCGTCTACTCTGGAATAGTGATGTCGCGAACTTCAATTGGCAGACGAACTTTAAAACCTACAAGGACTCTTTCTGGCCACAATAGTGATGGAAAAGTTGTTTCAAGGGTACTAACATCGGGACTGTGGCATGCTGGAGGGGGATCCCTGGCAAAACTCCCATGGAAAATTACATAGTTGATGCAGAGTCTGCTTTTAACCCATAAAGAGCCTAAATCACCTAACATCCCCAAATTGTTTGCAATAACGTGCTTTAAAACATCAGTTATGATGTCGTATCTATAAGGTAGTGTAAGGGTTACGGCCGCTTCACAGTGACAGAGCAAACTCCAAGTGTAACGCACCGCAAACAACCGCAAACAGTCCATTTGCACAACCACGAGATAGATAGATTTGATAGATAGATACATAGATTATATAGCTCAATCGTTGCAATATACATATGATCGATACAAATTACATAGATCAATAGATGCAATATACATTTGATAGATACGAATTACATAAATCAATAGATGCAATATCCATTTGATAGATACGAATGTTATCGATCCAAAGATGCAATATACATTTGATAGATACGAATTACATCAATCAAAATATGTAATATACATTTTATTGATCCGAATTACATCGATCAATAGATGCAATCTACATTTGATAGATAATTTTGATAGTTCGATCAATTTGATAGATAAATAAATAGATTTGAAATATATATAATTTCCCTGACAGAGTATAACAATAAGACATGCGGTCTGTGACCCGTGGTGTGTTAAGTAGTACTATTCTTAGCAGTTTACTACAACCTGTTACTCCCCCTATCGGGGGAGGTCTATATGGCCTTCATTTTTGGAACCGCGAGATGGAAGAAGATGATTGGTCTGTCCTCCTACTTCAAATTTGTCAAAAACACAAGTGGCTGTCTCAAAACAGTCCGGACACAAGATAGATAGATAGATAGGATAGATAGATATACATAGATTGATAGTTAGATAGAATCGATAGAAGAGAAAAAGATAGATTTGTTAGTTATATAATTACCCTGAGAAAGTATAATAATTAAACATGCGGTCTTGGACCCATGGTAACTAGGTTGTGTTAAGTAGTACTATTCTTAGCACTTTCAGCCCTGTAACTCCTCCTATCGGTGGAGGTCTATATGGCGTGTATGATTACCCTGACAAAGTATAACAACAAGACACGCGGTCTGGGACCCATGGTAATTTGTTTGTGTTAAAGGGACAGTATACTGTAAAATAGTTTTTCCTTTAATTTTTTTACAATTGCTTTTTGTACCAACTGCAGAGTAAAAATATATGAAAATTAGCTTTTTAAGGTTTATTTGTGTATATTAAAGCTCTTATTTTGTGTTTTGAAGCCACAATCTAATAAAATGGGTTGAGCTTGTAGGTATAATCAGATCTCATTACTGTATCACATTGTGTACATATACATGTGTCTTTATCTTATATCTGTCCATAAAACAATCACCAGTACTTGGAGAGAACAATGGAAAATCAACATTTTATTACCTTATATCTGCTATATCCCACTGGGAGTGTAATGTCTTCTGCTGGCTGTGTTTACAAAGCTTATCTATAGCTTGGACCTGCGACCACAAACTTTCAGAATAGGTGGGGATACCACATGCTAAATCAACTATTTCAAATGCCAATATAAGGGTAAAGGAGCTACCTGTAAACAATGTAATACACTCCAGCAGGTTAAGTGGATCATTGGGAACAAATTAAAGGGGAGAAATATTTTGAGTAAACTGTCCCTTTAAGTAAAACTTTTCATAGCACTTTAATCCCTCTTACTCCCCCTTTCGGTGGAGTTCTATATGGCCTGCATGATTACCCTGACAAAGTATAACAACAAAACATCTGGTCTGGGACCCATGGTAACTAGGTTGTGTTTTAAGTAGTACTATTCTTAGCACTTTAATCTCTGTAACTCCCCCTATCGGGGGAGGTCTATACGGCCTGCATGATTACCCATACAAAATATAATAATAAGACATCTGCTCTGGTTCTGGGACCCATGGTAAGGTTGTCTTAAGTAGTACTGTTCTTAGCATTTTAATACCTGTTACTCACCCTATCGGGGGAGGTCTATATGGCCTGCATGATTACCCTAACAAAATATAATAACAAGACATGCGTTCTGGGACCCATGGTAACTATGTTGTGTTAAGTAGTACTGTCCTTAGCATTTTAATACCTGTTACTCACCCTATGGGGGAGGTCTATATGGCCTGCATGATTACCATTACAAATATATTAACAAGACATGCGGTCTGGGACTCATGGTAAGTAGGTTGTGTTAAGTAGTACTCTTAGCATTTTAATACCTGTTACTCACCCTATCGGGGGAGGTCTATATGGCCTGCATGATTACCCTAACAAAATATAATAATAAGACATATGCTCTGGGACCCATGGTAAGTTTGTGTTAAGTAGTACTGTTCTTAGCATTTCAAAACCTGTTACTCGCCCTATCGGGGGAGGTCTATATGGCCTGCCTGATTACCCTTACAAAATATAATAATAAAACATATGCTCTGGGACCCATGGTAACTAGGTTGTTTTAATTAGTACTGTTGTTATTAGTTTAATACCTGTTACAACACCGAATGGTGGCAGGTCTATATGGCCTGCATGATTAGCCGCACCCAACCCAAAAAAAGCCAAGCGGTCTTGGACTAAGACCCATGGCTAACTTGGTTGTTTCAAGTAGTACTGTTCTTAGCACTTTCATCCCTGTTACTTCCAGGCCTCTCGGGGGTGGTCTACATGGCCATCATGTTTAGCCTAACATAGTACAACAATAAAACCTTGGCTCTTCAAAGCCTGTTAATTGGCTTTATTTTGGTAGTACTGTTCTTATTAGTTTAATACCTGATACAACACCGAATGGTGGCAGGTCTATATGGCCTGCAGGATTAGCCGCACCCAACCCAAAAAAAAGCCAAGCGGTCTTGGACTAAGACCCATGGCTAACTCGGTTGTTTCAAGTAGTACTATTCTTAGCACTTTCATCCCTGTTACTTCCAGGCCTCTCGGGGGTGGTCTACATGGCCATCATGTTTAGCCTAACATAGTACAACAATAAAACCTTGGCTCTTCAAAGCCTGTTAATTGGCTTTATTTTGGTAGTACTGTTCTTATTAGTTTAATACCTGATACAACACAGAATGGTGGCAGGTCTATATGGCCTGCATGATTATCCGCACCCAACCCAAAAAAATGCCAAGCGGTCTTGGACTAAGACCCATGGCTAACTTGGTTGTTTCAAGTAGTACTATTCTTAGCACTTTCATCCCTGTTACTTCCAGGCCTCTCGGGGGTGGTCTACATGGCTATCATGTTTAGCCTAACATAGTACAACAATAAAACCTTGGCTCTTCAAAGCCTGTTAATTGGCTTTATTTTGGTAGTACTGTTCTTATTAGTTTAATACCTGATACAACACCGAATGGTGGCAGGTCTATATGGCCTGCATGATTAGCCGCACCCAACCCAAAAAAAAGTAAAGCGGTCTTGGACTAAGACCCATGGCTAACTTGGTTGTTTCAAGTAGTACTATTCTTGCACTTTCATCCCTGTTACTTCCAGGCCTCTCGGTGGTGGTCTACATGGCTATTATGTTTAGCCTAACATAGTACAACAATAAAACCTTGGCTCTTCAAAGCCTGTTAATTGGCTTTATTTTGGTAGTACTGTTCTTATTAGTTTAATACCTGATACAAAACCGAATGGTGGCAGGTCTATATGGCCTGCATGATTAGCCGCACCCAACCCAAAAAAAAGCCAAGCGGTCTTGGACTAAGACCCATGGCTAACTCGGTTGTTTCAAGTAGTACTATTCTTAGCACTTTCATCCCTGTTACTTCCAGGCCTCTCGGGGGTGGTCTACATGGCCTTCATGTTTAGCCTAACATAGTACAACAATAAAACCTTGGCTCTTCAAAGCCTGTTAATTGGCTTTATTTTGGTAGTACTGTTCTTATTAGTTTAATACCTGATACAACACAGAATGGTGGCAGGTCTATATGGCCTGCATGATTAGCCGCACCCAACCCAAAAAAAGCCAAGCGGTCTTGGACTAAGACCCATGGCTAACTTGGTTGTTTCAAGTAGTACTGTTCTTAGCACTTTCATCCCTGTTACTTCCAGGCCTCTCGGGGGTGGTCTACATGGCCATCATGTTTAGCCTAACATAGTACAACAATAAAACCTTGGCTCTTCAAAGCCTGTTAATTGGCTTTATTTTGGTAGTACTGTTCTTATTAGTTTAATACCTGATACAACACCGAATGGTGGCAGGTCTATATGGCCTGCATGATTAGCCGCACCCAACCCAAAAAAAAGCCAAGCGGTCTTGGACTAAGACCCATGGCTAACTTGGTTGTTTCAAGTAGTACTATTCTTAGCACTTTCATCCCTGTTACTTCCAGGCCTCTCGGTGAAGGTCTACATGGCCATCATGTTTAGCCTAACATAGTACAACAATAAAACCTTGGCTCTTCAAAGCCTGTTAATTGGCTTTATTTTGGTAGTACTGTTCTTATTAGTTTAATACTTGATACAACACCGAATGGTGGCAGGTCTATATGGCCTGCATGATTAGCCGCACCCAACCCAAAAAAAAGCCAAGCGGTCTTGGACTAAGACCCATGGCTAACTCGGTTGTTTCAAGTAGCACTATTCTTAGCACTTTCATCCCTGTTACTTCCAGGCCTCTCGGTGGTGGTCTACATGGCCATCATGTTTAGCCTAACATAGTACAACAATAAAACCTTGGCTCTTCAAAGCCTGTTAATTGGCTTTATTTTGGTAGTACTGTTCTTATTAGTTTAATACCTGATACAACACCGAATGGTGGCAGGTCTATATGGCCTGCATGATTAGCCGCACCCAACCCAAAAAAAGCCAAGCGGTCTTGGACTAAGACCCATGGCTAACTTGGTTGTTTCAAGTAGTACTGTTCTTAGCACTTTCATCCCTGTTACTTCCAGGCCTCTCGGGGGTGGTCTACATGGCCATCATGTTTAGCCTAACATAGTACAACAATAAAACCTTGGCTCTTCAAAGCCTGTTAATTGGCTTTATTTTGGTAGTACTGTTCTTATTAGTTTAATACCTGATACAACACCGAATGGTGGCAGGTCTATATGGCCTGCATGATTAGCCGCACCCAACCCAAAAAAAAGCCAAGCGGTCTTGGACTAAGACCCATGGCTAACTTGGTTGTTTCAAGTAGTACTATTCTTAGCACTTTCATCCCTGTTACTTCCAGGCCTCTCGGTGGTGGTCTACATGGCCATCATGTTTAGCCTAACATAGTACAACAATAAAACCTTGGCTCTTCAAAGCCTGTTAATTGGCTTTATTTTGGTAGTACTGTTCTTATTAGTTTAATACCTGATACAACACCGAATGGTGGCAGGTCTATATGGCCTGCAGGATTAGCCGCACCCAACCCAAAAAAAAGCCAAGCGGTCTTGGACTAAGACCCATGGCTAACTCGGTTGTTTCAAGTAGTACTATTCTCAGCACTTTCATCCCTGTTACTTCCAGGCCTCTCGGGGGTGGTCTACATGGCCATCATGTTTAGCCTAACATAGTACAACAATAAAACCTTGGCTCTTCAAAGCCTGTTAATTGGCTTTATTTTGGTAGTACTGTTCTTATTAGTTTAATACCTGATACAACACAGAATGGTGGCAGGTCTATATGGCCTGCATGATTAGCCGCACCCAACCCAAAAAAATGCCAAGCGGTCTTGGACTAAGACCCATGGCTAACTCGGTTGTTTCAAGTAGTACTATTCTTAGCACTTTCATCCCTGTTACTTCCAGGCCTCTCGGGGGTGGTCTACATGGCTATCATGTTTAGCCTAACATAGTACAACAATAAAACCTTGGCTCTTCAAAGCCTGTTAATTGGCTTTATTTTGGTAGTACTGTTCTTATTAGTTTAATACCTGATACAACACCGAATGGTGGCAGGTCTATATGGCCTGCATGATTAGCCTCACCCAACCCAAAAAAAAGTAAAGCGGTCTTGGACTAAGACCCATGGCTAACTTGGTTGTTTCAAGTAGTACTATTCTTAGCACTTTCATCCCTGTTACTTCCAGGCCTCTCGGTGGTGGTCTACATGGCCATTATGTTTAGCCTAACATAGTACAACAATAAAACCTTGGCTCTTCAAAGCCTGTTAATTGGCTTTATTTTGGTAGTACTGTTCTTATTAGTTTAATACCTAATACAAAACCGAATGGTGGCAGGTCTATATGGCCTGCATGATTAGCCGCACCCAACCCAAAAAAAAGCCAAGCGGTCTTGGACTAAGACCCATGGCTAACTCGGTTGTTTCAAGTAGTACTATTCTTAGCACTTTCATCCCTGTTACTTCCAGGCCTCTCGGGGGTGGTCTACATGGCCTTCATGTTTAGCCTAACATAGTACAACAATAAAACCTTGGCTCTTCAAAGCCTGTTAATTGGCTTTATTTTGGTAGTACTGTTCTTATTAGTTTAATACCTGATACAACACAGAATGGTGGCAGGTCTATATGGCCTGCATGATTAGCCGCACCCACCCCAAAAAAATGCCAAGCGGTCTTGGACTAAGACCCATGGCTAACTTGGTTGTTTCAAGTAGTACTATTCTTAGCACTTTCATCCCTGTTACTTCCAGACCTCTCTGTGGTGGTCTACATGGCCATCATGTTTAGCCAAACATAGTACAACAATAAAACCTTGGCTCTTCAAAGCCTGTTAATTGGCTTTATTTTGGTAGTACTGTTCTTATTAGTTTAATACCTGATACAACACCGAATGGTGGCAGGTCTATATGGCCTGCATGATTAGCCGCACCCAACCCAAAAAAAAGCCAAGCGGTCTTGGACTAAGACCCATGGCTAACTCGGTTGTTTCAAGTAGTACTATTCTTAGCACTTTCATCCCTGTTACTTCCAGGCCTCTCGGGGGTGGTCTACATGGCCTTCATGTTTAGCCTAACATAGTACAACAATAAAACCTTGGCTCTTCAAAGCCTGTTAATTGGCTTTATTTTGGTAGTACTGTTCTTATTAGTTTAATACCTGATACAACACAGAATGGTGGCAGGTCTATATGGCCTGCATGATTAGCCGCACCCAACCCAAAAAAAATGCCAAGCGGTCTTGGACTAAGACCCATGGCTAACTCGGTTGTTTCAAGTAGTACTATTCTTAGCACTTTCATCCCTGTTATTTCCAGGCCTCTCGGGGGTGGTCTACATGGCTATCATGTTTAGCCTAACATAGTACAACAATAAAACCTTGGCTCTTCAAAGCCTGTTAATTGGCTTTATTTTGGTAGTACTGTTCTTATTAGTTTAACACCTGATACAACACCGAATGGTGGCAGGTCTATATGGCTTGCATGATTAGCCGCACCCAACCCAAAAAAAAGCCAGGCGGTCTTGGACTAAGACCCATGGCTAACTCGTTTGTTTCAAGTAGTACTATTCTTAGCACTTTCATCCCTGTTACTTCCAGGCCTCTCGGGGGTGGTCTACATGGCCTTCATGTTTAGCCTAACATAGTACAACAATAAAACCTTGGCTCTTCAAAGCCTGTTAATTGGCTTTATTTTGGTAGTACTGTTCTTATTAGTTTAATACCTGATACAACACCGAATGGTGGCAGGTCTATATGGCCTGCATGATTAGCCGCACCCAACCCAAAAAAAAGTAAAGCGGTCTTGGACTAAGACCCATGGCTAACTCGGTTGTTTCAAGTAGTACTATTCTTAGCACTTTCATCCCTGTTACTTCCAAGTCGGCCTGGCACACAGGCTTGCAGGCAGGAGGGAACTGCAATTCAATGGCACTACTAGACTACTGATTCCCAGTCAAAAAAGTGATGATTTACAATTTTTTCAATACTGTTACAAGAAATATGATTGGTGGCACTAATTGGCTAGTTGGGCCTGGCACACAGGCTGGCAGGCAGGAGGAAAGTGCAATTCAATGGCACAAGCAAAATGATGATTCACAATCACCATCTAACAATGTTTAAACAATACTGTGACAACAAATATGATTGGTGTAACTAGTTGGCAAGTCGGCCTGGCACACAGGCTGGCAGGCAGGAGGAAACTGCAATTCAATGGCACAAGCAAAATGATGATTCACAATCACCATCTAACAATGTTTAAACAATACTGTGACAACAAATATGATTGGTGTAACTAGTTGGCAAGTCGGCCTGGCACACAGGCTGGCAGGCAGGAGGAAACTGCAATTCAATGGCACTAGTAGACTGCAGATTCACAGTCAAAAAAGTGATGACTTACAATTTTTTCAATATTGTTACTAGAAATATGATTGGTGGCACTAATTGGCTAGTTGGGCCTGGCACACAGGGTGGCAGGCAGGAGGAAAGTGCAATTCAATGGCACCAGCAAACTGATTATTCAGAATCACAATCTAACAATTTTTAATTTTAAATATTAACAATACTGTGACAACAAATATGATTGGTGTAACTAGTTGGCAAGTTGGCCTGGCACACAGGCTGGCAGGCAGGAGGAAACTACAATTCAATGGCACTACTAGACTGCAGATTCACAGTAAAAAAAGTGATGATTTACAATTTTTTCAATACTGTTACAAGAAATATGATTGGTGGCATTAATTGGCTAGTTGGGCCTGGCACACAGGCTGGCAGGCAGGAGGAAAGTGCAATTCAATGGCACAAGCAAACTGATGATTCACAATCACAATCTAAAAAATTTTAATTTTAAATATTAACAATACTGTGACAACAAATATGATTGGTGTAACTAGTTGGCAAGTCGGCCTGGCACACAGGCTGGCAGGCAGGAGGAAAGTGCAATTCAATGGCACAAGCAAAATGATGATTCACAATCAGAATCTAACAATTTTTAATTTTAAATATTAACAATACTGTGACAACAAATGTGATTGGTGTAACTAGTTGGCAAATCGGCCTGGCACACAGGCTGGCAGGCAGGAGGAAAATGCAATTCAATGGCACTAGTAGACTGCAGATTCACAGTCAAAACAGTGATGATTTACAATTTTTTCAATACTGTTACTAGAAATATGATTGGTGGCACTAATTGGCTAGTTGGGCCTGGCACACAAGCTGGCAGGCAGGAGGAAAGGGCAATTCAATGGCACGAGCAAACTGATGATTCAAAATCACAATCTAACATTTTTTTATTTTAAATATTAACAATACTGTGACAACAAATATGATTGATATAACTAGTTGGCAAGTCGGCCTGGCACACAGGCTGGCAGGCAGGAGGAAAATGCAATTCAAGGGCACGAGTAGACTGCAGATTCACAGTCAAAAAAGTGATGATTTACAATTTTTCCTATACTGTTACAAGAAATATGATTGGTGGCACTAATTGGCTAGTTGGGCCTGGCACACAGGCTGGCAGGCAGGAGGAAAGTGCAATTCAATGGCACGAGCAAACTGATGATTCACAATCACAATCTAACAATTTTTAATTTTAAATATTAACAATACTGTTACAACAAATATGATTGGTGTAACTGGTTGGCAAGTCGGCCTGGCACCCAGGCTGGCAGGCAGGAGGAAAATGCAATTCAAGGGCACTAGTAGACTGCAGATTCACAGTAAAAAAAGTGATGATTTACAATTTTTCAATACTGTTACAAGAAATATGATTGGTGGCACTAATTGGCTAGTTGGGCCTGGCACACAGGCTGGCAGGAAGGAGGAAAGTGCAATTCAATGGCACAAGCAAACTGATGATTCACAATCACAATCTAACAATTTTTAATTTTAAATATTAACAATACTGTGACAACAAATATGATTGGTGTAACTAGTTGGCAAGTCGGCCTGGCAGTTGGCACACAGGCTGGCAGGCAGGAGGAAAAAGCAATTCAAGGGCACTAGTAGACTGCAGATTCACAGTCAAAAAAGTGATGGTTTACAATTTTTTCAATACTATTACTAGAAATATGATTGGTGGCACTAATTGGCTAGTTGGGCCTGGCACACAGGCTGGCAGGCAGGAGGAAAGTGCAATTCAATGGCACGAGCAAACTGATGATTCACAATCGAACAATGTTTAATTTTAAATATTAACAATACTGTTACAACACCTATGATTGGTGAAACTAGTTGGCAAGTGGGCCTGGCACACAGGCTGGCAGGCAGGAGGAAACTGCAATTCAATGGCACTAGGAGACTGAAGATTTGCAGTCAAAAAACATGATTTAAAAATGTTTCTATACTGTTACAAGAAATATGATTGGTGGCACTAATTGGCTAGTTGGGCCTGGCACACAGGCTGGCAGGCAGGAGGAAAGTGCAATTCAATGGCACAAGCAAACTGATGATTCACAATCAAACAATTTTTCATTTTAAAGATTAACAATACTGTTACAACAACTATGATTGGTGTAACTAGTTGGCAAGTGGGCCTGGCACACAGGCTGGCAGGCAGGAAGAAAGTGCAATTCAATGGCACGAGCAATCTGATGATTCACAATCGAAATTTTTTAATTTTAAATATTAACAATACTGTTACAACAACTGTGATTGGTGTAACTAGTTGGCAAGTGGGCCTGGCACACAGGCTGGCACTAGTGGTGGCAGGCTGGCCTGTGAACTTATATTAAATAACACCCGAAGAGTGATGTAAAACTTTTTTTTTAAAACATTTAATGTTATGTTACAACAGATAGGAGTGGTGGACTGGCACTGAGGATGGAAGTAGGCACAGTATATGCTGGCAGCCTGACACACAGGCTGGCACTAATGGCAGCCTGGCTACTAAAATTTAATAACACTAGAAGAGAACTGATGTTAAAAAATAAACTGTGTAACACTAACTATATGATGTCTGCCAGAAACACACAGGCCTGATGGAAAAAGAAATTAAATTACACTAGCAAAATGATTTAAATTTTTTTTTTTACTTTTAAATAATGTAATGCAGATATGAGTTGTGGCTGGTAGGTAGGGCAGCAATTTAACACAGTATGCTGTGTAAGTGAGAAAAACACAGGCCTGATAGAAAATGAAGTTAGATTACACTAGCAAAATAATTTAAAAGTTTATATTTTAATATTAAAATAATGTTAAGCAGATATGAGTGGTGGCACTGGCTGGCTGCTACGTAGGGCAGCAATTAACAACAGTATGCTCTGTAAGTCAGATAGACAGTTAGACACAGGCCTGATAGAAAATAAAATTAGATTACACTAGCATAATGATTTAAAGATTTTTTTTTAATTTAAAGAAAAAGGTTAAGCACATATGAGTTGTGGCTGATAGCCTTGGAAGGGCAGCAATTAAAAACAGTAGGCTCTGTAAGTCAGATACACACAGGCCTGATAGAAAATACAATTAGATTACACTAGCAAAATGATTTAAAGTTTTTTTTTGGGGGAATTTAAAAAAAGGTTAAACACATATCAGTCGTGGCTCATAGACTAGGGAGGGCAGAAATTAAACACAGTATGCTCTGTAAGTTAGCAAAACACACAGGCCTGATAGAAAATGATATTAGATTATACTAACAAAAAAAATGTAAAGTTTTTTTTAAAATTTAAAATAAGGTGAAGCAGATATGAGTGGTGGCTGGCACAGAGCAATTAACTAAAAGACTGAAAAAAACTGAAGTATATGCTGTGTGAGCCTGACAGACACAGGCCTGATAGAAAATGAAATTAGATTACACTAGCAAAATGATTTAAAATATTTTTTTAAAATTTAAAATATTGTTATAAGCGGATATGACCACTGGTGGCTGGCACAGATCAATGAACCAGAGTATATGCTGTGTGACACAGGCCTGATAGAAAATGAAAATAAATTACACTAGCAAAATAATTTCAAATTTTTGTTGGTTAAATTTAAACTAATGTTGTTAGGCAGATATCAGTGGTGGCAGTAATCACAGCATATGCTGTGAGCCTTACACACAGGCTGAAAGCCAG
Organism: Bombina bombina; assembly: GCF_027579735.1. Taxonomy (NCBI): domain Eukaryota; kingdom Metazoa; phylum Chordata; class Amphibia; order Anura; family Bombinatoridae; genus Bombina; species Bombina bombina. The sequence goes on along the minus strand of NC_069499.1, from coordinate 1,133,870,788 downwards.
GCAAATGCTTATAAAAATACTAAGAAAAAAAAAAAAAAAGGCTGAAGTTATAGCCCTAAAAAGGGCTTTTTGGGGTGCTGTCCTTGCAGCAGAGATGAGATGAGTCCTTCAGGACTGTAGTGGACACTAAATACACTAGCCTAGCTATCTATTTCCCTATAATGTCAGCAGCAGCAAAACAAAACGTCCTCTCACTAACAAAGCAAGGTCATTATGAGTCTAAAATGGCTGCTGCCAAGAAGATGGGAGGGTCTGTGAGGGAGTGTCTGATGCTGATTGGCTCTAATGTGTCAGAAGGCTGTGACATACAGGGTCAAAGTTTCCTCAATGATGACACATAGGGGGCGGATCGAACATCGCATGTGTTCGCCCACCGTGGAGAACGCGAACAAGCTGAGTTCGCCGTGAACCGTTCGCGGGCGAACAGTTCGGGACATCACTACTCTGGAACTGAAGACCGGCAACTCTGGAACTGAAGAACGGCAACCGCGGAGACGTGGAGGATCCTCTTCTTACGATCTCCGCTGTACACTGAATAGGAATTCAAGGTACGCAATTAAAAATGATGTCCCTTGAATTCCTATTGGCTGATTTGAGCCTTCAAATTCAAATCAGCCAATCGGATGAGAGCTACTGAAATTATATTGGCTGATTTGAATAGCCAATAGAATGTCAGTAGCTCTTATCCTATTGGCTGATTTGAACACGCAATAGGATTTCAGTAGCTCTCATCCGATTGGCTGATTTGAATTTGAAGGCTCAAATCAGCCAATAGGAATGCAAGGAACGCCATTTTTAATCGCGTACCTTGAATTCCTATTCAGTGTACAGCGGAGATCGTATGAAGAGGATCCTCCACGCTCCATGGCTCCGCGGTCGCCGGTCTTCAGTTCCAGAGTCGCCGGTCTTCAGTTCCAGAGTCGACGGTCTTCAGCTTCGCGGTCATCAGTCTTCAACTCCTCCACTCCGGCTGGTTCCTGGAAGAAGAAGAGTTCGCAGCTTGGAAGAAGACTTCACCGCCTTGAACAGGACCTTCTCCTCCGGTCTTCAGGAAAGGTAAGGACCACTTGGGGGTTAGACTTAGGGTTTTTTAAAGGGGTTTTTGGGGGGTTTATTTTATTTAGATAGGATGGGCAGCAAAAGAGCTGGCAATGCCCAACAAATGCCCTTTTCAGGGCAATGGGTAGTTTAGGGTTTTTAGTGTTAGTTTTTTTTGGGGGGGTTTGGTGGGTGGGGGTTTTTTACTGTTGGGGGGGTTGTGTATTGTTTGTGCAAAAGAGCTGATTATCTTGGGGCAATGCCCTGCAAAAAGTCCTTTTAATGGATACTGGTTGTTTATTAGATTAGGGGGTGTTTTTATTTTGGGGGGGCTTTTTTATTTTCATAGGGATTAGGTGTAATTTATTTAAAATTTTGTAATTTTATTTATTATTTTCTCTAATCTTAGATTTTATTATTTTCTGTAATTCTTGCTTAAAGGGACAGTCTAATACAGAATTTTGAATTTTTCCAGCGCTCACTTTAAACAATGCTGGTATTACAAGTTTTGTGAATGGCTGTGAGCGTTGAGCAAATTTAGCTCCACATGTCACTGTAATACCAGCGTTGCTTACGGTAGTGGTAAGTTGGCTAAAAAGTGCTTGTGCACGATTTCCCCATAGGAAACAATGGGGCTGAGATGGCTTAAAAAAAAATAACACCTGCAAAAAAGCAGCGTCCAGCTTCTAGGGCCGGCGTTTTGTTTTAGGCAGCCTTAGGGCGCACCAGCAGGGGGGCGCTGAGAGCAGTGCTGATTATTGCCGACTGCTGCCTATAATTAAAAAAAATGTAAAAGTATTTTTTTTATTTTATTCGATATTTCTCTGTCTGTCACTCTGTGTGCCGAAACCAGCACCCCCCCCCTCCCTATGTGGTGTCAGTGAGGTCTGTTACTTGTTTGTGCACACACTTGATAATCAACACTGCAACGGGTCACGGACGGTCAGATTCTCTCAGAGCAGAGGCGCTGCTGCACTCAGTGGGTGGATCATGGAGGACTGGTGGTGATGACGAGGGAGGCAGAGGCGGAGCTTACTTGCCTTGCGCGCAGCAAACATCCGTCTGAAAGTGCTGACTCGTCTGACTGACTGCCAGCCTACTTGATGATGACGTCACTTACTCTGAGTGACTGTGAGAGGGAATGGACGGTCTCCAAGTGACAAAGGCAGCCTGAGCCAGCCACCATCTCTGAGCCTCAGACACGTGACGTGACTCTCGTGATGAGCAGGTCTCAGGTTAGGTCCCGGTCGAGGTGTTGAGCAGGCGAGGGAACTGGGATGGGTCACGGGGGTCGCAGTCCCAGAATCGGATCATCATCGACGATTCGACTAAGGCTGGCAGGCCAGCCAGGCAGAAGTAGAGACTTCACTGTGTCAGAGAGCAGAGCAGCAGCCAGCCAGGTTACGGTAGGTAGGAATTTCTTAAAAATCATGGTGTCATCATGGCTCTTAATTATAATTTGCGTTGCGGTAAAGGTTAAGGACCAATGCATATGCAGCATGATAGCAAATGAAATAGTTTTTTTATGTAAGTGTGTGTGTGAAGCGCTAAGCTAGACCCACCTAGCCAATCTACGGTGACTGCCTCCTTCCCAGACAGTTATAAGAAAGCAAATTTTCAAAATGGAATTTGTAGATGGCACTTTAAGCTATGGGACTGTATTTTAAAATAGATATAATAAAATAAAACGGAAATAATAATTTGTTCACTAATTTTGCTTGAAAGGATTCGCTAAAAGGTGAATTTCAAATAGTTTTATTGATGGTTTCTGCAATCTTTGCACCTAAAAATTGGTAAATACAAAATAATAATAAAAACAAAGAAAAAAGTATAATCACAATTCAACACACCTCATTCATAAAACTCATTCATTAGATACTTCAAAAATGTAAAACAGTAATTCTAATTCTTAGGTTTATAACTTTAAAACCTTTAAAAACTTTTAAAAAGACCCTTTATCTAGCAAGTTAATAAATGAAGACAGATATACAAAATGTCCTTTTAGAACAAATGCGTCTCCAAATGAAACTGAGAGCAGAGGATGACGATAATTTCTCCTGTTAAGTGTAGTCAGTCCACGGGTCATCATTACTTATGGGATATTAACTCCTCCCCAACAGGAAGTGCAAGAGGATCACCCAAGCAGAGCTGCTATATAGCTCCTTCCCTCTACGTCACACCCAGTCATTCTCTTGCACCCAACTAATAGATAGGATGTGTGAGAGGACTGTGGTGATTAAACTTAGTTTTTTATATCTTCAATCAAAAGTTTGTTATTTTAAACGGCACCGGAGTGTGTTGTTTCCTTCTCAGGCAGAATTTGAAGAAGAATCTACCTGAGTTTTTGTATATGATCTTAGCGGACGTAACTAAGATCCGTTTGCTGTTCTCGGCCATTCTGAGGAGTAAGGTAACTTCAGATCAGGGGACAGCGGGCAGGTTCACCTGCAAAGAGGTATGTTGCAGTATATTATTTTCTAAGGAATGGAATTGACTGAGAAAATACTGCTAATACCGATATAATGTAAGTACAGCCTTAAATGCAGTAGTAGCAACTGGTATCAGGCTGATATGTATATATGTTTACACTTAAGTATTTCTGGGGAATGGCACTTCACTGGGAAAATACTGTATGCATATAACTTTTAGCCTAACTTGCAGTGTGAGCGACTAGCAGCAGGCTTTTTAATGACATTTCATATATTAGATTTTAAACGTTTACTGGCATGTTAAATCGTTTAATTATCTGAGGTACTTGGTGAAAATTGTTTTGGGTTTTATTTTCCACATGGCTGTCGTTTGTTTTAAATTAAAACTGTTTACTGAGCTTCCCTCACTGTTGTAGTGTGAGTGGGAGGGGCCTATTTTGGCGCTTTTGCTACTCATCAGAAATTCAGTCACAGTCTGTCTTTTTCTCCCTGCATGATCCAGGACGTCTCCACAGAGCTCAGGGGTCTTCAAAACTAGTTTTGAGGGAGGTAATCACTCACAACAGACCTGTGAGACTGTGCTTGACTGTGATAAAAACGCTTATATTTTCAATTGTTATACGTTTTTTTCTGATATTAAGGGTTAATCATCCATTGCTAATGAGTACAATCCTTTGCTAAATTTGGTTTCTATAACTAATCCGGTTCATTGTTATTCAACTGTGACAGTTTTTGTGTGCTTCTTAAAGGCACAGTAACGTTTTTACATATTGCTTGTAAATTTAGTTGAAAAGTATTTCCAAGCTTGCTAGTCTAATTGCTAGTTTGTTTAAACATGTCTGACACAGAGGAATCTCTTTGTGCAATATGTTCAAAAGCCAAGGTGGATCCCAATAGAAATTTATGTACTAATTGCATTGATGCTACTGTAAATAAAAGTCAATCTGTACATGTTAAGCAACATTCACCAGACAACGAGGGGGAAGTTATGCCGACTAACTTGCCTCACGTGTCAGTACCTGCATCTCCCGCTCAGGAGGTGCGTGATATTGTAACGCCAAGTACATCAGGGCGGCCATTACAAATCACTCTACAAGACATGGCTAATGTTATGACTGAAGTTTTGTCTAAATTGCCAGAACTTAGAGGTAAACGAGATCACTCTGGAATGAGAACAGAGTATACTGATAATGCTAGGGCCATGTCTGATACTGCGTCACAATTTGCAGAGCATGAGGACGGAGAGCTTCATTCTGCGGGTGACGGATCTGATCCAAATAAACTGGATTCAGACATTTCAAATTTTAAGTTTAAGCTGGAAAACCTCCGTGTATTGCTAGGGGAGGTGTTAGCGGCTCTGAATGATTGTAACACAGTTGCAATCCCAGAGAAAATGTGTAGGTTGGATAAATATTTTGCGGTACCGACGAGTACTGACGTTTTTCCTATACCTAAGAGACTTACTGAAATTATTGCTAAGGAGTGGGATAGACCCGGTGTGCCTTTCTCACCCCCTCCTATATTCAGAAAAATATTTCCAATAGACGCCACCACACGGGACTTATGGCAAACGGTCCCTAAGGTGGAGGGAGCAGTTTCTACTTTAGCTAAGCGTACCACTATCCCGGTGGAGGATAGCTGTGCCTTTTCAGATCCAATGGATAAAAAGTTAGAGGGTTATCTTAAGAAAATGTTTGTTCATCAAGGTTTTATATTACAACCCCTTGCATGCATTGCGCCTGTCACGGCTGCGGCAGCATTTTGGTTTGAGTCTCTGGAAGAGACCCTTGACTCAGCGACATTAGATGAGATTTCAAACAAGCTTAAAACCCTTAAGCTAGCTAATTCATTTATTTCTGATGCCGTAGTACATTTAACTAAACTTACGGCTAAGAATTCCGGATTCGCCATTCAGGCACGCAGAGCGCTGTGGCTAAAATCCTGGTCAGCTGATGTAACTTCTAAATCTAAATTACTTAACATACCTTTCAAGGGGCAGACTTTATTCGGGCCCGGTTTGAAAGAAATTATCGCTGATATTACGGGAGGTAAAGGCCATGCCCTGCCTCAAGACAGAGCCAAACCCAGAGCCAAAGCAGCTTCAACTTCCTCTGCTCCAAAACAGGAAGGAGCTGTTGCTCGCTACAGACAAGGCTGGAAACCTAACCAGGCCTGGAACAAGGGCAAGCAGGCCAGAAAACCTGCTGCTGCCCCTAAGACAGCATGAAGTGAGGGCCCCCGATCCAGAAACGGATCTAGTGGGGGGCAGACTCTCTCTCTTCACCCAGGCTTGGGCAAGAGATGTCCAGGATCCCTGGGCGTTGGAGATCATATCTCAGGGATATCTTCTGGACTTCAAAGCTTCTCCTCCACAAGGGAGATTTCACCTTTCAAGGTTGTCAACAAACCAGATAAAGAAAGAGGCGTTTCTACGCTGTGTACAAGACCTTTTACTAATGGGAGTGATCCATCCTGTTCCGCGGTCGGAACACGGACAAGGGTTTTACTCAAATCTGTTTGTGGTTCCCAAAAAAGAGGGAACCTTCAGACCAATATTGGATTTAAAGATCCTAAACAAATTCCTAAGAGTTCCATCATTCAAGATGGAAACTATTCGGACAATCTTACCCATGATCCAAAGAGGTCAGTACATGACCACAGTGGATTTAAAGGATGCTTACCTTCACATACCGATTCACAGAGAGCATTACCGGTATCTAAGGTTTGCCTTCCTAGACAAGCATTACCAGTTTGTAGCTCTTCCCTTCGGGTTGGCTACGGCTCCAAGAATCTTTACAAAGGTTCTGGGCTCTCTTCTGGCGGTACTAAGACCGCGAGGAATTTCGGTAGCTCCGTACCTAGACGACATTCTGATACAAGCGTCGATCTTTCAAACTGCCAAGTCTCATACAGAGTTAGTACTGGCATTTCTAAGGTCGCATGGGTGGAAAGTAAACGAGGAGAAGAGTTCTCTCTTACCACTCTCAAGAGTTCCCTTCTTGGGGACTCTTATAGATTCTGTAGAAATGAAAATTTACCTGACAGAGGACAGGTTAACAAAGCTTCTAAATGCTTGCCGTGCCCTTCATTCCATTCAACACCCGTCAGTGGCTCAATGCATGGAGGTAATCGGCTTAATGGTAGCGGCAATGGACATAGTTCCTTTTGCACGCCTGCACCTCAGACCACTGCAATTGTGCATGCTAAGTCAGTGGAATGGGGATTACTCAGATTTGTCCCCTACGCTGAATCTGGATCAGGAGACCAGAGATTCTCTTCTATGGTGGCTTTCTCGGCCACATCTGTCCAGGGGGATGCCCTTCAGCAGGCCAGACTGGACAATTGTAACTACAGACGCCAGCCTACTAGGTTGGGGCGCTGTCTGGAATTCCCTGAAGGCTCAGGGATCATGGACTCAAGAGGAGAGTCTCCTTCCAATAAACATTCTGGAATTGAGAGCAGTTCTCAATGCCCTTCTGGCTTGGCCTCAGTTAGCAACTCTGAGGTTCATCAGGTTTCAGTCGGACAACATCACGACTGTGGCTTACATCAACCATCAGGGAGGGACAAGAAGTTCCTTAGCGATGATGGAAGTATCAAAGATAATTCGCTGGGCAGAGTCTCACTCTTGCCACCTGTCAGCGATCCACATCCCAGGAGTGGAGAACTGGGAGGCGGATTTCCTAAGTCGCCAGACTTTTCATCCGGGGGAGTGGGAACTTCATCCGGAGGTCTTTGCCCAAATACTTCGACGTTGGGGAAAACCAGATATGGATCTCATGGCGTCTCGCCGGAACGCCAAGCTTCCTCGTTACGGGTCCAGGTCCAGGGACCCGGGAGCGGTCCTGATAGATGCCTTGACAGCACCTTGGACCTTCAGGATGGCTTATGTGTTTCCACCTTTTCCGATGCTTCCTCGTTTGATTGCCAGGATCAAACAGGAGAAAACATCAGTGATTCTAATAGCGCCTGCGTGGCCACGCAGGACCTGGTATGCAGATCTAGTGGACATGTCATCCTGTCCACCTTGGTCTCTGCCTCTGAGACAGGACCTTCTAATTCAGGGTCCTTTCAAACATCAAAATCTAATTTCTCTGAAGCTGACTGCATGGAAATTGAACGCTTAATTTTATCAAAGCGTGGATTTTCGGAGCCAGTAATTGATACCTTAATACAGGCTAGGAAACCTGTTACCAGGAAAATTTACCATAAGATATGGCGTAAATACTTACACTGGTGCGAATCCAAGGGTTACTCATGGAGTAAGGTTAGGATTCCTAGGATATTGTCTTTTCTACAAGAAGGTTTAGAAAAGGGTTTATCTGCAAGTTCTTTAAAGGGACAGATCTCAGCTCTGTCCATCCTTCTACACAAACGTCTGTCAGAAGTTCCAGACGTTCAGGCTTTTTGTCAGGCTTTGGCTAGAATTAAGCCTGTGTTTAAGACTGTAGCTCCACCGTGGAGCTTAAACTTAGTTCTTAACGTTTTACAGGGTGTTCCGTTTGAACCCCTTCACTCCATTGATATCAAGCTGTTATCTTGGAAAGTTCTGTTTTTAATGGCTATTTCCTCGGCTCGTAGAGTCTCTGAGTTATCAGCCTTACATTGTGATTCTCTGTATCTGATTTTTCATTCAGATAAGGTAGTTCTGCATACTAAACCTGGGTTCTTACCTAAGGTAGTCACTAACAAGAATATCAATCAAGAGATTGTTGTTCCATCATTGTGTCCTAACCCTTCTTCAAAGAAGGAACGACTTCTGCACAATCTAGATGTAGTCCGTGCCCTGAAATTTTATTTACAGGCAACTAAAGATTTTCGACAAACTTCTTCCTTGTTTGTCGTTTATTCTGGACAGAGGAGAGGTCAAAAAGCATCTGCTACCTCTCTATCCTTTTGGCTTCGTAGCATAATACGCTTAGCCTATGAGACTGCTGGACAGCAACCTCCTGAAAGGATTACAGCTCATTCTACTAGAGCTGTGGCTTCCACTTGGGCCTTTAAGAACGAGGCCTCTGTTGAACAGATTTGCAAGGCTGCAACTTGGTCTTCTCTTCATACTTTTTCCAAATTTTACAAATTTGACACTTTTGCTTCTTCGGAGGCTGTTTTTGGGAGAAAGGTTCTTCAGGCAGTGGTTCCTTCTGTATAGAGATCCTGCCTGTCCCTCCTGTCATCCGTGTACTTAGCTTTGGTATTGGTATCCCATAAGTAATGATGACCCGTGGACTGACTACACTTAACAGGAGAAAACATAATTTATGCTTACCTGATAAATTCCTTTCTCCTGTAGTGTAGTCAGTCCACGGCCCGCCCTGTTTTTTAAGGCAGGTCTAAATTTTTAAATTATACTCCAGTCACCACTGCACCCTATAGTTTCTCCTTTCTCGTTTGGTTCTTGGTCGAATGACTGGGTGTGACGTAGAGGGGAGGAGCTATATAGCAGCTCTGCTTGGGTGATCCTCTTGCACTTCCTGTTGGGGAGGAGTTAATATCCCATAAGTAATGATGACCCGTGGACTGACTACACTACAGGAGAAAGGAATTTATCAGGTAAGCATAAATTATGTTTTTATGGCTGATTCCCTTTAGAGTTCCTTAGAAATAGGTTTACATACGGGAGCTGCTCCTTATATAGGCAATCTGTTCACAAATTCTTTCAAGCAAAATTAGTGAAAAATTATTATTTCCGCTTTATTATATTATATCTATTTTGAAATACAGTCCCATAGCTTAAAGCGCCATCAGCAAATGAAATAGAGCAGAGATTTATTTCACTTAGGGGGGGGGGGGGAGGGAGATAAAGAGGGGAGAAGGGAAGGGAAAATGAATTTCTAAGTAAACTGTCTTACTGATCAACAAAACAAACACTCAGCAGGACAAAAACTCGTTCCTCTCCCAGATAAAATGCTTTTAATAGCAATTAGTCCAGTCCTTCTACTACCCAGTGGACACACTTAGCAAGATAGCACAGGGGCAGGGCGCAGCAGGGATCTGACAGCACCTTAACTTAACCCCATTATGGCCCCCTATATATGTGAGCAGCTGCACCCTGTATTGTTTGTATATAATAGGAGGTGCTGTTGTGGTATCAATAGCCCTACAGGGAATGGGATTGGGAAGCCCCCCAAAATAATAAAATTCCCTACCCTATACTAAATTACAAATAGCCCTTAAAAGGGCCTTTTGCGGGGCATTGCCCCAAAGTAATCAGCTCTTTTACCTGTAAAAAAAAATACAATCCCCCCCCAAAATTACAATCCACCACCCACACACCCCTACTCTAAAACCCACCCAATCCCCCCTTAAAAAAAAACTAACACTAACCCCCTGAAGATCACCCTACCTTGAGCCATATTCACCCAGCCGGGCACAAGTGGTCCTCCATACGGCAGAAGTCTTCATCCGATGAGGGCAGAAGAGGTCCTCCAGATGGCAGAAGGCTTCATCCAGGCGGCATCTTCTATCTTCATCCTTGCGCATCAGCCAATCAGATTTTTCCTACCTTAATTCCGATTGGCTGATTGGCTGATAGAATCCTATCAGCCAATCAGAATTCGAGGGACGCCATCTTGGATGACGTCATTTAAAGGAACCTTCATTCTTCGTTAGGACTTCGATTGAAGAGGATGCTCCGTGTTGGCTGGATGGAAGATGGACCCGCTCCGCGCCGGAAGGATGAAGATAGAAGATGCAGCCTGGATTAAGCCTTCTGCCGTCTGGAGGACCTCTTCTGCCCCGATCGAATGAAGACTTCTGCTGTATGGAGGACCACTTGTGCCTGGCTGGGTAAAGACGGATCAAGGTAGGGTGATCTTCAGAGGGTTAGTGTTAGGTTTTTTTAAGGGGGGATTGGGTGGGTTTTAGAGTAGGAGTGTGTGGGTGGTGGATTGTAATGTTGGGGGGGATTGTATTTTCTTTTTACAGGTAAAAGAGCTGATTAGTATAGGGTAGGGAATTTTATTATTTTGGGGGGCTTTTTATTTTATTAGGGGGATTAGATTAGGTGTAATTAGTTTAAAATTCTTGTAATTCTTTTTTATGTTCTGTAATTTAGTTTTTTTTTCTCTCGTAATTTAGTTTATTTCATTTAATTGTAATTAATTGTAGGTAGTTTAGGGAATTAGTTTAATGATAGTGTAGTGTTAGGTGTAATTGTAACTTAGGTTAGGATTTATTTTACAGGTAATTTTGTACTTATTTTAGCTAGGTAGCTATTAAATAGTTAATAACTATTTAATAACTATTCTACCTAGTTAAAATAAATACAAAGTTGCCTGTAAAATAAATATAAATCCTAAGCAAGCTACAATGTAATTATTAGTTATATTGTAGCTATCTTAGGGTTTATTTTATCGGTAAGTATTTAGTTTTAAATAGGAGAAATTTATTTAATTGTAGTAAATTTATTTAGTTTAATTTAAATTATATTTAAATTAGGGGGTCAGACTTAGGGTTAGACTTAGGTTTAGGGGTTAATAAATTTATTATAGTAGCGGCGACGTTGGGGTCGGCAGATTAGGGGTTAATAAATGTAGATAGGTGTCGGCGATGTTAGGGACGGCAGATTAGTGGTTAATAATATTTAACTAGTGTTTGCGAGGCGGGAGTGCGGCGGTTTAGGGGTTAATACATTTATTAAAGTGGCGGCGATGTCCGGTTGGCAGATTAGGGGTTAAATAATTTTATTATAGGGTTTGCGATGAGGGGGGGCTCGGTTTAGGTGTTCATAGGTAGTTTATGGGTGTTAGTGTACTTTTTAGCACTTCAGTTAAGAATTTTATGTTCTAACGACTTTTAAATGTGGTAGTCTTGACAGGAGAGGGTGTACCGCTCACTTCTTCCAAGAATTGTAATACTTGCGTTAGGAAAATCCCATTAAAAAGATAGGATAGGCAATTGACGTAAGGGGATTTGCGGTATGGAAAAGTTGCGGAAGATAAGTGAGCGGTACACCTGTACCTGCCAAACTTGTAATACCAGCGGTCGTTAAAAAGCAGAGTTAGGACCCCTTTACGCTGCTTTTTAAGGCTAACGCCACACTCGTAATCTAGCCGTAAGTTTCCTGCCCATGCTCAGAAGAGGCAGAATTCAACTTACGTTCTTAGCATGTCTGCTCCCTTATGTCTGCTCTAACTGCAGGTAGTGGCTATAAAAAACAAACGCCTAGATTTAGAGTTCTGCGTTAGCAGTCAAAAGCAGCGTTAAGGGGTCCTAACGCTGCTTTTTACCGCCCGCTGGTATTTAGAGTCAGCCAGGAAAGGGTCTAACGCTCACTTCCAAGCCGCAACTTTTCCATACCGCAGATCCCCTTACGCCAATTGCGTATCCTATCTTTTCAATGGGATCTTCCTAACGCTGGTTTTTAGAGTCTTGGCTGAAGTGAGCGTTAGAACTCTACTGACAAGACTCCAGCCGCAGAAAAAAGTCAGGAGTTAAGAGCTTTATGGGCTAACGCCGGTTTATAAAGCTCTTAACTACTGTGCTCTAAAGTACACTAACACCCATAAACTACCTATGTACCCCTAAACCGAGGCCCCCCCCACATCGCCGCCACTCTAATAAAATTTTTTAACCCCTAATCTGCCGACCGCACACCGCCACCACATACATTATCCCTATGTACCCCTAATCTGCTGCCCCTAATATCGCCGACACCTACATAATAATTATTACCCCCTAATCTGACCCCCCAACGTCGCAGCTACCTTACCTACACTTATTAACCCCTACTCTGCCGACCGGACCTCGCCGCTACTCTAATAAATGTATTAACCCCTAAACCGCCGCACTCCCGCCTCGCAACCCCTATAATAAATTTTATTAACCCCTAATCTGCCCTCCCTAACATCTTTGACACCTAACTTCAAGTATTAACCCCTAATCTGCCGACCGGACCTCGCCACTACTCTAATGTATTAACCCTTAAAGCTAAGTCTTACCCTAACACTAACACCCCCCTAAGTTAAATATAATTTAAATCTAACGAAATAAAGTAAATCTTATTAAATAAATTATTCCTATTTAAAGCTAAATACTTACCTGTAAAATAAACCCTAATATAGCTAAAATATAACGAATAATTATATTGTATCTATTTTAGGATTTATATTTATTTTACAGGCAACTTTGTATTTATTTTAACTAGGTACAATAGCTATTAAATAGTTATTAACTATTTAATAGCTACCTAGTTAAAATAATTACAAAATTACCTGTAAAATAAATCCTAACCTAAATTACAATTAAACCTAACACTACACTATCAATAAATTAATTAACTAAACTACCTACAATTACCTACAATTAAATCAACTAAACTAAATTACAAAAAAAACAAACACTAAATTACAAAAAATAAAAAAAGATTACAAGAATTTTAAACTAATTACACCTACTCTAAGCCCCCTAAAAAAATAACAAAGCCCCCCAAAATAAAAAAATGCCCTACCCTATTCTAAAATAAAAAGTTAACAGCTCTATTACCTTACCAGCCCTTAAAAGGGCCTTTTGTGGGGCATGCCCCAAAGAAATCAGCTCTTTTGCCTGTAAAAAACCCCATACAATACCCCCCCAAAATTACAACCCACCACCCACATACCCCTAATCTAACCCAAACCCCCCTTAAAAAAACCTAACACTAAGCCCCTGAAGACCTCCCTACCTTGTATTCACCCAGCCGGGTATCACCGATCCGTCCAGAAGAGGGTCCGAAGTCTTCATCCTATCCGGCAAGAAGAGGTCCTCCAGAGGGTCCAAAGTCTTCATCCAGGCGGCATCTTCTATCATCTTCCATCCGGAGCGGAGCGGGTCCATCTTGAAGCAGCCGACGCGGAGCCATCCTTCCTCACCGACGGACTAACGACGAATGAAGGTTCCTTTAAATGACGTCATCCAAGATGGCATCCCTCGAATTTTGATTGGCTGATAGGATTCTATCAGCCAATTGGAATTAAGGTAGGAGAAATCTGATTTGCTGATTGAATCAGCCAAGGATTAGCAGTGTATAATTTTTTGTTTTACTGTTTGTGCTTTTTAATCACTAACAAACATACCACACGAACACATGTTTTTAATGGTGGCATGGTCCACAAAAAGTTTTTTAACAATTTAATTAATAAAAGTTATATTTTACAAACTTATGGTTGAATATCCGATATATATACCGCACTTTACCATTTATTCTCTCTGGCAATATAACCTATAAGTGTGCCAATATAATGCCTACTTTCCCCCTTACGTAAATATAAAATTCTTAAAAATGGCAAAGTGACGTCATGAAAAGTCAATATAATACCCGCTTCACTGCCTCATGGTCAACATATTTATTCATTTATACAGCATGTGCTTAAAGGGACATAAAACAAGTTGGGATAGAGACAAAATATAATAATATGTACTTCAATTACTTTACTTGCAAATTTATACTGCAGTGCCTTTCTTTTATGTTTCTGAATTGTACAGCTCTAACTCCCCCACACAATTCCTTCTATGGCTGTATCTATATCCACCTTTGTTTGGTAGAATTCAAGACTTTAAAGGGACAGTCAACACCAGAATTGTTGTTGGTTAAATAGAGAGATAATCCCTTTATTACTCATTCCACAGTTTTGCAAAACCAACACAGTTATATTAATACACTTTTTACTTCTGTGACTAACTGGTATGTAAGCATCTTCTGACCGTCCCTAATCACATGACTTTTAGTTATTATCTATTGACTTGCATTTTAGCCAATTAGTACAGTGTCTGCCACTAGCCACGGGCGTGATTACAATGTTATCTATATGGCCTACATGAACTAGCTCTCCCCTGCTGTGAAAAGCTAATAAAAAAGAGGCGGCCTTCAAGGGCTTAAAATTATCATATGAGCCTTCCTAGGTTTGCTTTCAACTAGAATACCAAGAGAACAAAGCAAAATTGTTGATAAAAGTAAATTGGAAAGTTGTTTAAAATGGCATGCCCTATTTGAAAAATTAAAGTTTGTTTTGGACTTGACTGTCCCTTTAATGCTCATTATTTGCTGGAGCATTCCTAGAAGCAAATAAGCTGCTGTGAACTCAGTTAAAACATTTTTTTCTGTGTTTCTGATGCTAAATACTGATAAGGGGGTTGTGGATCAGACTATTCCAGACAGCATGGCTATGAAACTAATTTAGCTTATTTTTAAAAATTATTTTAAAATACTTGCCAGCAATTTAAAAAAAAAAAAATGTATGCAAACTATTTTTACTTAATTAGCCCTTTTAGGATATGCACAGATCTCAACATGTTTAATTGCACTTTAATAAATTGTAGACTTATTCATTATAAAAAGGAATGCAAAATTCAACATTTTCCTTTCATAATTTAGATAGAGAATACAATTTAAAAAAGTTTCCAATTTACTTCTATTATCAAATTTGCTTCATTCTGATTATATTCTTTGATGAAGAGATACCTAGGTAGAAAGCGTGCACAAGTCTAGAGCGCTACATGACAGGAAAACGTGCTTCCATCTAGTGTTTTTACAAATGTATAACATTCTTGCAAAACTGCTGTCATATAGTGCTGCAGACGTGCATACTTTTGAGCTTATTTTCTTGCTTTTCAACAAAAGATACCAAGAAAAAGAGGAAAATTTTATAATAGAAGTAAATTAGAAAGTTTTTTTTTTAAATTGCATGTTCTATCTGAATGGGAAATAAAATGGTGGGTTTCATGTCTTTTTAATAACCATTAAAATGAAAACATGTTCATAGAACTTCATACTGGAAGTCACGTTTTTGATTAACCAGTTATTAGAACTATATATTACATTTTAAACATTGTATTTTATAGATTTTTAACTGGTTTTGGGTATGAAACTGTTAGTTGAAATAAGAGCTAAACACACAAAACAAAACTTATTTGGAAGGAGTTTGTTAAGGGAGAAAAGAACTTTTCATAAGTCTGGATATGCTAATAAAAACACAGGTTTTATTACCAACAAAATTCAACATTAAAAGGGCATTAAATTAAAAATGTAACCCCCCCATAACATTTCTAATTAAGCCAAATAAAACATCATCACAGGGTACTGTCTCTCTCAGCTACACTACAGAAAAAATATTTGTATAACTACATTTAAAAATGGTGATATAAATACATATGAACTGGGTACTGCCAGTACCCAAGATGGCGGACACTAGTTAGAGGGGGGAGGGTTAGAGAGCTGTTTAGGAGGGATCAGGGAGGTGGGAGGGTAAGGAGGGATCCTACACTGCAGTAGAACAAAAATCCCTAAAACTTCATAGTGGCAGACCTGTGTGTCGGTGACCAGTGGGGTGAGGGAGGGAAGACAGCTGTTTGGGAGAGATCAGGTAAGGATCAGGGGGTGGGAGGTGTCAGCTGGGAGAGTAAACTCTACACTACAGCTAAACTTAACCTTAAAAGCTACCTGATTAACCCCTTCACTGTCGGGAATTTCAGAATTGCACAGCTGCAATTAGCGACCTTCTAATTACGAAAAAGCAATGGCAAAGTCATGCATATCTGCTATTTCTGTACAAAGAGAATCCCAGGGAAGCTTTTACAGCCATTTATGTTATGATTGCACAAGCAGTATGTAAATGATTTCAGTGAGAATCCCAAAGTTTGTGAAAAATGTAACAATCTTTTTAATATGATCGCATTTAAAGTGAATGTCAATTTTGATGCTAAAGTGCCCGGTTTTTAAAAATTTGATTAAAAACAGGGGCACTTTAATTCATCAAAATTTACATTTAACTCCTGTTGAGAAAAAAAACTTACCTTTTAATCTTCACAGCAGCTCCAGCTTCCTCCACCCTGCCCAAAGCCTCTTCCTGGGTCTAAAATGAGGAATCCGGCTTCCTCCAATCACAGCGTTGAATCAGACACTGATTCCCCCGGGGGTGGGGGGGGAGCCGTTATTGGAGGATGACCTATCCATCATTTCTGACGTCAGAAATGGCTTACAACGACCGCAGGAAGCTGGAGCTGCAATTGTCTACTAAAAAAAATAAAAAATAAAAACAAGTCTCTATTTTTGTTTAAATTGAGTGATATCAAAAATGCTAAAAAATATCCTGTCTTTTGGGCAAGTTTTCCTCTGAAATTCCTGGTCCTTAACCTCTTAATGACCAGCAACATACCCTGTTGTCCTAAGAGAAAACAGAGTGTGTGGGCATGTGTGAGCATCTGTGTGTGTTTGAGCATGTGTGTGTGAGCTTTTGTGGGTATGTAGATGAGTGAGTGTGTGCATATCTCCCAACATTTCAAAATCCAAAAGAGGGACCCCCGACACTGAGCAAAAGTGTGATATGTGGTGGGGAGGAGCAGGAATGGGGCATGGGGAGTGGGCTTAACACGTGGCAGAACATAACACACATGCACTCTGTCTTTCTGGTTGCCTAGGTAACCACACCAAGCCACCTTCCCCAGTCTGCAACCGCTAATGTGTGCAAACTTTGCTTGAAGCAAATGTTTTAACTGACAGCAGAATTAATATTCCTAACAAATTAAAGCTACTTTTTTGTACAGTGTTTTTCTTACTTTTGTACATGATATTACCAAGGTTTTTAGTGCTCTGTGTAAAAAAAAAGGCATTTGGAGCAGTATATAAATCCCACAAAAACTTTAGCACTGTATACAACTTTCATATAATTTACTTATGCTGGCGAACGGTTCAGAGACCACTACAGATCACTCTGCAAAAAAGTTAATTATTCAGTACTCAGCTGAGCAGACAACAGTCACATTGCCCTGGCTGCTTTGTCTGCACCCTCCCTAACCCCCGCACAGTTGGGGGCACTGTGTGTGAGCATGTGTGTGTGTGTTTGTGTGCGTGAGCGTGTGTGCGTGTGTGCTTGTGTGCGTGAGCGTGTGTGGCAGCATGTGTATGTTTGTGTGTGTGTGAGACAGTGTAAGCATGTGAATGTGCAAGTTTGTTATATGTGTTATTTTGAATAGCGTATACAGGTATACCCCGCTCATACAGCGGGTTAGGGACCGGAGCCTCGCTGTAAAGTGAAAACCGCCTTAAAGTGAAACAAGGCAGTTTTAGCTTTCTTTTCACTTGCCAGTGTGTTTAAAAACGTAAAAACATGTTTTAACTAACTTATATTAGGGGTACAATAGTGCTACGTTTAGTTTAACACTCGCATAGCACAGTATTCAATTAGTATTCAATAGAAACTGTACCTGTAAAATAGTGACAATTACTGTAGTAAAACTTGCCAGACTATAACACTGAGACATAGATTGCACTGTAATGCTGTAAAAAGGATGAATTGCGCATAACAAAATGGTGCCAGTCACTTTTCTCGCAATTTTACAAAGATTACAGCACTGTTTCAAAATTCTTGGAAGTTGAACTTCAGCTCCACAAAGCGCTGTATTAGCGAAGCGCTGTAAAGTGAAGCGCTGTAAAGTGAGGTATACCTGTACTCTGCAATTCTTTCTTCCTGTGCTGAGCATGGTGCAAGAGTGTTCAGTTTTGGCCTGAACTAAAAGTGGCAACCTTAGACTACACATATATGCCTAGTGTCATTGGCTCTGTACATGTGTTTGGCTAGTGCTCAATAGTGCTTTCCTACTCCTTCAACAAAAGATAGCAAGAAAATGAAGCAAATGTGTTAATATAAGTAAATTGTAGATTTGTTTAAAATTATATGTTTTATCTGAATCATGAAAAAAAGTATTTATTGTCTTTTTAAATGCTTTTAAAATATTTATTAGGTTTGCTTTTGTAATACAGTGCTTACTTGCTGATATTTGCTACACAAATATATAGAAAATCGCTTGCGCGATAACCTACTTCCCCATAGAAGTCAATGAAGCTAAAAAATAGGAAAAAAACAACACCCAACTTGGGCCCAAACACTAACACTTTGGGGCCTATTTATCAAAGGTCTTGCGGACCTGATCCGACAGTGCGGATCAGGTCCGCAAGACCTCGCTGAATGCGGAGAGCAATATGCTCTCCGCATTTAACATTGCACCAGCAGCTCACAAGAGCTGCTGGTGCAACGCCGCCCCCTGCTGACTCGCGGCCAATCGGCCACCAGCAGGGAGGTGTCAATCAACCCGATCATACTCGATCGGGTTGATTTCCGGCGATTCCTGTCCGCCTCATCAGAGCAGGCGGACAGGGCTATGGAGCAGCGGTCTTTGGACCGCTGCTTTATAACTAGTGTTTCTGGCGAGTCTTCAGACTCGCCAGAAACACAGGCCCACAAGCTCCGTTCAGAGCTTGATAAATGGGCCCCATATTCTCATTATGTGCTAACCTGTCATATACAGTATAGGAATATATTTTTTAGAAATACTTAGAACATATTCTGCTATATGCAGAACATAGAAATGTGAAATATTTACAGTACATACATAGTTAAAACCTTATTAAGAATGAATATTGAATAAATGTTTTTTTCATGTTTTTATCTACTTAACTGCAAAAGGCTCTAATTCACTTATATATATGTGTGTGCTTATGTATTTATGTGTTTATATGTGTAAAATATTTTATATTAAAATTCAATAAAAATAATTTTAATTGTTTGTAATCCAAATGTCCTTCTCATTACATTGTAAAAATGGGCATTCCATGGGCGTTTCATGGGTGTGCCTTGCTAGTATAATCATGTTCTCTAAACGCACATTGTCCCACCATTCTTTTATTAACAAGATATATTACTGGATAAAAACATTATGATGTCAGTATATTATTTTTCATATGGTGACTCCTTACAGATTACAAATATGCTCATTAAATGAAAAATACAACAGACATATGTACGTTCACTGTGGGCTTACATTCACCGACTATTGTGGAAATATCTGAACTATTGGAGCTTGAGACAAATATTCTTTACAATAAAAAGAATTTTGAGTATCATCTCCTTTACTCCAGATGAAAACCTTGTGAGATCTTCAAGACATATTTGTTAAAATCACACTACAGATTTTTTTTTTTTTCAAGAATCATGGCCTAATTATGTTTTGAAAGGCAAGCAAAGCAGTTTTAACCTTTCATATCAGGACCAGCACATTTAGTATATGGTGGGCAATCACTGTTCTACTGAGATGAGCCCAGCGGAGAATTGATCTACTAGAATGTGATAAATGATTCCTTTTATGCTGGCACAAGCAACTACCACTAATCTTTAATTTACATTGTACTTGCTTTATCCCAAGCTGAGTGGTCCTTTAGAAATGCAACAAAATCACAGTCTCTCACTAATGAAATAGTTAATTTATTTAGAAATACTATGGCTATTATTTTTATGATTAAATATTTCTAATTGCCATATAATTTTCTTCAATAAAATGACCAGACCTCCCTTTTATTTCTGGAGGTCTGCTCTATGTATCCAATAATATTTACTTACATTACATTTGACTTGCCTTTTTCCAAACCTATAGTTTCCCACAAAAGTGAGTACACCCCTCACATTTTTGTAAATATTTATTATATCTTTTCATGTGACAACACTGAAGAAATGACACTTTGCTACAATGTAAAGTAGTGAGTGTACAGCTTGTATAACTTGCAAATTTTCTGTCCCCTCAAAATAACTCAACACACAGCCATTAATGTCTAAACCATTGGCAACAAAAGGGAGTACACCCCTAACTGGAAATGTCCAAATTGGGCCCAAAGTGTCAATATTTTGTGTGGCCACCATTATTTTTCAGCACTGCCTTAAACCTATTGGTGATGGAGTTCACCAGAGCTTCACAGGTTGCCACTGGAGTCCTCTTCCACTCCTCCATGATGACATCACACAGCTGGTGGATGTTAGAGACCTTGCGCTCCCCCACTTTCCGTTTGAGCATGCTCCACAGATGCTCAATAGGGTTTATGTCTGGAGACATGCTTGGCCAGTCCATCGCCTTTACTCTCAGCTTCTTTAGCAAGGCAGAGGTTGTCTTGGAGGTGTGTTTGGGGTCGTTATCATGTTGGAATACTGCCCTGTGGCCCAGTCTCTGAAGGGAGGGGATCATGCTTTGCTTCAGTATGTCACAGTGCATGTTGTCATTCATGGTTCCTTCAATGAACTGTAGCTCCCCAGTGACGGCAGCACTCATGCAGGCCCAGACCATGACACTCAAACCACCATGCTTGACTGTAGGCAAGACACACTTGTCTTTGTACTCTTCACCTGGTTGTTGCCCCAGACGCTTAACACCATCTGAACCAAATAAGTTTATCTTGGTCTCATCAGGCCACAGGACATGGTTCCAGTAATCCATGTCCTTAGTCTGCTTGTCTTCAGCAAACTGTTTGCTGGCTTTCTTGTGCATCATCTTTAGAAGAGGCTTCCTTCTGGGATGACAGCCATGCAGACCAATTTGATGCAGTGTGCTGTGTATGGTCTGAACACTGACAGGCTGACCCCCACCCCTTTAATCTCTGCAGCAATGCTGGCAGCACTCATACGTCTATTTCCCAAAGACAACCTCTGGATATGACGCTGAGCATGTGTACTCAACTTCTTTGGTCGACCATGGCGAGGCCTGTTCTGAGTGGAACCTGTCCTGTGAAACCGCTGTATGGTCTTGCCCACCGTGCTGCAGCTCAGTTTCAGGGTCTTGGAAATCTTCTTATAGCCTAGGCCATCTTTATGTAGAGCAACAATTTTTTTTTTTCAGATCCTCAGAGAGTTCTTTGGCATAAGGTGCCATGTTTAACTTCCAGTTGCCAGTATGAGAGAGTGAGAGAGCGATAACACCAAATTTAACACACTTGCTCCCCATTCACACCTGAGACCTTGTAACACTAACAAGTCACATGACACCGGGAAGGGAAAATGACTAATTGGGCCCAGTTTGAACATTTCCACTTAGGAGTGTACTGACTTTTGTTGCCAAAGATTTAGACATTAATGGCTGTGTGTTGAGTTATTTAAGGGGACCGCAAATTTAGACTGTTATACTGGCTGTACACTTACAAAAATGTAAGGGGTGTACTCACTTTTTTGGGATCCAAATGATGAAAATTAAGGAGGAATTGTTTCTGCTGGTACTAATGAAATAGTTAATTTATTTAGAAATACTATGACTGTTTTTTATGATTACGTGTTTTTTTGATTACTGTATAATTTGCTTAAAGAACATTCATGGCACCAAATTGCTATTAATGTTTATAGCTTGTTTTTATGAGGTTTTTACTGAGTCACAATGATGAGCCATCAGCACTGTCTATGAGGAACTTTTAACATTTTTACATGCTCATTCGTGAAGATATTTGGCTGTCACCCTCAAACAACCAAAGGACGCCAATAAAATAGTTCTAGTCTTCACCTGTTCTATTTATTACTCACTACGGTGCAAATTAATGAAATTTTACTAAGATTTCTAAATAAAGGTTTGAAGATTTGCAGAGCTCTACTCTATATTTAGGGTCTCCCTATTCTTGGTGAGAACTGGTGTTTAAGTAAATCACCAACTACAAAGAAGGATTAAGTATTTCAGTGTGCTAGTTACTTTATAAGTTAAGAAAGTTTTTTTTTTAAGTTTTACACAAATGAAGTGTATTATTTTGTATTCAGTTTAGAATTGTAAGCATTTTAGCTAGCTTATCTATACAAACTCATATAACTCTTTATGGTAATTTCGTGAAAAAAATAAAATAATTGATGAGCTTTACAGCTAGAATAGGACAGCTTGCATTAATTTCTTAATCTATTTTCACTGCAGCTACATTGTAAGATTGAAAATATATATATATATTTCCCTGCAGATAATATATCTATTGTCCTGCAGACCCTGCCAGCAACACACCCACTTACTATTTCATATGAAACATGGTTCCGCAGACCCACTAGAAGCCCCATAACTCATAAAACCTCTGATTGGATCTCAGTGCCCTGCAGCCCCTCTATCAGCCGTATGCCCCCATCAGACCACAGACCTCTGGCCTTACTGCCCTATTACAACCACATGCCTACGTCACAAAACAAATAAAAAAATAATTTAATTTTGTAGTCCTTGTCTGTCAGCCACATACCCCCATGTTTCAGATCAAACACTTGGTTCTGCAACCCTTGGCAGCTAAAAAAAAACAGCAGATAAGAGCACCAGCACCACAGCCCTCTGTCAGCCATCTATCCACATCAGATCAGTCTCTACTAGTGTTCTCTCTAAGGCCAGTTTTGTGAGTGGCCCAGCAGTGAAACAGTTATTTATAGCAATTAGCAAACACTACACAAAGCAGACTGCATAGTGTGATTCCCTTATAAACTGTTTCACTGCTGGGCCGCTCACAAAACTGGCCTTAGAGGGAACACTGGTCTCCACATCCTCCAAATCCTCTTAATGTCCATTTTTGTAAAAAAATACCTAAGTGTTAAATGTAAAATACCTTCTATGCCTCAATGAATTACCAGTATGGAGCAGAAAAAAGTAAGGGGTTGTCAAGTGGGTCAAATCTGTACTGTTTACATGTGTTACTAGCAACCAAAGCTTATTTGGGAAAAATATACATGGAAGAATCAAGAGTGGGGTTTAAGGTAGATATTTGGTGGTGGATATATTGTGTGGCCCCAAAGACCACCTACAGTCTGTTCAGTATTTTTATGGAGGACAGCTGGCAACCCTAGACACATACCCACATCAGATCAGTCTCCTGGCCCTGCAGCACTCTGTCAATCACTATTCCACATCAGAACAGTCTCCTGGCCCTGCAGCCCCTCTGTCAATCACATACCCACCTCAGATCAGTCTCCTGGCCCTGCAGCCCTCTGTCAATCACATACCCACATCAGATCAGTCTCCTGGCCCTGCAGCCCCTCTGTCAATCACATACCCACATCAGATCAGTCTCCTGGGGCTGCAGCCCTCTGTCAATCACATACCCACATCAGAACAGTCTCCTAGCCCTGCAGCCCCTCTGTCAGTCACATACAGTGCCTGCTCAACCATGGGACCAAGTGGGTTCAACATTCAAGGTGGGACAAGTGCATCTCTTCCCTAACTTCCTTCCCACATATAGAGAAATTGTGCATAAGCATTGGTTGCATGCAGGTAGGCAGGCTTAGTAAGGTGAGCAACCAGGCTAGTAGGTTGATCTGTTAATCAGTAATGTGACTACTGGTGGGGGGGGGGGGGGCATCATTGCATTTTTGACCCAGGCAGCACAATATTTTGAGCCAGCCCTGACCAGATACCTACTCCTACTCTCCTGACCCTGAAACCCGTCTGTCAGCCACTAACCCATATCAGTCTCCTTGCATGTGTCTGTTTTTCAAATGCATATTTACTGGCCATCTGGTGAGCATTGGAAACTGTAAGCTTTATTACTAGGCACCTTGCGACCCTGTGTTCAGTTAATATACTTGGAATTTACATTGCCCCTTATAAAGTAAGATCTACTTTATCAACATTATTATTAAGAAATTGTAAGCATGGTTTCAAAATTATCTGGAAAAAAAATGTATATATCCCTCCTTTTATTTTTCCTTTGTTATTTGACAGACATATCTGTCTAGGAATACTATTTACAATCATACATTACTGAGATTACTTATAGAGTGTGTGTGATGTGTATAGTACAAAGACAGTTTAACATCAATTCACTGAGAATTATTCACATATTCATACTTATAACCTGTCACATTCATGCTCATGACACCTAAGAGATACACATTCCTGATGATATATTCATAGAAAGCTATTATTGGACTGTGCATTTGGGGCAATACTGTAGAACACTTGGGGCTTCAGCCGCTAGTAGCAACCCCCGCAATGTCCCTTTTGTTACTCTTCCAACACAGAGGAAAATACTTTGTTCAGTTTTGTGAATACTGAGTTTTATAGTACAGAGAAATAAAGATCAGGGGGAAAAAAAAGTATCAGTATCCATGGGAGAATGGATAGTAAAACACAACTTTTACACTTCAATCAGTTGCCTCCATTTGAAACTATTTGATGTAATTTTATAAACTTCAGATATAAATTATATAAAATGTTGCATTTTATGTATATACATATATATATATATACTGATATGGAACGAAAATGAGTCAAAAACTTGACTGCTAAGGGATTATGGAGTATAATTGCTATATGTTATTAAACAGTAATTAAAATTCTTAGCAACCTAAAAAAATTACAAATTTACTTACATTTTATAGACTGCCATAAACTCATTTTAATAGACTCCATATGTGTGTGTCTTAAATTGTCCTTCTATAAACTGTTTCTATTTCTTCATATAACCCATGTATATAAACTGCACTATGGCTCATTTTAAATGTTCATATAACCTTTCACTCTAATTCCTCCTACCTCTCCATCTCATATCTCTCTATAATTCTTACTTTAGCCCTCCTATTGCTTTGCGTAGCATCTACTAAATCTCTTCCTGGGCCTCATATTCAAAACCTCGTCGGCAGCGAGATAATTCACGCAAAATATTTGGGAATTTTTTTAGACCTTGAATGGAATATAAGAGTCACTATTTCAGATAAAGAACACTACACATCAACATAAACATGTCTTAAGATAAAATTTGTGTTTCAAAATATTTTTTATGGGCCTCACCGTACAGTCAAGACTTCTTAAATCATCTCACCTGAGCAGTGAGGTCAGGCTCCCTGTCACTTCATACATTACTGTATAAACTGTATATCCTCATACTGTGCATTTAGCCACTTCTTATAATGATATAGTATTTCTTCATCTAATCCCACCCTAACCCAATATCTCCCCTTATAATTACTTCTACTACTCGGTATAATCCTTTCCTATAACTCATAATTGTACTCCTTATTACTTCACCCTTCAACTCATCTTGCTCCATATAACCCCTTATAACAAAACACTTCAATGTCATTTTCTCATTGCTCCATTAAAGGGACAGTAAACGTACAGAATAATGTTATATAATTACAGAATTATATAACATTATTTTAGCGGTAACTTCATAAATGAAAAGCATTGCCAGTTTTTTTAGTGTAAAATTGGACTCCGCTCCAGGCTCTACTGAGCTGATCTTGGTTTTCCTAAGCGCTTCGCGGGCTTGCTGGCTAGTCACAGTATGCCGGATCACTCCATTGGACTAAATGTAGCTCGCTCCCACTACTAGACCAGAGCGGGAGTGAGCTACATTTCGTCCAATTGCACAATCAAGCGTGTTGTGACTAGCCAGAAAGCCTGCAAAGCTCTTTGGAAATCCAAGACCCGCTCAGTAGAGCCTGGAGCGGATTCCAACTTTACACTAAAAAAAAAAACTGCCAATGTTTAATTTATGAAGTTACCGCCAAGATAATATTATATAATTCTGCACTAAGTGCCGAATTATATAACATTATTCTGTACGTTTACTGTCCCTTTAACTTTAGTTCCACAATTGTACACCCATGGAACGCCCATGTTCGAAAACGTAACAATTACGCTTTGTATTTTGTACTTATAACTACAAATGTATTTTTTTTTTTTTGCACATCCAGTTTACTTGATTTACACTGTGCATATTTAATACGATTTATTCCTGTGCCATTTACATACAAATTTGACATTTTTTTTTTATGCACCTTAACAATACAATATTTTGCTACATATTTTTGTGTGAATGATTCAATCATTCGTTTTGTGTAATTTTTAAATTACAATTTTCATTGTGCACTTTTGTAATGTATGCATCTCCTTCCCATATATAAATTCAGTACATGCCCCTTAGCGAGATACCCTGTTTTCATGGTAAAAAGTGACTTATATTCTTATAGAATCTAACCAGCCCAGAGAACTATAGAGAATCAGCCCCTCTGTTTCATGTAAAGAACATTACATACAGTTCCCAAGATAAAATATGTTTCTAATTTATTTTTAAGAGCCTCGTTGTACTAACAACACCTCTTAGAATATCTTATCTGAGTTGTGAGATTTTGAATATCAGGCCCTAGAGATGGAGATCACATGCAGCAAATAGCAGACAACAGTGAATATTTATTTGCACAACTGTAACATCTGTGTGTGTGTATATAAAATAGGTGTAAAGGTTATCCAGAGCTATATGTTCATTTTATATGCAAACTTGTCATTCTTGCAGATAGAACATTTTCTATACTTTTAGCAGCACTTTACACCACAGTACATCAAAAATGCCAATATACTATCCCAATTCATTTCACACTCAGATACAATATGATGTACCTTTAAGTGTTAATAAAAAAAAAATGCTTCCACCCAGCTTTATATATTTCTCCTCCAATTTTGTAAATTTACCATTGCAAAATTTTCATATAGGATTTAATTGCCTTTGACCATGATTTTATTACATTAAAGCACATTCTCATATTCTGCAATATATCATTGTGACAATAAAATTTGGGATATGTGCAGATCATATATTTCTTATTTGTCCTTAGTGTGTTTAGATTGTAGTTAAGAGATAGGCTCTGCTCTATGTTGTTAATTGCATGTAAAAAGCACAGAAAACACTTGGACTAGTTACTGTTACATGAAAAATAAAATTACAATATTGTTTTGCATCAAGAAACTCTAACAGCAAGATTATTCCTGGCAAGTCCTCAGAATTGAAAACCATTCCCTATTATTGATTTATGTTGCAACATGCTTAATTCCAGGGTCAAACATGAATTTCTACTTTCGTCTATATGTTTTATTTGTGGTTAATTAGGATAACACCCAGAAGCTGAACATATAATGAATGTCCATCAACTTGGCAAAAAAAAAAGTGTTAAATGATAATTGGCAGAGGCAACAGAATTCCAACAAATGGTGACACCCAATTAACAATATAAAAGGAACAAGTGAGCTTACACATCTGTGGCCTTAATTAGATCAAACTGTTGTAGCACATAATTTGGCTCTAGTAATCATTCCTAATCGGCTTCCTACCATGAGTACTAGACAAGGATCCTGCTCTGTTAAAGGACAAGGGAGCAACATCAGTCATGGGTCCTCCAGTGTTAGGGTGTCTTCAGGCAAACAAAGCTCTGGAGGGATAAGTGGCTTCTATGGTGGTGGGGCAGCAGGAAGTGGAGGCTATGCTGGAAGCTGGAAGGGTGGGTTTTGTGGAAGTGGGCAACAAGGTGGAAGTGGAGGTTATGGTGGTCATTACAGTAGTGTGAATGCTGGGTTTGGTGGTGGATCTGGGTTTGGTGGTGGATCTGGGTTTGGTGGTGGAACTGGTTATGGTGGTGGATCTGGCTTTGCAAACTTTGGTCATATAGAGTCTGGAGGTGGTTATGGAGGGGGAGCTGGCATTGGCTTTGGGGATGACTTTGGGCTCCTATCTGGAAATGAAAAAGGGACCATGCAGAATTTGAACGATCGCCTGGCTTCATACCTGGATAAGGTGAGATCACTGGAAGAGGCGAATAGTGAGCTTGAGAAGAAAATACGAAATTGGTACGAGACACATGGTCCACGCCCTGCCCAAGACTACAGTAACTACTACAAAACAATTGATGAGCTACAAAAAAAGGTGAGCTGCCATATGGTTGACGTAAATCTAGAATTGTAAGTGAGTGCACCAAAAAGATTCACAAATAAACATTTAATACAATTACTTATTATTGCAGCAAAAAAAAAAAAATTCACAAGATTTACTAATTTTCACAACTGAGGTGGAAGTGTACTTTTTCTGTATAATGCAATTTAAATTGATTGTGAGAGTGCACAAGATATCTCTTGTACATAAATGTTAAAAAAACACACATTTTTTTCTTTCATGATTCAAATACAACATACTGGGAGCTGGCTGAGCACATCAAGCGAGCCAATGACAAGAGGTTTATATGTGCAAAAGATAATAAGAGTACAAGGCAAATGGGAAAGTTGTCTAAAAATTGCATGCTCTTTTTGAATCATGAAAGAAAAAAAGGTGTTTTATGTCCCTTTAAGGAAAAAAGTTTGTAGGAGGGTCATCACATGTCTGTTTGCAGGTTGTTGTTCCTTTACTATTATGTTATGTCATTTTTAAAGGATACTAAGGGGAACATAACATTTATGTAATTTTGACTCCTAGATTTACTAACAATGCGATAGTC
Source organism: Bombina bombina (assembly GCF_027579735.1). Taxonomy (NCBI): domain Eukaryota; kingdom Metazoa; phylum Chordata; class Amphibia; order Anura; family Bombinatoridae; genus Bombina; species Bombina bombina. The sequence goes on along the minus strand of NC_069499.1, from coordinate 1,133,842,323 downwards.
TCTAGTCTCTCCAGTGCCTTTTAGTTTAAGTAGCCTTTGTGTCTTGAGCACTATATGGTAGCAGTTTTTCAACAATGTTTTTAACATTTGAATAAATTGTTGTGAAGCTGATGTAAGTGTTCAAAAGTGTATAAAACTGTAAAAACATTGTTGCAAAACCGCTGTCATATAGTGCTCAAGACACATGCATGCTCATGAGCCTACATAGGTATGTTCTTCAAAAGGGAATGGCAACTGATATCAGAACTAAACTGGAAAGTTGTTTAAAACTGCATGCTCTAATTAAATCGTGAACATTTAATTTTGACTTTCAAATCCATTTAAAAGCAAAATCTAATTTCATTATTTATTTTGCCCCCTTTCATGTAATTAATAACCATTTTTTTTTCTTGCCCCAGAGAAGCAGGAATGCACCCTGCACAATTATTGCATGAAGTGCAAAAGCCCATTTAAATGTGTTCTTAATTGCCAAAGCAAAATAATTAACTTTAACACACAAGATTATTTTCAAGGGGTATGTCCCTGGTTTGCAAAACAATGCAATTTGTCCTAACAAAATTATGAAATGCTTTTAAAACTTTTTGTATGCAGATTTTCTGCAATTCCTGATAAATGATATAAAGATATATAAAATACCTTTACTATACCTTTAAAGCATACAAAAAAGTACGTTTATCTTGTATTCAAGTAACTTCCACTGTCTAAATTTTTAAATGAATAAATGGGCATGAAAATAAAAATAAAAAATCAATCTATTAAAACAAATAAGAAAAAAACTACCAGGAGCCCTCAGTGTCTGTACTTGGGGGCAAAGTCTCACACATCAGTGTCAGAGGTGGCACTGCAGTAGATACTGCATCTAAGGGGTGCCAAATATAAGAAGGGCAGCTAAAAGTATTTTCCACAAATAAAAGAAAACAGGGGGTCACAATCCTAAAGGGACATTAAAAACTTTGAGATGGTAATATAAAATTATAAATCATATACAGTACATATAAAAAAACTCTGCAATATACTTTTATTATTTATTTTGTCCCATTTTCCTGTAAGTCCATTCTGAAATTGTGAGCTTTTCAGTTCCTGTTAGAAATGGTAGAGCACAACACTGTTATATTCCACAAAGCCATTGGCTGCACACTCTAGTGATCTATTTATAACTTACCCTAATTGGCTGCAGCAGAGAAGGTAACCTAAGTTACAACATGGCAGCTCTCATTGTTTTATAGACACTAAGGGCCAGATTACAAGTGGAGCGCTAAGAAAGCAATATTTGCGCTTCACTGTGTAATAACAGCGCATGCTAATGTGTGCTGGAATTGCAAGTTAACAGCAATGCGAAAGCGAGCTCGGGTACGCATTGCAAGGAAGCATTGCCCTCACGAGAGCCTGCTTCCATAGGCTCCAATGGGAGCCTTGTAAACTAAGCACAGCGAAGAGGGTAAGTAGCGCAGGGATTGCAGCATTTGTAAAAATATTTGTATCTACTGATATAAATATACATATTACACATATTAACACATACATATATATGTATATAAGCATACACATATATATTTATTGGGAACACACAATTCCCATAGACCGCAATGTAAAGGCACTTTTCAGTGCCTTTTTTTTCTCTAACACCCCACTGCCACCAACTACCTAGGGCAGTTGTTGTTTATTAATGTATGTAATGTATTAAGATATTTTTTTTAAATAAAAAACTATAATGCCCTAAATGTTGAGGGCATTTGGGGCACATTTATAAAATTAACCAGAGATCGGATCTCTGGTTAATTTTCTGAGCACTAATTGCTACTGCAAACTTGCGGTAGCAATAGCCAGCCACTTGTAATGGCTTGTTAATTATTGCACGCCCGCAAATGGGCAAATTGTGCAATAATTTAAACCTAAACCTAAAAGGTGGCGGACGAGTTAAGGAGCATCAGTCTTATGACCGCTGCTTCTTAAAGAGACAGTAAACATACAGAATAATGTTATATAATTCTGCACATAGTGCATTGCCAGTTTTTTTTAGTCTAAAGTTGGACTCCGCAGTCCATTGGACTGAATGTAGCTCGCTTCCGCTACAAGACCAGACCGGGAACGAGTTGCATTTTGCCAAATAGCACAATCAGGAGTGCTGTGACTAGCCAGCACGCCCGCGAATAGCGCTTTGGAAATCCAAGACCCGCTCACTAGACTAAAAAAAACTGTCAATGCTTGTAATTTGTGAAGTTACCGCTTAGATAATGTTATATAATTCTGCACTATGTGTACGCTTACTCCGGAAACATTGGGGTTAGATAGCAGCATCCACTGCTTGGTAAATCTACCCCATGGACTGTAAAATGCATAAGGCTAGCCTAAGAAAAAAGTAAATTATTCTATGGGTAGACTTGATGGGCCTTTTTGTTTCTTATCTACTGTCAACTTCTATGTTTCTGTGTTTCTATGTTTACAATCTTTCTGTATTAGCTCCAGGTCCCTTTAACAGATATAAGCTGTTCAGCCGCACTCACTTTTGTATTAAGAAAGAGCTCCCTATTTGTTGCCTTTCCTGTTTGTCAGTAAATACATTAACTGCTTAGATTCTGCTAATCCCCATAAACACCCTTTAGAAAAACAGGCAGTTTGAAGTGTGAGGTGATGAGCGAGAGAGGGCAGCATTTGACAGCTTTTGGAGATTCCTTCCTACTAAATTCACTGACTGCTTCTGTTAACATAAAATAGAACACAAACTGAAATTGATGGAGCTTTTGCACTGTTATACCCATAAACACTTAAAGAACAGTATAATCCCTTTTTTTGTTTTCAATGGGAGAATGCAGTTTGACCACAAGACGTGAAGCCACTTTATAAAGCTATCATTGATGCTGCATTCTCCGCCCAAAGTTTCTGGCTCGCTGCTCCTTAACTTGTCCGCCACCTTTTAGGTGCTGTATGCTGTCGGCATTTAGCTACAGCGAATCATGTCCAACCGACATTTAATCAATTGAGCCCATAATGTAGTCACTTAATACATATTACAATTTGCTGGTATGCAATATGTAACCTACCAACCTATTATATTGACATATAACACATGTGAGAAACAACATGTCTAAGATCATATCAGATTCACTAAGAACATTTTCAATCAGTTTCTCTGTTATTCTGTGGAGCACATTAAAGGGAAAGTAAAATAAAAAAATAAAAAAAAAACGCATGATTTAGAAAGATCATGCAATTTTACACAACTTTCAAAATGACATCTAATTTGCTTTGTTCTCTTGATATCCTTTTTTGTTGTAGAATATACCTAGGTAGGCTCATGAGCTGCAATGCACTACTGGAAACTTTTTGCTGATTGGTTGCTGTGCATATATGCCTTTTGTGTTCAGCTAGCTCCCAGTAGTGCATTGCTGCCCTTTCAACAAAAGATACCAAAGAATGAAGCAAATTTGATATTAGAATAAACTGAAAAGTTGTTTAAAACTGAATGCTCTATCTGAATCATGTATAAAAAAAATTGTGGTTTCATGTCCCTTTAAATAAAGAATGTTTGAGCTTTAGCGAATATAGCTCATTATGGGCTATATTTATAAACCTGTAGAGAGCTAAATCTGTCTTCTCACTGTTATTTTATGCTGCTGATGCACTGATGCTGAAGCGCTACATTTTTTTTTTTATATAGATAGAACATATATTTCAAAATAAATGTTTTAATGATATGCAAAACTGATTTAAATCCCTGATGAGCAAATGTATATAATCTTCCTTAAAGGGACAGTTTTGCAAACAACACAGACACCTTGCTTGTTGCATTTGTTTTTTAACAAATTAAAATTATGGTTAAAAGAATGTTTCAAAGTTGTTTTACTACACATAATTAAACATTATAATACAATTTCAAAGCAATTCATGCCTCATTAATTATGCCCAATACGGGGTTGGAGATGAGTTTGTTCACTGCTCTATACGATCATTTTGCATTTAATAGCTTAAACAATTTGCTTTGTTGGCCTCTCATGGGAGCAAGGGAACAAGTAAACATTTTACACAAAACCAGAAGGTGTATAATGTCCCTTTAAATTGATAGATTTTTTTTTCATGACCTATTTAAAGGGACATTATACACTCATTTTCATATAACTGCATGTAATAGACACTACTATAAAGAATAAGATGCACAGATACTGATATAAAAATCCAGTATAAAACTGTTTAAAAACATACTTAGAATCTTTCAGTTTAGCTCTATTGAAAAGGTAGCTGGAAAGCCCACTGCAAGTGGGAAATAAGACACTCCCCCCTCCCCCTTCTTTTGCATATGAAAAGACCCTTTACACAAACAGCAGCAAGCCGGAGAAGGTAGCTGACGGTATTCACATAAAACTTTGGGGCTTGGTTAGGAGTCTGAAAATCAGAGCAATGTTATATAAAAATAAGCAAAACTAAACATTTAAAAAAAAAAAAAAAAAACTGATGGACTATATAATAGATCATTTACAAAACATTTATGCAAAGAAAAAATGAGTGTATAATGTCCCTTTAAGGGCCAGATTACAAGTGGATTGTTAACTGCGCTAGAAGTGACCTTTTTGATGAACTTAGAATATCGCATGCACGATAACCTATTCCCCCATAGAAGTCAATGGAGCAAAAAAAGTCATGCCAACTTGTGCGCAAACCTGATTGCATAATCTTATGTGCGTTAACCCAACATGGAAATATGAATATTTGTACTGTACTTTGTAATGTATTTATGATGTGTTTTGTGACACTTTTATGTTTTGCGAAACAGTTAATCAGAGCTTTGAGGGCGCGGTAATCACTCAAGTGGAAATTACGATTGTGCTAAAGCAAAACCTGATGCACACAAACACCCTCGATAAAACCCCTGTTAGCGCTCCACTCGTAATCTAGCCCTAAATATACATGAGCTTTGTAGTTAAATTATTTGACCAACTGTCTATCTGTAACAGAATCTGCCCATATGCAAGTTGTAAACTATTCTGGCACTGACATACTTGCTCTGTACCTGCATGATGTCAAGCCGATCTTCTTTTCAACACGTGGTTACTAGTATATACTTGACCTGTATATGCATAGATCCCACCAGATGATAGGATTCTGTATAGAATAACATGTCTGCTAATATATCAATGCAAGAATGTATGTCTTTTATGGCAAAACGTGCTGACACTACATTAATTTATCTCCTTCCCTTCAGATCTTGGCTGCCACCAATGATAATGCCCGCATTGTCCTCCAGATTGACAACGCAAGGCTGGCAGCTGATGACTTTAGAATGAAGTGAGTAGAAAACTTAATCTAGCTTGTTTTTTGTTTGTGAGGATATAAATGAAGAGAGTAATGAGTTTGCTCTTAAACATACAGGTTTGAGAATGAGTTGGCTCTACGACAATCAGTAGAGGCTGATATCAATGGACTGAGGAAGGTGCTGGATGATCTGACCCTTGCCAGAAGTGATCTGGAATCACAGCTGGAGTCATTGAAGGAGGAACTAGCTGCATTGAAGAAGAACCATGAAGAGGTAGAATATGTGAACTCTGACCACGTTATATACAAGATAGACATTTAGTAGTTCAATCATGGAGTAGAGCTGAGGTCATAGGTCTTAAAGGGACATTCTAGCCAAAATTGGAATCCATGTTGATGCATTTCGGTTTTGAATAGAAGCATTTTTGTAATACACGTGTATTAACAAAAATGCTTCTAGTAAAAGCTATAGCTGTTTCAAAAGAGTATTTAAGTATGCACCGTGCACCAGCATTTTAAGTACAGCACTTGCTTAGAGAGCCTAAGGGGCTTGTACCACTTGGTAATGACTCAATTTGTTAATTGTTAGCAGGATAGAAGCCCTTCTGGTGCTATGATCAGCTGCAGTATTTAAAATGCTGGTGCACTGAGAATATCTAGCTATGCTTCACGTGCACGTGCAGAGAAAAATGTCAACACTAAAACAGTGATAACTTTTACCAAAAGCATTTTTGCCAATACATGTATATTGCAAATATGTTTCTATTCAAAGATGTAATTAATCTACGTGCATTAAAATTTTGACTGGAATGTCCCTTTAATTCAATTAAATAGATGTAGTAACAAAGGCTGATTTAAAAAAATGTTAACCCCTTGGCTGCTAAAGAAGGCTGCAGTGTGCTGCTTCACAATTATCTGCAGCCTACAATAAAAGCCAAAAGGTTATGTTTACAACTAGAAGGTATATACTATGCAATAGAAGCAGGGTTGATTGTTACATTGTGTCAATTTAATTGCCTTATGTACAGGAGATGAAGGCGCTGCAAGGACAGATCAGAGGCACTGTTAATGTAGATGTGAAATCAGCACCAGGCATTGACATGCAGAAAACCTTATCTGACCTCAGAAGTGAATATGAACACCTGATTGCCAAGAACCAAAGGGAGATCGAGACCTGGTATAAAGAGCAGGTAAGTGTGTGTGTTTCTTGCTATAATTAAATAATGGCTATTATCAATCATATAATCTTTCTTATGACCCAAAACATATTTTTTTGGTTTTATTATTTGTATTGTTTTATTATTTGTTTTGATGTAAAGAACGGTTTTTAAAAATCAGGTAAATTTTTTAGAGCCATGTGTTGGTTGGCATGACATTAAATATAACATTGCGACTGAAGGGAAACAATATCAGGAAACTTTCAGATTAGCACCAACCATCTTTCCATGTGTGTGGGCTGATGAAATTAATTCACATTGGTCCTCTGTCTATGAAAGCCTTTCATCAGTTTGATATCATTATGTGACCCCTAGATATCATCATGTAACCCCTAGCCCTGCAGTCCCTCTGTCTGCTACATATACCCATATCAGATTAGCCCACTGGCTCTGCTGCCCCTCTGCTAGGCACTTGCCATATCAAACCCCCTGGCCCTGCAGCAGAAGTAGGGCTTCAATAAACCTGTCCAGACCACAGGGCATTTGATATTTACCCAATGACTACAATGTACCTGAAGGATACTCCATACAGTCTATGGCACATCAGTTAAACCACCTTGCATTAACAGCAAACATTTCCATATATTGCATGATAGTTCCATTATGCCAAAAAGGTATAAGTAGTAAATATTTTACAAAAGTAATTGATAAACATTACAATGGTCGCTAGGAGTTTATTGTTTACAGCGTTAATGTTTTCCTTTTTCAGACTGACGAGCTACAGAGTCAAATGCACAACAGTTCTCAGGAGATCAAGACTACTCAAACTGAAGTTATAGAATTAAGGCGTTCTGTCCAGAGCTTGGAAATTGACTTACAGACACAACTAAGCATGGTACATAATGTTTTCCCATTGTGAATACTATTTCTTAATATTTTCATATTAAATATGCAACATTTTAATTAGATATGCATCAGATCATTGTGAGTTCTGTATTAGACCTAACAACGTTTTCCATTTTTGACAATGTCTGACTCCTAATATTTATTAACAAACAATGTTAGAACCTTTAAGAATAGCTGCAATGAGGCAGATACCAAAATATTGTGTTTGCACACTCCAGAACTGTGTGTGGCCTAACTGCATAGTTGTTTGTCTCATTATAGAAAGCTGCCTTAGAGAACACCTTGGCAGAAACAGAGGGTCGCTACTGTGTACAGCTCTCCCAGTTACAGGCCATGATCCAGAAGGTAGAAGCTGAACTGGCAGATATCCGCTGTGAGACGGAGAACCAGAGCCAAGAGTACAAAATCCTTCTGGATATCAAAACTCGTCTTGAGCAAGAAATCAACACCTACCGCAGCTTGCTGGATGGACAGAATATGCAGTAGGTGTCTCTTAATGTAACATCACTGTCCTGGGCTAGAATGAGAGTTAAACAAGCTGCTGTACCAATAAACACACCAGTCTTTTCAGCTGTTAAACCTCTATTTTAAAGCAGATTAAACTATACATTTTAAATTCATTAATGAATTACTTTAATGTTACCTTTAAATAGCTATAGTTTATTTATCTTTCTATTATCTCGTTATTATCTGTCAGGGTACCCATGCACATTTATCTAAGTATTTATTTATATTGCTTTTTTTATATGTTGTTTCTTATAATATTTTTTTTAACTTTGTCAGTGAAAACCTTATGATTATTATTATTATTATCAGGTATTTGTAAAGAGCCAACAGGTTCCGCAGCGCTATTATGATGATCACATTTCAAAGTTTGTCATTAAATTATTTTTTTTGTGGCCTTTTCCCCCCAGAATCCCTAAAGGATCCAATGATCAGAACTCCTCCAGTTACTCGTCTGGTTCTCAGTCAGATAGATATGGTATGGAAATGAACAAAACTTGTTTATTGGGTGATTGAGGGGATTGGATTAATGAAGACGACTTTGTAACAGAAATTTTGCATTGAATGCTGGGCATTTCACTTTTGAGTATAAAATCAGTGTTTTTCAATTATGGGTGAAATCAGGTTACTGTTACTGCTCATCTGATTATTTCACCTGTGCTCTAGTTCAGATATCATGAAATGCTGGTCTGTTGGTGTGCCCTGAGGACTGGAGTTGAAAAGCACAGCTCATTGGGTGACAAATGATTTAGAACATTCACTTTTTATTTAATTCATTTTACACTTGGCATGTTGTACTTAAAGAGACATTCCAGCCAAAATTAGAATGCACACGGTGCATTTTGAATAGAAGCATTTTTGCAATATAAATGTATTGCCAAAAATGCTTCTAGTAAAATCTATAGCTGTTTCAAGAGTGTAAAATCAGCACTTGCTCAGAGAGTCTAAGGTGCTTGTATCATCTGGTAATAACTCAATTTGCAGTATTGCTGACATGATACAAGTCTAGAGCCGGATTGGCCTCCCGGGATCCCGGAAAATTTCCCAGTGGGCCGCTGCAGGGCCACATCCGCTAAGGCAGTGGGAAGCCATAGAGCGACCTTTGTGTGCACAACACATCTTGCAAGGCTGCTCCACTGCAGGCAGAAACTTTTTAGGGCTGCAGGAGGAGAGTAAGTCCTTGCATGGAGGCTGCTGTCTGGGGTAAGTCAGAGAGGATGGAGAGATCACTTTGAGACCTTTGTGGGCAAGCAGAGCTACACTGCAGGCAAGGGGACCACACAGGGGGTGGGGCCGCACGAGTTGTGAGGGGCTGCCCTTGAAGAAATAGAGCAGTACTGTTTTGGGCTTCAAATCATGTTACTGTCATAAGATATAGCTGCCAAAAACAAACTACGTACACTTTGCAGTTGAGCTAGAGGAGGCGGTGCCACTGCCAGCCTCAGTATGTAGCTGTTGTGTTATTAGTGAGCAGAGTTAACATTTTTGATGCACTGGAGTCCAATATTTATTAGTTCTACCACTAGTCTCTGTACATAAAAATGGTTTGCTAACAAAACAAGTCTAATATTTACTATGATCTCCTTTAAGGAGGGGTAGCAGCAGATACAGGATATTTTGCAACCTTGCTTAAATCTATCCCTGTTGCACCAGACATTTTAGGAAATGTATCATTATTTGTGTGTTTCATCATAGCCTTACATGTATGGCCATTAGGTGTTCTAAAGCACTGATCTGTCCCCCCCCCATGTGTTATGATATTGGCCCTCACTGCTCTACAAGATGCTCACTTCCATAGAGCCACATCATGTATATGGGCTGTAGTTTATATGAAGCTCAATGTTTAGCTCTTAATTATTATTTTTTTAATTTAATTATTTTTTCTAATCTAATGAGAAATGGTTCTGCAAGGTCAGAATTGTACCCTGGGCAAATCCTAAATAGATAAATAGATTGATATAGAATTGCAGATGATAGATATATAGATTATAGACATAGATATATATAGAGATAGATAGATAGATTAGATAGATAGATGATAGATAGATATATTTATAGATAATTAGATAGATAGATAGATAGATGATAGATAGATAGATTAGACAGATAGATGATAGATAGATAGATGAGATATAGATAAATAGATAGATGAGATATAGATAGATGCGATATAGCTAGATGAGAGATAGATAGATAAATAGATACATGAGATATAGATAGATATATAGATAGATGAGAGATAGATATCTTAAAACAACAGATATGGACTATATAGCAAGACACAACTTTAAAAGTTAGTTTATACCATATTATTTCTTATGGTTATTAAAATAGTGGGATAGCATTGGATTTAGACAATAATCCTTTGAATGTGATTCTAAGTATAATGTAACTGTAAATTCATTAGAATGGTTTATCAAGACTTGATGCTTTGATACAATTTCTAGAAAGAACATTTCAGAAAAAATATTGTAGTTGCTCCATGTTATACCTCAAAGCTCATAAATAGTATAGAAAGCATCTTCATTAAAATGCATTTTAGTAAATTTAAATGTGAATTTATTTCTTGGCGATAGAGGGCAGTATTGAGTTACACAGATGGATTTACACAGTTTAAACATTAGATTATAATATTCAGTCAGCCTTACAGAGAGGAAATAGTGCACAAGACAAAGGATATAATGATGAGATATGTTTTAAGCTTTTAATTGCCGAAGACCATATTCTGGCAGGGAAGGGTGTTAGAATATAAATAAGAAACATGGGTATACAGAGGTGTTATATGTGGATGCCCAACTGGGGAGGACTAAGCATCTCGCTCAGCATCTTATCAATACACTATATTGTTACTGTTAAAAGAAATATGATGGGTTAATATGTACTTGCAGAGTAAACATGTTTGTGCAGAAGTTAGAGAAAGTGTATAAAAAGATACAAACGTCAGCACAGAATCAGTAGCGATAAACAGACAATGCAAGCTTGAGCAGACAATAGGGAATGACAAGGAATACAGGTCCCTGTAGAGTGCACAGAACGTGTACGGCAGCGTATCACACCCAGTGCAGCATGGCACAGGAGCTTATCACACCTGTCTGAGGTTGTCATAGATAATTAGGTCTGAAGATTATGTGTGATGTAATCTGTGAGAGATGGATGGTTGTATTGTTAAATAAGTAACTTGATTCGCAAATGTATTAGATTTTGTATTCATTCCTTGTACAATAGGAGACACTCTGGAGTCATTGAATAAAATGATGTGAAGAGTCACAAAACAAAGGTTTGTGTCCATTAATTTAGGCAGAGAAGAAGATAAAGTATTTTTTTTTTAAATAAATATCATATTAGTCTTGTAGAAGTACAACCCATCTGATCATCTCAATTAGTAACTGAAATGCCAGTACAGGGAGGGGCTGTGTAAATGACCTGCACAATATTCCCTTTGTCTTGCTGTCACCATTGTCATTGCACAGTCAGGTATGATGAGACATTGTTTTCTGCTGTTGCTTATTTTTTATTTTTACAATCCTATAATGAGAGGTATTAACTGATGAGTAAGGAACTGTTAGAAGTTGTATCACTGGTAAATAAGACACAGCGCCTGTGACCTATTGACGTGGCCTGGGAACTTTTCTACAACACCCAGTGTGATACCATTAAAAATATTAGTTTAATTCAATCAGTTGGTAAATAAAGTGAGGTGGAACTTCTTCAAAAGCAAAAAGTGGCATATATTTTTCTAGGAAAAAAATTAACATAATGGTAATATGGTATATATGCATAACATTGAATGTCTGACCAGTAAGTGATAAAGGGAGACTTAGACAGCCAAAGTAAAGATATTTTTTTTGAGGTCCTTAGTGTCACTGGACAGAAAAAAAGACAGTAATTTGCCAAAAAAAATTAGATGTGTATATTTAAAAAAAATTGAGTAGTAGAAACAGTTAAATTAAATCCATTAACAGTAACTATATGTATTTTAACTAAAAACAAATGTGAATAAAATGTAATTGTATTGAGGTGTGAGTATAAGGACTGTGGATCCAGCCAATCTCACCATTAGTGCCTGGGCCGCCATACAAATGTACGCTGGTTGCCAAAGACATAGGGGATTGTGCTAAATCTGCAGTTGAGATGATGTTTGCCATTATAGTTCATAATGTTTTCATTTTGGGTATTTCTAAATGATGTCAGTGACATTTGCACTGAGTCAAATTAGAGGTTAGAGTTTGTAGTAGTGTTAAGAATAAGGGTAAGAATAAGGGTAACCAATTTACAATACATAGCAGCTCTCTCTGGCAGATTAGAAGTGAATGCAGATTTGGACATTGACCATGTTATGATACCACTTACTGCTTTGAAAAAACATATTTTGACAAAAACTCATAATTTATGTTCTTAACAGTTCACATAACTGTCCAATTTTCTTAGAAGCACCTACATTTTAATAAGACATTTAATTAATGTATTTGTTTTAGGAGGGTCCTCGCACTACGTCAGGACACGTGTTGAGGATGGAGATGGAAAAGTCATTTCATCCCGGGACCAACATAGCCAAAGTGGATACAGAAAATGATCACCTTAATACTTCTATTGCAAAAAAATAAATTACTGCTTCTTTCATTATCTTCACTCTCAATTTTCACAATACTTCTGGGAAAATCCATCATTGGTTAATGTTATAATCTAATTGTTTTGTGTATACCGAAGAATGGGCTGGTTATGGTCTATGGCTTCTGACAAGAGTGTAACACCAGTAATTTATATCTGTCTGTCTATTCTGTCATGTCAGTCTTCTACTCTATATCTCCCCATTTGGAACACATCATTTATGTTATTTTTTGTTTGTTTGAAAGTTTTTTATCTGGTTAAAGAATTGTTCTTTTGAAGTCTATATTTTGTGTGTAAAATAATAATGGACCCGTGAGGGGAAGAATAGAATGTGGATCCATTTGTGAGTGTTAGACACTTTTTTTTTTTCATTTTTAAGTACCGAAAAGAAAAGATAGGACCAATGTTTCATAGGAGTTAACAAAACACATCTTTTTGATGTATAAATTGTAAAAGAAGGTATGAAGACTGACTTCTCACAGGCATTTATCAAATAAGAAATGACAGGCAGAACATTTTCTCTTGTGGTTTAAAAAATACCAAAGCTTAGGTTAGGTTATTGGATCTCTGTTTTTCTTTCATATTACATGGATCTTTTTCATATCATATAATAAAGCTTAGCAATATGACATTTAAGAAACATGTTTCCTGTGTTTATTTCTAATTCAATGGTTATTTAATATTAGAAAATCATTTGTTAAACACAAAATAACCACAGTTCATAAAGACAGAATTACAGCAATATCCACACAAATATGTGCACAAAACTTAACGCTCTGACTGCAAACATATAATAAACTTCCACAAGTCTAAAGAATTAACAATAAAGATACCCCCTTCAAATAGCAGTAATTACAATATGGAGATTTCCCCTTAAAACAAGCAGAGTCCTTTCTTGGACCCCCAAAATGCGGATGTGACCCAGAGGGAAATTGGAGGGGGAGAAGAAAAGGAGGAAAGAAGAAAAGGGCCACTATTGGATCCTAAATAGGTATTCACACAAGTAAAAATAAGCTAACATATAATATAGAGGAGTGTCTAAACTAGTATAACAACTCGTGCACCTGATGTTTATTTTTAAAGAACCCCAGCTAGAGTATGAAAGCTAAACTAACTATGCTAAGGGACAAGTGGTAGAGAGGGGAACTTTTTAGCTATATGCCAGAGATGGTAGAACATAATCAGCTAGATTACTAGTTTTGAGCGATATAGAGAAATTAACGAATGCAACAAAAGTTACGTTATTTCATTTTCTATAGCGCTGCAAATAAAAGTTCTCAAACATACGCCTTTTGCGTGCGATATGGTTGCGTTGAGCTCCATACCGCATATAATCAGAGCGCTGCTGAGACGTGCTCGTGCACAATTTCCCCATAGACATCAATGGGGAGAGCCGGCAAAAAAAACAACCTAACACCAGCGATTGCGGAAACAAAAGTTCCGTAACGCAGCCCCATTGATGTCTATGGGGAAAATAAAAATAACGTTTAAACCTAACACCCTAACATAAACCCTACGTCTAAACACCCCTAATCTGTTGCCCCTGACATCACTGACACCTGCCTACAGTTATTAACCCCTAATCTGCCGCTCCCGATATTGCGCTACCTAAATAAAATCATTAACCCCTAATCTGCCGCTCCCGATATTGCCGCCACTATACTACATTTATTAACCCCTAAACCCCCAGACACCCACATCGCAACAAGCTAAATTATACTATATTTTAATCCCTAAACTTAACCCTAACCCTAACACCCCTAACTTAATACAAATATAGCTAAATTAATACCCTAACATAATACAAATATAGCTAAATTAAACTTACACTTATTAACTAAATAAACCTATTAACCCCTAAACCGCCAGCCGCTCCAAATGACCCTAACTTTAACATAATTAAATTAGATCTAAATTAAATTTACAATTATTAACTAAATAATTTCTATTTAAAACTAAATACATACTTACCTGTGAAATAAAACCTAAGCTAGCTGCAATATAACTAATAGTTACATAGTAGTTACAATAGTTGTCTTCAGAATTGACCTGCTCCGCGCCGGCTGGATGAAGATCGAAGAGGCCACCTGGATGAAGACTTCTTGCCGCATGGATGAGGACTTCGCCGTCTGGATGAAGATAGAAGAGGCCGCCTGGATGAAGATTTCTTGCCGCATGGATGAGGACTTCGCCGGCTGAATGGAGCCTTTAAGCGGGACTTCAACAACTGTAAGTGGATCGTCTTGGGGTTAGTGTTAGGTTTTTTTAAGGTTTTTTTGGGTGGTTTTTTTTTTAGTTTAGGGTCGGGGCAGTAAAAGAGCTAAATGCCCATACAAATTCCTTTTTCAGGGCAATGGTTAGCTTAGGTTATTTTAGAGTTAGGGTTTTTATTTGGGGGGTTGCTTGTGGGGGTGGTGGGTTTTACTGTTGGGGGGCTGTTTGTATTTTTTTTACAGATAAAAGAGTTGATATCTTTGGGGCAATGCCCCACAAAAGGCCCTTTTAAGGTAGTTTATTGTAGGCTAGGTTTTTTTTTATTTTGGGTGGGCTTTTTTATTTTGTTAGGGCTATTAGATTAGGTGTAATTCTTTATTATTTTTGATAATTTGTTTGTTTTTTTTCGTAATTTAGTGTTTGGTTTTTTTGTAATTTAGTTAGTTTTTATTTTTTGTAGGTAGATACTTTTTGTAATTTTTAAATTAGTGTTAGGATTTTTTTATTGGTAGTTTAGTTTTATTTAATTGGTAGTTAGTTTAATTTAAGCTAGGGAAATTGTAATTTTAATATAAAGTTAGGTGGTCGTTAGGTTTAGGGGTTACTAGTTTAAATTAGTTTATTTCTTTGGGGGGCTTTCGGTTTAGAGGTTAATAGTTTATTTTAGTATATGTCGTTGTGGGGGGCTTGAGGTTTTGTGGTTAATAGGTTTATTGTAGCGTCGGTGTGGGTGGACGGCAGATTAGGGGTTAATAATATTTAAATAGTGTTTTTGATATGGGAGGGTGGCGGTTTAGGGGTTAATAACTTTAGTATAGTGGTGATGATGTCAGAGAGCGGCGGAATAGGGGTTAATATTTTTTTTTAGTGGCAGCGATATTGAGAGTGGCAGATTAGGGGTTAATAAATTTATTATAGTGTTTGCGATGCGGGAGGGCCTCGGTTTACGGGTTAATAGGTAGTTTATGGGTGTTTAGTGCACTTTGTAGCAGTTTAGTTATGAGTTTTATGTTACAGCTTTGTAACCTAAAACTCACAACTACTTACTTTAGATGTCATTACGAATCTTGTGGTTTTAGGCTGTAACGCTCACTTTTTAGCCTCACCGCAAAACTCGTTATAGCAGCGCTATGGGAATCCCATGAAAATACGCAATTTTTACGTATGCGGGACTGATGTTGCGGTACAGGCTAAATGGTGTGCGGTACACCTATACCGACAAGACTTGTAATGGCTGCGGTGCTGTTTTAACGCTGAAAATAACAAGCCGCAATGCAAAACTTGTAATCTAGCTGAATGTTTGTAAAATGTGGAGGAATAAATTATTCTTTGGTATGTAACATGCTTTATTCAGGCTTAAAGGGACACTGAACCCAAAATTTTGCTTTCAGGATTCAGATAGAGCATAATATTTTAAGCAACTTTCTAATTTACTCCTATTATCAAATTTTCTTCATTCTCTTGGTATCTTTATTTGAAATGCAAGAATGTAAGTTTAGATGCCGGCCCATTTTTTGTGAACAACCTGGGTTGTCCTTGCTGATTGGTGGATAAATTAATCCACCAATGAAAAAGTGTTGTCCAGAGTTCTGAATAAAAAAAAAGGTTAGCGGGCTTCTTTTTCAAATAAAGATATCAAGAGAATGAAGAATAATTGATAATAGGAGTAAATTAGAAAGTTGCTTAAAATTGCATGCTCTATCTGAATCACAAAAGAAAAAAATTGGGTTCAGTGTCCCTTTAAGACTTTTCTAGATAAACTTGCTATTTGTGCACTTAATCCCCAATACTTATTTAGTGGCAAACCGATAGGAGGCCTTTGAAATTTTAGTGTTGTTAATAAGGTAAAAAAAATGAATAAAGGAAGATTTATACCTCTTTTTTAGTATTCAGGGACCCTGCCAGGATTAAATGATATATAAAACATATGTCATTTTTGGAGACCGTTATACATTACCATAGTATGGAAATTAGCTAAAAGAAACTTATAACAAGACATAAATACAGGTATAAAACAGAAATGTAATGCAAAATATATATCCAACATTACCAGTTGGGTCAGTAAACCATGTGATAGCCACAGTGGCGTATTTATGTTTTGTGCTGCCCTAGGCATTCAAAAGTCTGCTGCCCCCCCCCCTAAAGGTTTTAGGCCTTTTTTCCGCTTAATATTTTTTTGGGTCATTGTGTAAAATGTTTTTGTTTTGTTTGTTTTTTTAATAACAATTCAAAAGAAAATGGGCTAGCAAAACACTTGCATAGAGGCGGGTTGAATTGCATGCATCTCATACCATTTTCTCCCTGAGAGAAGGGAGAGAAAAGAAGGGGAGTAGAAAAAAGGGAGGGAAAGGAAAGCAGGAAGAGAGGGAGAGAGAGATAGAAGAGAAAAGTGGTGAGGGAAAGAAGGGAGCAAGAGAGGGAGTTTAGAGAAAGAAGGGAGGGAGGGAAAGAAGGGAGTGAGTCGAGGGAGGGAGTGAGTTGAGGGAGTAAGGGAGGGAGGGAGAAAGAGAAAGAAGGGAGAGAGGAAGGGAGGGAAAGAAGAATACACTTTGAAACAATCACTGCCCTTTACATGCAACAACATACTGTACATTAATTACCATTATTCAAGTAATTAAACTTTTTAAGTGTCCGTTTCCTATTTACTCCATGGGTTTATGAATGCAGAGAAAGCCAGCTATTAGTAGCTAACATACATTAGCACTGATAGTTTATGATTAGACATCACAAGCTGATCTAATCAGTGCATATACGCATCCAGTCTGTTAGCTGCTAAGACCTGCAATAAGCACTGCGCATGCAGACCCACCACAGCTGATAAGGGGAGGCAGCATATCGACACAAGGTCATCTCCTCCAGCCTCACCTTGGAAGCATTTCCCCGGTCAAGTTTCTCACCAAGAACACTTCCACTGCAAAAATGCCGGCGGCTCTAAATTAATTAACGGTTTAAAGGAGCACTGACTATAAAGAGTGTCCTTAATCAGCACAGGTGCCTTGTCTTCTCTGTAAAAGCCTGCACTTTATCACTCACTGTACTGTATGCTGTCTTTTAGAGAGAGGATAGGACAGATGTGCTGCCCCTCCCAAATCTGCTGCCCTAGGCACCGGCCTTGTTGGCCTAGGCCATAATACGCCCCTGGAAAGCTGACTTGACTTGACTGAAGAGGCACAAATATCTGTGGAGCAGAGTGAAGCTCAAATTCAAGAAACCTGTAGAACATAATAGTAAACTCAGACAGATTTCCATTAAAACACGTCCCAAAGCCTCAGGTCCCCAAGCTGTCATTAGGGAATATGTCCAAATAATAGAAGAACTAAAACTGAACTAAAACATGCAAAGTCCATGTTAATTAAATCTTAAGGAAAGCTATAACATTAGCACACTAATGTGAGCATATTTTTGAACAGTGTTCATGATTCCGATATGATCTTATCCAACTCCCACTTTTAAAAAGGGAAAAATGGTATTTACTTATTACCCGATGCAAGAAGCAAAAGGGATAACTTTCCTGTATGTGAGACATTTTAGGGAACACCAGTCCCTCCATCTCTGATGTTCAATACTGCTCCACAGCTCTGCGGTTCAATACAAAGTAGGGCAAACAGTCTCCATTTTAATGGCCCTTCCTCATTGCTAACATCTTGCAAGACGATCTCAATGCATCCCCTAAACTCGACAGCCGTCAATTCACACAGCAGGATATCATAGTTAACTGCACTGCCCTCTACAGTAGTGGCCTCACTCACATATGCTGAGGCTGAATTACAATGTTGGCCTGCCTTAGTTCCCACAAGGCTGTGCTACATGCGTCAAGTACTGGTGCCCCAGAAAATCACCCCTCTCACAGGGAAAATGAGCAAGGCAACCCAGGGAAGGCTCAGCAGAAACATCCAGGTGGGAACGGCCTAATGCGACTTGTAGAGTCTCTGCATATCTGGTAATTATATAGCATGTCCTTTATTTATTCTAGCGAGAAGTGTACTCTATCTAAGGCAGAAAAAAAGAAAACCCAGCAGGTGCTTAGGCAGGCTATTGAAGCATTAAACAGCACACAAAGGGAGGTAAGCCACTGGGGGGTTGAAAGGAGGCCTCAACCTCGAAGTAAGCTCCGGATTGTGAAGTCGTAGAGAAATCCTTAAAAAAATTACTTTTTCTAAGAAGAAATCTTCCAAAGATCAAAAGGCTGTTAGGGTTGGGTCCAGATTATAGCTATTACTGAAAATATCTTGCGGATATAGTTGGATCGCTGCAGCAACTCATAACATTGTTTCTGACATGGCCGCCGCCCAGAAGTCCCCCCTATTGTAATTTTTTTAAATCTTTAATGTGTTTTTAGATATACCTTTTAGCTGCTGGAGTGTATAAAATGGTTTGAAAATAACCCATTTACCTTTATTTTGTCATTTGAAATAGCTGCTGTTGACTGGAACCACCTCCCATACTAAACATGTGATTATTGCTGTATTCTCTAAATAAAAGCTATGTAAAGAAGAATTATCCACCCAGTTAATTTTCAATTGGTCTAAGTATTGAGATTTGTGTGTACAGAGAGATAAGATATATTGTATATAAAGAGAAAGATAAGATAAGGAGGACTGCTCTTCCTCAAGCTCAACCCATTTAAATGGGCCATAGGGGCATATTTATCAAGGCTCGCCGGAAACAGAAGATCGCTGCTCCATAACCTGTCCGCCTGCTCTTAGGTGGCAGACAGAAATCAACCCGATCGAATACGATCGGGTTGATTGATACTCCTGCTAGTGGCCGATTGGCCACGAATCTGTAGGGGGCGGTATTGCACCAGCAGTTCACAAGAACTGCTGGTGCAATGATAAATGCTGAGAGCGTATGCTGTCTGCATTTATCGATGGGCAGTGGACATGATCCGCTATATCGGATTTTGTCTGCTTGCAACATCATAAATATTTTCATAGTTTCAATAAGCACATCATATGCAAAATAAACCATAAAATAGCAATTTCCCGCACATTTAATACTTGACAGCTGGTATAACGAGCCATTGGAAACATATTAAGGGGAAACTGATTTTACTGTAAAATGTCCCTTTATAAATATCTTCTGGTGGGCTGGATGCATTAAATATCTGCATATTGAAATATCACTCCAGTATATCCAGCCTTTACCTACCAAAACAGAAGTAACAACCAAAATTTCTTTCTACAACCTGTCCATCTTTGCATTTAATAATTATAATTAACTATGGGAAACTGTATTTGTGACCTCACCCGAGATATTTTGGTCTAGGCAGCAGGATAAATAAAGCATATTTTGAGGAATTTTATTCATTAATTTTATTATACATTTCATATTTGGCAAAGATAAAGACATGAGATGAAAATCCTCATAAAAGAGACACAAAAATTATTGTATAGTCAAATACATTTGTGAACAAATGCTAAGATAATGGACCAGTGGTTCTGTATCTCAACTATAATTCTGTGTCTTTTATTTTTATTTATATGGGTTAGGATGTATATTTATGCTCATGGGTGCAATATGACTGTGGCAGGATACAAATAATAATATAGGATGTTCCCTATCCCACTCCATACCCCCTTATACCTTTCCCAGTCCCTCTCTCCTACCCACCTTTCCTGTAGGATTTCTCTTAATTTTTTTTTCTTTTTATCGACTAAGCATTCTCACCTATGGAAAAAACGTGGGTTCTCTAATTAGTACGATTGTGAACCTTTATTGCATATGTTTTATGTTTGCAAGTACTATGGCCCAGATTACGAGTTTTACATTAGAGGCTGTGCGGTGCTAACGAGCAGTTTTCCCTCACCGCTCACTTACATGCAGCGCTGGTATTACGAGTTTTCAGAAACCCGTTGTTAAAAGACAAGAAGTGAGCGTTGAGCAAAATTTTGCTCATTACCGCACTCCAATACCAGCGCTGCTTAAGTCAGCGGTGAGCTGGTCGTACGTGCTTGTGCACGATTTCCCCATAGGTATCAACGGGGAGAGCCGGCTGAAAAAAAGTCTAACACCTGCAAGAAAACAGCGTAAAACTCCTTAACGCAGCCCCATTGATTCCTATGGGGAAATAAAATTTATGTCTACACCTAACACCCTAACATGAACCCTGAGTCTAAACATCCCTAATCTTACACTTATTAACCCCTAATCTGCCGCACCCGACATCGCCGCCACCTGCATTATATTATTAACCCCTAATCTGCCGCCCCCAATGTCGCCGCAACCTACCTACATTTATTAACCCCTAATCTGCCGCCCCCAACGTCGCTGCCACTATATTAAAGTTATTAACCCCTAAACCTAAGTCTAACCCTAACCTTCTATTGACTGATCCAATCAGCCAATAGAATGCAAGCTCAATCCTATTGGCTGATTAATTTCTGATCAATACAGAAATAAGGCGTCAACCTGCTCCAATTACTTGTTATACTACACTCTCCCAGTTTTGCTGCACATGCACAGTACTTACCTTACAGCTGGAAGAGACTGGTAAACAGTAATTGATTTTTCCATTCCTTTGCTGGCTGAAAGGTAAGTGCTGTGTATGTGCGGGTTAACAGTATGCACATGCTATAACAAGTGAATTGGAGCAGACAGTCAACTTCTGTTTGGCTGTACCCCCTGAAACACTTTGGACCAAAAAACCAAACAAATAAAACCTGCCAGCTTGGAGAGCCCTCTTAGACTATAACAAAACGTAAGAATTAAAGAAATCATTCTGGCTGTCATGTAAACACAGATTGCATGTTTAAAGGGATATTATACACTTATTTTTTCTTTGCATAAATGTTTTCTATTTATAAAGCCCATAATTTTTTTTTAAATGTATAGTTTTGCTTATTTTTAAATAACATTGCTCTGATTTTCAGACTCCTAACCAAGCCCCAGAGTTTTATGAGAATACAGTCAGACACCTTCTCCAGCTTGATCCTGTTTGTGTAAAGGGTCTTTTCATATGCAAAGGAAGGAGGGGAGGAGTGTCTTATTTCCCTCTTGCAGTGGGCTTTCCAGCTGCCTTTTTAACAGAGCTAAACTGAGAGCTTCTAATTAAGTTTTTAAACAGTTTTATACTGGATTTTTATATCACTATCTGTGCATCTTATTCTTTATAGTAGTGTCTATTATTACATGCAGTTGTATGAAAATTGGTGTATACTGTCCCTTTAAAGGCAACAATAACACAATGGGGTAGATTTATCAAGCAGCGGATGCTACAATCTAACCCTGAAGTTTCAAGTCCGCCTGATACTTAAGTTAAGAAGTAGTGGTCGTAAGACCGCTGCTCTGTAACTCATCCGCCACCTCAGAGGTGACGGACAGCAATCATCCCAATCAGATACGATGGGGATGATTGACACCCCCTGCTAGCGGCCAATTGGCCGCAAATGTGCAGGGAACGGCATTGTGCAATTGCTTGTGCAATTATAAATGCATTGCTTTAGCGCTAACCCAACAAGCACAAAAAGTCGATCTTACACTATCGCGCATGCGATAACCTATTCCCCCATAGAAGTCAATGAAGAGAAAAAAACGTGGAAAAAACACCCTACTCATGCAAACCCAATCAGTATAATTCTCTACTCTAATAACCCCTTAACTGCCACATAGCCCACTGCAAAGTCCCCACTACTCTATTAACCCCTAAACCGCCAGCCCCTCCAGCGCAAAGTAAAACACTACGCTTTTAGCCCTTTAAACCACCAACCACAATGCAAAGTAAAATACTATACCATTAACCCCTAAACCACCCAACCCAAAATAACCCACTAACATCTAGCCTCCTAACCTAACACCCCCTAAATTAAAGGGACAGTCAAGTCCAAAAAAAACTTTCATGATTTAAATAGGGCATGCAATTTTAAACAACTTCCCAATTTACTTTTATCACCAATTTTGCTTTGTTCTCTTGGTATTCTTAGTTGAAAGCTAAACCTAGGAGGTTCATATGCTAATTTCTTAGACCTTGAAGACTGCCTCTAATCTGAATATATTTTGACCACTAGAGGGCATTAGTTCACATGTTTCATATAGATAACATTGAGCTCATGCACGTAAAGTGACCTAGGAGTGAGCACTGATTGGCTAAACTGCATGTCTGTCAAAAGAACTGAAATAAGGGGGCAGTCAGCAGAGGCTTAGATACAAGATAATTACAGAGGTAAAACGTGTATTATTATAACTGTGTTGGATATGCAAAACTGGGGAATGGGTAATAAAGGGATTATCTTTCTTTTTAAACAACAAAAATGTTGGTGTTGACTGTCCCTTTAACCCAAAATAAACTAACTTTTACCAAAAAAACTACCTTTAAAAAAAGAAAAGAAAAAAATATATAATCTTTTAAAATAAAAAAAACTATTAAAAAAAAAAAACTACCATTACTATTAAAATAAAAAAACTAATATTTCCAACAAAAAAATATGTTACAAAAAAAAAAGAGGATTGTAGTATTTTTTTTTTTAAAGAAAAAGTGCTTCGGTTAACTTAGGGGGTGTTAGGGGGTTTAGATGTTAGTGGGTTATTTTGCTTTGAGGGGGCTGGCGGTTTAGTTAATAGTGTAGAGGTTTAGTTTGCGATGTCAGGTGGGGCGGTTTAGGGGTTAATAGTGTACATAGGTATTTTGCTATGTGGGGGGCTGGCAGTTTAGTGGATAACAGTTAAGAGGTTTAGTTTGCAATGTGGGGGGCTGGTGGTTTAGGGGTTAACAGCGTAGAAGCTAACTTTGTGGTGGGGGTGTGGAGGTTTAGGGGTTAATAGTGTAAAGAGGTAGTTTGCAATGTGGGGGGCTGGTGGTTTAGTGGTTAACAGCGTAGAAGCTTACTTTGTGGTGGGGTGTGGAGGTTTAGGGGTTAATAGTGTAAAGAGGTAGTTTGCAATGTGGGGGGCTGGTGATTTAGTGGTTAACAGCGTAGAAGCTTACTTTGTGGTGGGGTGTGGAGGTTTAGGGGTTAATAGTGTAAAGAGGTAGTTTGCAATGTGGGAGGTGGTGGTTTAGGGGTTCATAGTGTAGTTTAGTGCAATTGTTTCACCCGGACAAACTCTTTACGCAACCTTTCAGATCGTGTAAAAACTTTGAGCGGTAAATGCGATTACGTTTGCGTGATCCCATTTACTTTCAACTTGTAATATGAGCGCATATTACCACTCTATGCTACCCATAGAAAATATGTGTAGCTTTAATTACCGGAAGTTCGCGCTAATAAATTTGGGGTCATTTTAACAGTGCACCACTTGTAATATGGATATGAGCGTAAAGAACACAGTGATCTCGTGATTGCGTTTACGCTCCTCTCGCTAACGATAGTGCTCCACTTGTAATCTGGCCCTTTATGGGAAGGTTTAATATCCCTTTAAGATTTCTACATCTTTTTCATTTCATTAAATTATGTAGACAATTTACTTTCTTTAAAACCCTTCCAGGAACCATTGTAATAGATTAATTAATTTCTGGAGCGATGCTTTTTTCTTTAATCTATACATCTTTTTTTCTCACCAGACATATTTAATGTGGTATGGTATGGAATGAATTGTTAATAACGTATCTGATAAATATATGGAATAAGCGTATTCCCACGGTTACAACTTTCGTAAAGAAAATAAAGGTGGTAGCTTCCAAAATGGGGGAGCAGCTAGATAATTAGAAATAACAACATAGAAAGAGATACAGAAATATACAAAGAAGAGAATATTGGTTGCTAAGGATCAAAATCTTATACCTCTTTTTAGGAGTGTACCCAAAGTGCTTGAGGGAGACAAATTCAGGATTATATGGGAGGGTGGAGAGAATTAGTGCAGAGCATTAGAAGGTCATACCTGCGTGGGACAGCGTAATGAAAGATACCTTTGTGTAGAACCGGTTTATATTCCATGTTAAATGCCGAGAGGTACAGTGTTGGATAACTCATCACTAAGTAATCTCAAGTGCATGAAGCAATATCACTGATTCTTTGCTAAATTGCTTTCAAAGCTTTGTGGAATCTATAAGAGTTTCTACTATACTATTCATTTAAAGAAATCAGTTCCACACATTTTGCTAATGTAAAGAATGTAGCAAGCATCATAAAAGGACACAAACCTCCCTATAGTTCAGTTTTAACAGAGCATTGTTATTTTTTGTATTGAAGCAAACACATTAACTCTTTAAAACATGTTGTGAGTCTGCAGGCAAGGAGAAGAAATGCTTGCAAACTGATGCATGTGTAACAGTATAACAACATTAGGATTGTACTTAAAGGAACATGAAACCCAATTTTTTTTCTTTCATGATTCAGATAGAGAATACAATTTTAAACAACTTTCGAATTTACATCTATTATTTAATTTGTTTCCTTCCCTTGTTATCCTTTGCTGAAAGATGTATCTAGGCAAGACCAGGAACAGCATATATATATATATATATATATATATATATATATATATATATATATATATATATACACGTTGTCATTGGCTCAGTTAGAAACCGGTAGTGCATTGCTGCTCCGTCAACAAATGATACAAAGAGAATGAAACGCATTAGATAATAGAAGTAAATTACAAAGTTCTTTAAAATGGTATTCTCTATCTGAATCATGAAAGAAAACTTTTGGGTTTCATGTCCCTTTAAGGTCTGTAGGACTGAGAAAAGCATAGTTTTTGTTTTAATAAGCTCATACGCTGTTGGCATTTATCATTGCACAAGCATTTCTTGTGAAATGCTTGTGCAATGCCGCCCCCTACACATTTGCGCCCTATCAGCCTCTAGCAGGGGGAGTCAATCATCCTGATCGTATCAGTGGTGGCGGATGAGTTAAGAAGCAGATGTCTTACCGGAACCGGAAACTTCGGGGGTAGATTGCAGCATCCGCTGCTTGATAAATCTACCCCCATGAATTAGGCAGAAGATCTGTCAGAAGTGCTTTTTAATTTGTTTGGCTGTAATGATAGACAATATATCTAAAGGGTTTCTGGCTGTTTGGCTGTAATCATAAGCAACCATAGAGGATATCTAGCCCAGGGCTGTCTAGACCATCCAAAAACTATCACCAAGATTACAAGTTGTGCTCTAAACCCAGTGCGTAAATAACGTTAAAAATTTAGCGGTACCACACTTTCCATAGCGCTGCCATTACAAGTTGTACAAAAACCTTCTTTTGTTGTGCGGTATAGTGCGTTAAGCTCTATACCGCACAAAAGCCAAGGCCTGATTTTACGTGCTCGTGCACGTTTTGCCCTAAAGACATCAATAAAGAGAAAGTGTTAGAAAAAAACTTACACCTGTGATCGCGGAATGGCGATCGCTATACCGCAATCCCCATTAATGTCTATGTGGAAAACAAAGTTATGTAAAAACCTAACACCCTAAAATAAACCACTAGTCTAAATACCCCTAATCCTCTGCCCTATGACGTCGCTGACACTAAATAAAGTGATTAACCACTAAACCGTCGCCCCCTGACATCGCCGACACTAAATAAACCTATTAGCCCCTAAACCGCCGGCCCCCCACATCACAACTACTATAATAAAGCTATTAACCCTTAAACCACCAGCCCCCCCACAACTACTATAATAAAGCTATTAACCCTTAAACCGCCAGCCCCCCACACCACAACTACTATAATAAAGCTATTAACCCCTAAACTGCCGGCCCCCCACATCACTAATACAAAACTAAACCTATTAACCCCTAAACTGCCAGCCCCCCACATTGCAACACACTAAATTAAACTATTAACCCCTAAGCCTAACACCCACTAAATTTAAATTTAACTTACAATTTAAATACCATAAAATAAATAAAAACTTACCTGTGAAATAAAAAAAAACTAAGCTTTAACTATAAATAAAGCCTTACATTCCTGTTTTAAAAACTAAAATAAACGAAAAATAAAAAAACCTAAGTTACAAAATTATAAAATCCTAACACTAAGAAGAAATAAAAAAAAAACTAACATTATAAAACCCCCCCACTAAAATTACGAAAAATAAAAAAACACTTATGCCTAGATTTAGAGTTCTGCGTTAGCCGTCATAAGCAACGTTAAGGGCTCCTAACTAGGGATGGGCGAATGTTTCGCAACATTCGAAAAACGGCACGAATTTTAACACATTCGTTCGTTCGAATCGAATTTCGAATGTTTACATAACATTCTAACATTCGATTTTCGAATATTCGGTTTCGAATTTTACGATTACATTCGAAAATATTCGAATTCGAAAAATTCGAATTTAGATTGTAATAGTATTTCTAATGCTTTTTCTTTTAATGTAATATTCGAATTATGCAATATTCGAATTCGAAAAATTCGAATTTTGATTGTAATAGTATTTCTAATGCTTTTTCTTTAAATGTAATATTCGAATTATGCAATATTCGAATTCGAAAAATTCGAATTTAGATTGTAATAGTATTTCTAATGCTTTGTCTTTAAATGTAATATTCGAATTATGCAATACGTGTATTCGAATTCGAAAAATTTGAATTTAGATTGTAATAGTATTTCTAATGCTTTTTCTTTAAATGTAATATTCGAATTATGCAATACGTGTATTCGAATTCGAAAAATTCGAATTTAGATTGTAATAGTATTTCTAATGCTTTTTCTTTAAATGTAATATTCGAATTATGCAATATTCGAATTCGAAAAATTCGAATTTAGATTGTAATAGTATTTCTAATGCTTTTTCTTTAAATGTAATATTCAAATTATGCAATACGTGTATTCGAATTCGAAAAATTCGAATTTAGATTGTAATAGTATTTCTAATGCTTTTAAATGTAATATTCGAATTATGCAATATTCGAATTCGAAAAATTCGAATTTAGATTGTAATAGTATTTCTAATGCTTTTTCTTTAAATGTAATATTCGAATTATGCAATATTCGAATTCGAAAAATTCGAATTTAGATTGTAATAGTATTTCTAATGCTTTTAAATGTAATATTCGAATTATGCAATATTCGAATTCGAAAAATTCGAATTTAGATTGTAATAGTATTTCTAATGCTTTTTCTTTAAATGTAATATTCGAATTATGCAATACGTGTATTCGAATTCGAAAAATTTGAATTTAGATTGTAATAGTATTTCTAATGCTTTTTCTTTAAATGTAATATTCGAATTATGCAATATTCGAATTCGAAAAATTCGAATTTAGATTGTAATAGTATTTCTAATGCTTTTTCTTTAAATGTAATATTCGAATTATGCAATACGTGTATTCGAATTCGAAAAATTCGAATTTAGATTGTAATAGTATTTCTAATGCTTTTTCTTTAAATGTAATATTCGAATTATGCAATACGTGTATTCGAATTCGAAAAATTCGAATTTAGATTGTAATAGTATTTCTAATGCTTTTTCTTTAAATGTAATATTCGAATTATGCAATATTCGAATTTGAAAAATTCGAATTTAGATTGTAATAGTATTTCTAATGCTTTTTCTTTAAATGTAATATTCGAATCATGCAATATTCGAATTCGAAAAATTCGAATTTAGATTGTAATAGTATTTCTAATGCTTTTAAATGTAATATTCGAATTATGCAATACGTGTATTCGAATTCAAAAAATTCGAATTTAGATTGTAATAGTATTTCTAATGCTTTTAAATGTAATATTCGAATTATGCAATATTCGAATTAGAAAAATTCGAATTTATATTCGAATTCGAAAAATTCGAATTTATATTCGAATTCGAAAAATTCGAATTTATATTCGAATTCGAAAAATTCGAATTTATATTCGAATTCGAAAAATTCGAATTTCGAATGTAGACATTCGATATAATTATAAACATTCGAATTCGAAAGTGACATTCGAAAACTGTAAATAACATTTGATTTTCGAATTTTTAAGAATATTCGTTCTTATCGACATTCAAATTTAGAATTCGAATTTCGGTAATAACATTCGTTCTACATTCGAAATTCGAAAATTTGCACATTCGCCCATCCCTACTCCTAACCCTGCTTTTTACCGCCCGCTGGTATTTAGAGTCAGCCAGGAAAGGGTCTAACGCTCACTTCCAAGCCACGACTTTTCCATACCGCAGATCCCCTTACGCCAATTGCGTAGCCTATCTTTTCAATGGGATCTTCCTAACATCGGTATTTAGAGTCTTGGCTGAAGTGAGTGGTAGAGCCTCTACCAACAAGACTCCAGCCGCAGAAAAAAGTCAGTAGTTAAGAGCTTTCTGGGCTACCGCCGGTTTATAAAGCTCTTAACTACTGTGCTATAAAGTACACTAACACCCATAAACTACCTATGTACCCCTAAATCGAGGTCCCCCCACATCGCCGCCACTATAATAATTTTTTTTAACCGCTAATCTGCCGACCGCACACCGCTGCCACCTACATTATCCCTATGTACCCCTAATCTGCTGCCCCTAACATCGCCGACACCTACATAATATTTATTAACCCCTAATCTGCCCCCCCACGTCGCCGCTACCTTACCTACACTTATTAACCCCTAATCTGCCGACCGGACCTAGCCGCTACTCTAATAAATGTATTAACCCCTAAACCGCCTCACTCCCGCCTCAAAAACCCTATAATAAATATTATTAACCCCTTATCTGCCCTCACTAACATCGCCGACACCTAACTTCAAGTATTAACCCCTAATCTGCCGACCGGACCTCGCCGCTACTCTAATAAATGTATTAACCCCTAAAGCTAAGTCTAACCCTAACCCTAACACCCCCCTAAATTAAATATAATTTTAATCTAACGAAATAAATTAAATATTATTAACTAAAGTCTTCCTATTTAAAACTAAATTCTTACCTGTAAAATAAACCCTAATATAGCTACAATATAACGAATAATTATATTGTAGCTATTTTAGGATTTATATTTATTTTACAGGCAACTTTGTATTTATTTTAACTAGGTACAATAGCTATTAAATAGTTATTTACTATTTAATAGCTACCTAGTTAAAATAATTACAAAATTAACTGTAAAATAAATCCTAACCTAAGTTACAATTAAACCTAACACTACACTATCAATAAATTAATTAAATCAATTAACTACAAGTACCTACAATTAAATAAACTAAACTAAATTACAAAAAAAACAAACACTAAATAACAAAAAATAAAAAAAGATTACAAGAATTTTAAGCTAATTACACCTACTCTAAGCCCCCTAATATAATAACAAAGCCCCCCAAAATAAAAAAAATCCCTACCCTAACCTAAATTAAAATAGTTAACAGCTCTATTACCTTACCAGCCCTTAAAAGGGCTTTTTTGCGGGGCATGCCCCAAAGAAATCAGCTCTTTTGCCTGTAAAAAAAACACAATACCACCCCCCAACATTACAACCCACCACCCACATACCCCTACTCTAACCCAAACCCCCCTTAAATAAACCTAACACTAACCCCCTGAAGATCTCCCTACCTTGAGTCGTCTTCACTCAGCCGAGCACCGATGGACCAAAAGAAGACATCCGGAGCGGCAGAAGTCTTCATCCTATCCGGGCAGAAGAGGACATCCGGACCGGCAGACATCTTCATCCAAGCGGCATCTTCTATCTTCATCCATCCGACGAGGAGCGGCTCCATCTTCAAGACCTCCGGCGCGGAACATCCTCTTCCTACCGATTGAACTTGAATCTGATTGGCTGATTCAATCAGCCAATCAGATTTTTCCTACCTTAATTCCGATTGGCTGATAGACTCCTATCAGCCAATCGGAATTCGAGGGACGCCATCTTGGATGACGTCACTTAAAGGAACCTTCATTCGTCGGTAGTCGGCGGTAGGAAGAGGATGTTTCGAGCCGGAGGTCTTGAAGATGGAGCCGCTCCTCGTCGGATGGATGAAGATAGAAGATGCCGCTTGGATGAAGATGTCTGCCAGTCCAGATGTCCTCTTCTGCCCGGATAGGATGAAGACTTCTGCCGCTCCGGATGTCTTTTGGTCCATCGGTGCTCGGCTGAGCGAAGACGACTCAAGGTAGGGAGATCTTCAGGGGGGTAGTGTTAGGTTTATTTAAGGGGGTTTGGGTTAGAGTAGGGGTATGTGGGTGGTGGGTTGTAATGTTGGGGGGTGGTATTGTGTTTTTTTACAGGCAAAAGAGCTGATTTCTTTGGGGCATGCCCTGCAAAAAGCCCTTTTAAGGGCTGGTAAGGTAATAGAGCTGTTAACTATTTTAATTTAGATTAGGGTAGGGAATTTTTTTTATTTTGGGGGGCTTTTGTTATTTTATTAGGGGGCTTGGAGTAGGTGTAATTAGCTTAAAATTCTTGTAATCTTTTTTTATTTTTTGTAATTTAGTGTTTGGCTTTTTTTGTAATTTAGTTTAGTTTATTTAATTGTAGGTACTTGTAGTTAATTGATTTAATTAATTTATTGATAGTGTAGTGTTACGTTTAATTGTAACTTAGGTTAGGATTTATTTTACAGGTAATTTTGTAATTATTTTAACTAGGTAGCTATTAAATAGTAAATAACTATTTAGGGTTAGGGTTAGACTTAGCTTTAGGGGTTAATACATTTATTAGAGTAGCGGCGAGGTCCGGTCGGCAGATTAGGGGTTAATATTTGAAGTTAGGTGGCGGCGATGTTAGGGAGGGCAGATTAGGGGTTAATACTATTTATTATAGGGTTTGCGAGGAGGGAGTGCGGCGGTTTAGGGGTTAATGCATTTATTATAGTGGCGTTGAGGTCCGGTCGGCAGATTAGGGGTTAATAAGTGTAGGTAGGTAGCGGCGACGTTGGGGGCGGTAGATTAGGGGTTAATAAATATAATATAGGGGTCGGCGATGTTAGGGGCAGCAGATTAGGGGTACATAGGTATAATGTAGGTGGCGGCGGTGTACGGAGCGGAAGACTAGGGGTTAATAATATATTGCAGGGGTCAGCGATAGTGGGGGCGGCAGATTAGGGGTTAATAAGTGTAAGGTTAGGGGTGTTTAGACTCTGGGTACATGTTAGGGTGTTAGGTGCAGACTTAGAAATGTTTCCCCCTAGGAAATAATGGGGCTGCGTTAGGAGCTAAACGCTGCTTTTTTGCAGGTGTTAGGTTTTTTTTCAGCCCAAACTGCCCCATTGTTTCCTATGGGGATATCGTGCACGAGCACGTTTTTCCAGCTAGCCGCTAACGTAAGCAACGCTGGTATTGAGAGTTGAAGTGGCGGTAAATTATGGTCAACGCTCCCTTTTTGGAGCCTAACGCAGCCCTTCAGAGAACTCTAAATACCAGTGTTATTTAAAAGGTGCGGGGGGGAAAAAACACGCGTAGCTAACGCACCCCTTAGGCCACAAAACTCTAAATCTAGGCATTAGATAACAAAAAATAATAAACAAGATTATCCAAAATAATAAAAATTAAACCTAATCTAATAGCCCTATAAAAACAAAAAAGCCACCCCAAAATAAAAACACCTCCTAAGCTAACAATAAACTAACAATTGTCCTTAAAAGGCTCTTTTGTAGGGCATTGCCCTAAGTTATATAGCTCTTTTACCTAAAAAAAATTACAAAGAGCCCCCTAACAGTAAATCCCCCACCCAACCAACCCCCAAAAATAAAAAATGCTAAAGGGCTCTTTAGTGCCCATTAAAAAAAAACACACCCTAATTTAAAAAAAAAAAAAAATAAATAAATAAATAAAAAAACTAAAACTAACCCCAGAAAATGTACTCACCGTACCTGAAGTCCCTACAAAAGGCCCTTTTAAGTAGTTTATTGGTAGTTTATTGTTAGCTTAGGAGGTGTTTTTATTTTGGGGTGGCTTTTTGTTTTTATAGGGCTATTAGATTAGGTTTAATTTTTATTATTTTGGATAATTGTTTTCTTATTTTTTGTAATTTTAGTATGTTTTTTTTGCTAATGTTAGTTTTTTTTAATAGCTTTCGTAATTTTAGTGGTATTTTTTTTGGTAATGTAATTTTTTTTTCTTTTTCTTAGTGTTAGGATTTTATAATTTTGTAACTTAGGTTTTTTATTTTTCATTTATTTAAGTTTTTAAATTAGTAATGTTAGGCTTTATTTATAGTTTAAGCTTAGTTTTTTTTTATTTCACAGGTTTAATTTAAAGTTAGGGGGTGTTAGGTTTAGTGGTTAATAGTTTAAGCCTTGAGTGCTAATGACAGCTCAGAGCCATCATTAGCACTCAACTACTTTTTTCCAATCTGGGGGCCCCCACCAGCTCCTACCCCGGCGACCTGGCCTGCATAGTGACAGGCATCGCTGGGGCTTCCCGTTACGTGCGGTGATGTCACACGCAATGACGTCACCGCGCAACTTTATTTAAAATTGTCCATACAAAGTGTAGGGAAAGGGGGCATGCTGCTTAGAAACCTGTATCTTAGGGATCTAAGCAGCTACAGACCCCCAAGACCTACCATTGGAAAGGTAATCGCCTAACCTTTCCAATGGTATAAGTCTTGGGGATCTGAGGGGAAAAATAAAAAAGTAAAAAAAAAGTTTTTTTAAAATAGTAAAAAACAGAAAAATATAGAATTCAGCTTAGCACTCAAAGGGTTAATTTAGTGTTTTGCAATGTGGGGGGGGGCGGTAGTTTAGGGGTTAATAGGATTAGTTTAGTAGTTGCGATGTGGGGGCCCGGCGTTTTAGGGGTTAATAGGTTTATTTAGTGTTGGCGATGTGAGGGGTTGGCGGTTTAGGGGTTAATACTTTTATTTAGTGTTGTCGATGTGGGTGGGTGACGGATTAGGTGTTAATAGGTTTAATATAGTATTTGCGATGCAGGGGATGGTGGTTTAGGGGTTAATAGATAGTTTATATGTGTTAGTGTACTTTGTAACATTTTTGTTATGAGTTTTGTGAAACATTTTTGATCCGCAAAATCCATAACTACTGGTCTTTGATTGTGGAATGGATCGAGGAAGTATAAGCTATAACGCTAGCGTAATAGCCGGACTGCACAACCTGTAATACGCAATGAAAATTCCACACTCAAAAGCCATTTTTTGAGTGCGGGATGGAGAGTTGCGGTATAGACTAAAACGCTTGTGATATAGCTGTACCGCCGTCACTTGTAATGCGGGAGACCTGCCATTCTGCATGCAAAGGCAATTTTTCATCGGTATAGCCGAACCACACAACTTGTAATCTTGCCATATGTTTTTAAAATTTGAATACATAAATAAATATGTATAATGTAAGCCTTGGAACCTTTTTATTATAAGGGAATTGTATTCAGTCTTTTTTAAGTAGTGCTTCTGGATACACAGATGCCATACTGTTAAAGTGATGGTAAACTCCCCCCCTTTATAAAAACAGATCTAAATATTAGTGATATTTTAGATGGAGTTTAATTCAGTTGTAATGAAGTTGGGCTATAACTTACTTTTTAATATAGATATGAAATTCAAATTCCACTTGCTCTAACGCCAACTTCAAAAGTAAATTTTTCTGTGAGCTAATGGTTTGAATTGCTCTTCAATCAGTGCTCTAGCTACAACAAATGGCCCCCAAAGGGGAGAGCACTGATTGGAGAACAGTTAAAACCTTTAGCTCGCAGAATAATTTACTTTTGAAGTGTGTGGTGGAGCGCGGGGTATTTTAATTTCATATCTACATTAAAAAGTAGGTTGTAGCGCATGTTCCTTACAACTGATGAATTAATATAAATAAATGTTCTTTAGATACCTTTGTCAGTGAAGATTTTTACTCTGATCATAGGTCTTCCAGAGATCATTACCGTAAAAAGATTTATTTGATTTACTTAACTATTTAGTGCACTGAATCAAACCATTGACAATTAATAAAAAAAAAATATGCTGTTCCGTATTATTTAATAATATTTGCTAAGAGCTTCAATTTGCTAGTGTCATCTCCTTTTATATTATAG
The DNA here is from genome assembly GCF_027579735.1 of Bombina bombina. Taxonomy (NCBI): domain Eukaryota; kingdom Metazoa; phylum Chordata; class Amphibia; order Anura; family Bombinatoridae; genus Bombina; species Bombina bombina. Next base: position 1,133,807,860 of record NC_069499.1, on the reverse strand, counting down.
TAATAAATGAATTCTGGATTTTTTTTCTTCCGGCTGCCATAGCAATGTTACTTAGGGACCAGTTTTCAAAAACCCACTGACCTGGCTTATTTTACAAAGCATTATATTGAAAAGTAAGTGTCTCTCCTGAACACAAAGCATCCAAGGTAAAAATTGTCTTAAAAGTAAACTCTGAGGTGCCTCGTAATACTGACAAGGCATCTTAAAGAATCTCGTCAGACTGGAGATCTTTAGAGAATCTGGCCCTTGGTTTGATCATTGAAATATAAATATCCCACCCTTTCCTTATCATAAGGTACCAAATAAACAGCAATTTCAAATATTATACAGAGTACATATCACATTTTCCTTCTTCAAATTGACTTTGTTCTCTTGGTATCCTTCATTGAAAAAAAAGTGCATATCCTTCTCTACTGGGAGCTAGCTGGTGGTTGGTGGCTACATACAAGGGCCTTTTTTGCTGGCTCACCAGATGTGTACAGCTAGCTCCCAGTATTGCAACTCTTCTTTAGAGCTGACTTAAATTATGTGTTTAATCCCTTTGCATGGGGTTAAACACACAGGGGTTGATCACAATCTTTCAGATATCGGATCCTGGTAACTCGTTTTCACTTTTGGCTAATATAGGAAGTGCGTTTTTCTGGGGTGGTAACAAGCCAAAATAGATTTGGCCACTAAAATCCCACAGCAGCGAACGTGTTTTCAATAGAAACATTTCAGAAAGTTTCTGTGTTTTCAGTCATAAAGTACTTATTGGGATAGAAACTGGGAAACCAACAAAACCTGTCGTAAAAGCCCATTCACACATCTTAAAGAGATAGTATACTATGTTTAAAAAGATAGATAATCCCTTTATAAAGCTGGAGAATGGGTAGTAAAGGCGTTATCTATCTTTTTAAACAATAACAGCTAGATTACAAGTGGCACAGTATTATTATTTTTTTCGTTAGCAAAAAACACCACTAGCGTTAAAGGACCAGTCAACACTGTAGATTTGCATAATCAACAAATGCATGATAAGAAGACAATGCAATATCACTTAGTCTGAACTTCAAATGATAGTAGATTTTTGTTAAATAAATTACAAAGTTATGTCTTTTTCCACTCCCCCTGTAACATGTGACAGTCATCAGCCAATCACAAATGCATATACGTATATGCTGTGAATTCTTGCACATGCTCAGTAGGAGTTGGTGACTCAAAAAGTGTAAATATAAAAAGACTGTGCACATTTTGTTAATGGAAGTAAATTGGAAAGTTGTTTTAAATTGCATTCTGTATTTGAAACATACATTTTAATTTTGACTTGAGTGTCCCTTTAAAGGTACACTCAAGTCAAAATAAAACTTTTATAAATCAGATAGAGAATGCAATTTTAAACAACTTTCCAATTTACTTCCATTAAAGTAAATGTAAATTTTGATGCTAAAGTGCCCTGTTTTTAAAAATTCGATTAAAAACAGGGGCACTTTAATTCATCAAAATTTACATTTCACTCCTGTTGTGAAAAAAAAAACTTACCTTTTAATCTTGACAGCAGCTCCAGCTTCCTCAACCCATCACAAAGCCTCTTCCTGGGTCTAAAATGAGGAATCCGGCTTCCTCCAATCACGGCATTGAATCAGACACTAATTCCCCCGGGGCGGAAGCCGTGATTGGAGGATGACCTATCCATCATTTCTGACATCAGAAATGGCTTGCGACCACCAGAGGAAGCTGGAGCTGCTGTCAAGTTTAAAAGGTACGTTTTTTTCACAACAGGAGTGAAATGTAAATTTTGATGAATTAAAGTGCCCCTGTTTTTAATCAAATTTTTAAAAAACGGACACTTTACCATCAAAATTTACTTTCACTTTAACAAAATGTGCACAGTCTTTTTATAGTTATATTTTTTGAGTCACCAGCTCCTTCTGAGCAAGAATTCACAGAATATACGTATACGTATATGCATTTGTGATTGGCTGATGACTGTCACAGTGGGAGTGGAAATAGAAATAATTTTCTGAAATTAGTCAGAAAAAAATATTTTTCTCATTTAAAGTTCAGACATGGGGGCCGAATTATCATGCTGCGAATGCAGCAGTTTCCGAGCAAGCCTTTAGGCTTGCCGAAAATGAAAGTTAAGAAGCAGCGGTCTTAAGACTGCTGCTCCTTAACTCATGCACGACTTTAGAGGTGGTGGATAGCAATCATCCTGATCAGATACGATGGGGATGATTGACACCCCCTGCTAGCGGCCGATTGCCCGCGAATGTATGTAGACAAGCATTTCACACGAAATGCTTGTGCAATGATAAATGCCGACAGCGTATGCTGTCGGCATTTATCAATGTCGGGCGGACATGATCCGCTACAGCGAATCATGTCCACCCGAACATGATAAATCGTCCCCTAAGTGCTATTGCATTGTCTTTTTATCATGAATTTGTTGATTATGCAAATCTACTGTATTTACCGGTCCTTTAAGATTTTTGCTCTTGTCAGGTTCTGCTGGTATTACAAGTTGCAAAAAAACTTATTTTGCACTAGTGGTAACCTGAACAGAGCAAAAATCTTAACCAGAGTAATCACGTGCGCGTGCATGTATTCCCCCATAGAAATCAATAAAGACAAAAAAGTGGAAAAGAAACCCTACTCGCGCAAACGACCTCACATTTTTGCATTCCCCATAAAAGTCAATGGAGAAAAAAAAGTGGAAAAAAAAGCTGTCACCCTACCATAAGCCCTTAGCCTAATAACCCCTAATCCTCCATCCCCCCACATTGCAAAGTCATAAACTACAATATTAACCCTAAACTGCCATCCCCCAACATCACAAACACTAAATAAAACTATTAACCCCTAAACCACCATCCCCCCACATCGCAAACACTAAATAAAACTATTAACCCCTAAACCGCCATACCCCCACATTTCAAAGTCACAAACTACACTATTAACCCCTAAACCACCAGCCCCCACATCGCATACTCGTAAACAAACAGCTAAACCCCCTAACCTAACACCCCCTAACTTAACAAAAATTAAAATACACAAAAATTACTAAATAAATCCTAACTACAATTAAAAAAAAACTTATCTGTAAAAATAAGTTAAACCTTATCTTACCTTTAAAACAATTCCTAACATTATAATATATAGAAAATACTAACCTTACAAAAAATACTAACCTTATAAACAATCCTAACATTACAAAAAAGTCTAAATTTACAGAAAATAAAAAAGTAAAAAATAAAATTTATTTTCTGTAAATTTAGACTTTATTTTTTTTTTGTATTGTTAAGGATGTTGAGATTGATTATAAGGTTAGTATTTTTTGTAAGATTAGTATTTTTTTTATATATTATAATGTTAGGATTTTTTTTAAAGGTAAGATAAAGTTTAATTTATTTTTACAGGTAAGTTTTTTTTAAAGGTAGTTAGGATTTATTTTGTAATTTTTGTGTATTTTAATTTGGGTTAAGTTAGGGGATGTTAGGTTAGGGAGTTTAGATGTTAGTCTATGACTTTGCGATGTGGGGGTGAGGCGGTTTTAGGGGTTAATAGATTTATTTAGTGTTTCCGATGGGGGGTATGACGGTTTAGGGATTTATAGAGTAGTTTATGACTTTGCGATGTGGGGATGGCGGTTTAGGGGTTAATTGTTTTATTTAGTGTTTGCGATGTGGGGGGATGGTGCTTTAGGGGTTAATAGTGTAGTTTATGAGTGTAAGTTTACTTTGTAATATATTTTTGATGTGTTTTGGGCAACTTTTTAGTTTCGGAAAACAGTTTACCACAGCTCTTAGATTGCGGAAAGGATTGAAGCGTAAAAGGCGATTGCACCGTTTGCGCCTCACTTGTAATCTTGCCCTAACAATTTTGGTCTAAGCTGTCCTGCCCACTGCAATAACAAGGAATAAAGCTTTAATGAATCTAACACATGTATGCAAATTCACCTCTAAAATGCACCTGGGGCTATTTAAGAGTGTATTGCACGTGTGCAACATAATAGATTATTCGAAAATGTCTTTGAATATTTGCAAAGATGTTAAAAAAGGACAGTTCAGGACTTTATTAAGTGCCTTTAGGTGTCAAAGCAAAAAATGTGCTTGCTCCTCTGAGAAATAGGTGAAGACCTGCTAATGTGATCACGTTGAAATGAAAAGTGCCCTTTTCGGGCCAAAAAACGCCAAAAACAAATCACCCGATATATTGTGATCGACCCCACAGTTATAAACAAGCAATAATGCAATAATATAATGCTCATGACATATAACAACATATTAGAGCATTTTCTTTTTGAACTTTTATATCCCTTTAATTTTGAAGTCATCATCGTATGTAATTAGGAATTTGAGAAGGTAATATTGAGAGATCTTTCTTTCAAGCTGAAAGCAAATGGATACGTTTTCTCAATATCTTGAAACCAGCAGGTTTTTAATGATTTCAGTTATTATTATGTATATTTTTAATGTATAGGAAATATATATTTCCTTTGATTATCGTGTTACATAACATGTTAACATAGTAGATGAGTTTGAAAGAAGACAAAAGTCCATCACATTCAATCTACAGTCCATCTAGTGCAACCAATGTTACTTTTTTTAATCATATAAGGATATCACAATTCTGGGTTTATTGTCACTTATACATTAGTAAATCACAAGTATTACTTTTTTTTCAAAGTAATTTTGCAAGCTCTCGGTTGAGGTCCGGCTCCATATCCCCACTTCTCAACTCTCTAAAAGGTGTCCCCTCATTAAAAGAATGAAGGAATTCCCAGATGTTGGGGGCCTGTAGTAAACCTTAGGCTACCTATCCTTCCTATAGCAATCCAGTATTCCCATATGGTTACAAATTATTCTCTTGCTTAAAGAACCAACTGGTAGCCATTTGATGATAAAATTTAACTTTGTATTCTCTTAGTTCACCACTACTTTGAAATACAAACACGTACTGTTGTAAACAACAAAACAAGTAATTAATTTGCATAAACTGTCAATCCCCATAATGACCAATATAGTGAGTGTCAAGGTAGATATCTTTATAAAGAAGGGAGCTCAAAAGACAGGAAACCTCTTTTCATAATCCTGAAACATAAGAGCAGTTCCACCACATATGGGTATATGAACCTCTTTCCCACATCCTCTGAAGCATGCATCATGTTGTGAAGAACTATGTCAGTATAATCTGGTGAGATTAAGGTACCATTAAAAAGCCCATTTGATATAGATTTCCTTTTAAAGGTGCCTTCATTCAGCTTTAGTCGTCGGATGAAGAGGATGCTCCGCGTCAGATGTCTTAACGATGGACCCGCTCCGCGCTGGATGGATGAAGATAGAAGATGCCATCTGGATGAAGACTTCTGCCCATCTGGAGGACCATTTCGCCCGGCTTGGATGAAGATTTCTCCCGGCTTCGTTGAGGACTTCGGCCCGGCTTGGATGAAGACTTCTCCTGGTAAGTCGATCTTCAGGGGGTTAGTGTTAGGTTTTTTTAAGGGTGTATTGGGTGGGTTTTATTTTTAGGTTAGGGACTTTGGGCTGCAATAGAGCTAACTGCCCTTTTAAGGGCAATGCCAATCTAAATGCCCTTTTCAGGGCAATGGGGAGCTTAGTTTTTTTTAGATAGTATTTTATTTGGGGGGTTGGTTGTGTGGGTGGTGGGTTTTACTGTTGGGTTTTTTTTGTATTTTTTTAACAGGTAAAAGAGCTGATTACTTTGGGGCAATGCCCCGCAAAAGGCCCTTTTAAGGGCTTTTGGTAGTTTAGTTTAGGCTAGTGTTTTTTTTATTTTGGGAACAGTCAATAGAATGCAAGCTCAATCCTATTGGCTGATTGGATCAGCCAATAGGATTGAACTTCAATCCTATTGGCTGATTGCATCAGCCAATAGGATTTTTTTCTACCTTAATTCTGATTGGCTGATATCTAAGGGACGCCATCTTGGATGACATCACTTAAAGGTGCCTTCATTCAGTTTTAGTCGTCGGATGAAGAGGATGCTCCGCGTCGGATGTCTTAAAGATGGACCCGCTCAGCTCCGGATGGATGAAGATAGAAGATTCCGTATGGATGAAGACTTCTGCCCGTCTGGAGGACCACTTCGCCCGGCTTGGATGAAGACTTCTCCCGGCTTCGTTGAGGACTTCGGCCCGGTTTGGATGAAGACTTCTCCTGGTAAGTCGATCTTCAGGGGGTTAGTGTTAGGTTTTTTTAAGGGTGTATTGGGTGGGTTTTATTTTTAGGTTAGGGACTTTGGGCTGCAATTGAGCTAACTGCCCTTTTAAGGGCAATGCCCATCTAAATGCCCTTTTCAGGGCAATGGGGAGTTTAGGTTTTTTAGATAGTATTTTATTTGGGGGGTTGGTTGTGTGGGTGGTGGGTTTTACTGTTGGGTTTTTTTTGTATTTTTTTTACAGATAAAAGAGCTGATTACTTTGGGGCAATGCCCCACAAAAGGCCCTTTTAAGGGCTATTGGTAGTTTAGGCTAGGGTTTTTTTTTTATTTTGGGGGGGCTTTTTTTATTTTAATAGGGCTATTAGATTAGGTGTAATTAGTTTAAATATCTGTAATTTGTTTATTATTTTCTGTAATTTAGTGGTTTTTTTTGTACTTTAGCTAATTTAATTTAATTTAGTTAATTGTATTTAATTTAGGCCTAGATTTGGAGTTTGGCGTTAGCCGTGAAAACCAGCGTTAGAGGCCCCTAATGCTGGTTTCTTACGGACTCCGGTATTTAGAGTTCAGTTACCAACACTCAAAAATCACCAAATGCTCAAATTTCTACCGACAGCTCAGACCCAGTAGTTAACATATACCGACAAAATAAACATTCACGAATCACAAAACAAATATTACACAAAGTACACTTACACTCATACAAACACTACACTATATTTATTTTTAAGATTTATTAATTTTTCATCAAAATACAAAGGATCAAAGTTGCGAGATCTCGGGTGTTAGAAAAAAAACAACACAAATCCATTTTCCCATTGACTTACATTGACACACGGGAAAAGACCCTCATATACCTACATCTAACTAATAAGATTATCACAAATATACACTCATCGATGCATACAAACAATATACACCACATGACATATACATTTTTTTTATTTATTACAAAAAGAACACAATTTAGTTACTTTTTCACACAAGCTCATGACGTCACTCACTTTACGAGGAAAACCAGTCTTTGAAAAAAAAAATTACCAAATTTTAGAGCCTCCATTGACTTCTATTGGGAAGACGTGCTCGTGCACGTGAAACACACATTTCCCTAACGCACGCAAATAGCGTAGACCGAAAAACTCCAAATACCAGCGCTAGAAAATACATGCTTTTATGCGTTAGACCCAGCTATGATAAATAGATCAAGAAATGACTATTTCCCTATGGTGGACTTATGGATTGTACTTATTGAATATTCACAACACCATTAAATTGTTTCAGACTTTTAGATTACATCAACTACAAATCAACATCACTAGTAACAAACTTTTTTTTATCAAAATATTATATTTAAACGGACACAAAAATAATGTAAACTTTTCAGGATTCACAAACACTACATAATGGGAAACAATTCTCATTTACCTTTATTATTGCATTTCATTTATTCAACTCATATGCTTGCAGCAACAGCATATCTACATAGGCTTAACACATGATCAGTCATGGATGCACATACATTACTTTTAACATTCACTCATACATGTGCATTCAAATGATGGGGGAAAAACACATTACATTCTCTCTAGGAATCACAAAACAGAACATATGGATTTTACTGTACTTTTAACATCATGATTCCATCACAAGAAACCATTAGGAATTACGTACAACAAGAACATCATTACACAAGATTACAGATGTCACTTTATGGGAAGGAACAACAATGACAGACCGCTATATAGAAGTCAGCATATGTGGGACACAATCACAATATATACGTACATGTACATAACACGCATCACCCATCACGCAACCACAAAGCACACATTTAGATTTTATTCAGCACACAATAACAATGTAGCACAATACAACAACACAATGAGGATTTCAGAACTACATAGGCAGGTTAATAATATCATGACGTCATTAGAAGATTCAACCATACACATCACAGATTCACGACTGTACCGCCCCTTTCTGAACTTTAACACTCAATACTACAATACAACATATACCTAAAGAACAGTTTGGAACAGCATTATTAGGGAGATTTGAATGGGACAATTAATAAATATTGTCAGATCGCAAATCACTTATATATATAATACTACAGATGACAGCCGGAAGTTATTCAGCATTAGTGCGATTTGAAAGGGACGCATACAATATTGACATCTCGGCAATCACTTATATACACAATACTACAGATGACAGCCGGAAGTTATTCAGTATTAGTGCCATTTTAATGGGACGCATACAATATTGACAGCTCGGCAATCACTTATATATATAATACTACAGATGACAGCCGGAAGTTATTCAGCATTAGTGCGATTTGAAAGGGACGCATACAATATTGACATCTCGGCAATCACTTATATACACAATACTACAGATGACAGCCGGAAGTTATTCAGCATTAGTGCGATTTGAAAGGGACGCATACAATATTGATAGCTCGGCAATCACTTATATATACAATACTACAGATGGCAGACGGGAAGTTCTGAATTATTATTGCGATTTTAAAGGGACGCATACAATATTGACAGCTCGGCAATCACTTATATATACAATACTACAGATGGCAGACGGGAAGTTCTGAATTCTTATTGCGATTTTAAAGGGACGCATACAATATTGACAGCTCAGCAATCACTTATATATACAATACTACAGATGGCAGACGGGAAGTTCTGAATTATTATTGCGATTTTAAAGGGACGCATACAATATTGACAGCTCGGCAATCACTTATATATACAATACTACAGATGGCAGACGGAAAGTTCTGAATTCTTATTGCGATTTTAAAGGGACGCATACAATATTGACTGCTCGGCAATCACTTATATATATACAATACTACAGATGGCAGATGTTACTTTATCGTTTACAAACAATATTGTAGCAACATTGATCGATCGCATTCGATGCACATTATACACAACTATGCACTTTCATTCATGTTAGCCTGGACGTGTGCTTGTAAATATAAGATCGCGTTTAAGAAATATTGATTACGCATATGATCAAACATTACAAACATGCACTGTATGTGTGATATTTGACACTTTCACATTGAGATTCATTGTTGGAAAACAACATTTCAGCAAACAACAAAAAAACGCCCACTGTGAAAGCATTCGCGCCGCTCACATACAAACAAGTGAATACAATTAGCAATCATTACAAACTCACTATCATTGGACTAATTGTACTATAAATCCCCCAAACAACATGGCCAAAGCATCACTTGTGATCCACATCAGATCAAGTGCATACCTTGTTACGCTGTTTTGAAAGATGGATGACGATGACATGGTAGACACTGCTGGTGCTGCTATTGGCGAACTAGCTGTTGATCGAATCAGGCAGCCTCGGCGGCTCAGACTGAGATGAAGGGGTCATCTGGTTCGAGGTCCTCCTGTCTACAGGGTGAGACCCACCTTGGAAAACATGAGCGACTTTGAGGTTTATGATAAGTATCGGCTCAATCGCGAACAGCTCATTGGCCTTTACGCTCTTCTTAAACCTCATTTGGAGCCACGTATAAGAATAAGGACTGCTGTTCCCACCATGAGTAAGATGCTAAGTTGTCTATACGTCCTGGCCTCCGGGAGTTTTCAATCTGGAGAAATGTACATGCATGGCCTGGCTCAAGGTACATTCTCTGTGGTGTTTGATAACTTTCTGGATGCCATGGTACGTATCAGTAAGCAATACATAGGATTCCCACAGAATGATGGTGATTGGAGGAGCCTGAAGCGGGAATTCTTTTATATTGCTGAATTGCCCAATGTCTTGGGAGCCATTGATTGTACCCACATTGCGCTGCATGCTCCAATTGATGACTTGCCCTTCAGAAATCGCAAACATTTTCATAGCCTCAACGTGCAGTATGTTTGTGACGCACAGATGAGGATTATGCATGTGTGTGCGAATTTTGGAGGGGCTAGTCATGATGCCCGCATCCTCTCTCTGTCGTCCCTGTGGAGACCGTTTGAGGAAAGACAAATGCCCCCTGGTTATCTCGTTGGTGAGTATTTGTGCACAACATGGTTAATTAGTTTGACAATTGCCACTGTAGTTTTAAAATGTTAGCGTAATGTTCAGCTATCGGATGCAATTTAACCATTTATTTTATTTTCCCGCTAATGTCTACTTTTAGTTCAATGCAGATATGTAGCATGTCTTACCTTAAATGCTCAGATAGAGAATGCAATGTAACCATTTAGTTTGCATTTTACACAAGGTTTGGTTTAGGAGAAATACGCATATGTAGCATGTCTTAGCTGAACTGGGAAGATATTAGCTAATGCAATTTAACCATGTCATTGTCTCTTTCCGCTTATGTCTACTTTTAGTTCAATGCAGATATGTAGCATGTCTTACCTTAAATGCTCAGATAGAGAATGCAATGTAACCATTTAGTTTGCATTTTACACAAGGTTTGGTTTAGGAGAAATACGCATATGTAGCATGTCTTAGCTGAACTGGGAAGATATTAGCTAATGCAATTTAACCATGTCATTGTCTCTTTCCGCTAATGTCTACTTTTAGTGCAATGCAGATATGTAGCATGTCTTACCTTAAATGCTCAGATAGAGAATGCAATGTAACCATTTAGTTTGCATTTTACACAAGGTTTGGTTTAGGAGAAATACGCATATGTAGCATGTCTTAGCTGAAATGGGAAGATATTAGCTAATGCAATTTAACCATGTCATTGTCTCTTTCCGCTAATGTCTACTTTTCGTTCAATGCAGATATGTAGCATGTCTTACCTTAAATGCTCAGATAGAGAATGCAATGTAACCATTTAGTTTGCATTTTACACAAGGTTTGGTTTAGGAGAAATACGCATATGTAGCATGTCTTAGCTGAAATGGGAAGATATTAGCTAATGCAATTTAACCATGTCATTGTCTCTTTCCGCTAATGTCTACTTTTCGTTCAATGCAGATATGTAGCATGTCTTACCTTAAATGCTCAGATAGAGAATGCAATGTAACCATTTAGTTTGCATTTTACACAAGGTTTGGTTTAGGAGAAATATGCATATGTAGCATGTCTTAGCTGAAATGGCAAGATATTAGCTAATGCAATTTAACCATGTCATTGTCTCTTTCCGCTAATGTCTAGTTTTAGTGCAATGCAGATATGTAGCATGTCTTACCTCAAATGCTCAGATAGAGAATGCAATGTAACCATTTTGTTGACATATTACACAAGGTCTGGTTTAGGAGAAATACGCATGTCTTAGTGTAGCATGTCTTAGTTGAAATGGGAAGATAGAGAATAATATTGAACTAGATTATTCTTTTAAAAAATAAACATTTGTTAGTGGATTATCGTGTACAAAACTTTTTATTGGACTCCAAATACTATTTTGAGGATTCAGTTTGAATTATGTTCTGTTCATAATTTATAGGTGATTCTGGGTACATGAGCCGGCCTTGGCTCATTACCCCCTTGCGTAGCCCGACTGATGTGTCTGAGGAGCGCTACAATAGGGCTCATAAGAGAACCAGGGCGGTGGTTGAATGGATGTTCGGGCTCCTGAAGATGAGGTTCAGGTGCCTGGACAGGTCGGGAGGAGCCCTCCAGTACAACCCAAAGAAGGTGGCTAAGATTGTTGTAGCCTGTAGCGTCCTGCATAATATTGCACAGCGGGCTGGGATGCTGCAGGGCGTCCCGGCGCACCGAAACCTCCTCAGAGATGAGGAGGATGATCCTGTTCTAGAGGGGCCATTCCGGGACGAGGGGCTCGATGTCAGAGCAGACATCATCAACCTCCACTTTAGACGGTAAATAATAGAAGTTAGACTGGAGTATTGTCAATAGATGTGAACTCTAGGGAAATGACAAGTAGAGAATTGTGCAAACATGTTAGGATTGTTCATCAAATGCTAAAAATGTGTTTCATTTATTAATATAGGTGATGCTCTGGGCATTGGGTCCTGTAGCGAGTCTTTGCCACCTGGTTTTTAAAGAGGACATCAGATGGTAAGTATAAATGTATGGACTGTTGCTGGCATGAATTGTACACAAATACATCATATGGCATACATTTTCTAAAATAGTATTTAGTTTACACATTACTTAAAATGTAAATACTCAGAAAGGGATCCTCTAGCATAACTATCCTCTAGCATGACTATGGTTCAATGTCACACATTAGAGGTTCGTTCTGCTCAATATGACTCATCTTCACACTTGATAGAACATAACACAAGATGCTACACACGCTTAGTAAGCTAGTGACAGAAATGTATTCTGAAATGGGGGGTGGTAGAGGGGTACAGAACTGATTCACACACTTGTAGTAATTTTTATTAAACTTTTTCTGCCATTAGGGAGCTGACTTAATCTAAAGACTGAAAGGGAAGAATTAGAAGCCTGACAGTGAAGATTGCCCAGACTGACAGTGGAAAAAGGCAAGATTGAAATTGAAGTATACCAATGGAATCATGTCTGACATTATCTTTCCAATCTGCTGACCTTGAAAACCATACAAAGACATGTTCACATGGTAAGTGCCAACTATTTGATAGAATAAGGCTGTGGAGGCATCCTATTGGAGACACTTAGATTATTTTCTAATTTTTAGATGGTATTTCACAGTCCTCTATTTTTGAAATGATGAATAAGACACCTATTGAAGATCAACTGTTTACCCCTGAATTGACTTTCAAAGACCATGCATAATCCAGGTTGGTGTACCAATGCATGCTAGTTAAGAATCACAGGAAGAATGTTGAATATTAGTAGCTTACATACATTAGTCATATTTAGTTCATAATTAGATATTTAGGGATCACAATCAGACACTTAGATGATTTTACTTTTTTAGATGGTATTTCACAGTCCTCTATTTTATGAACTGATGAATAAGACACCTATTGAAGATCAACTGTTTACCCCTGAATTGACTTTCAAAGACCATGCATTATCCAGGTTGGTGTACCAATGCATCCTAGTTAAGAATCACAGGAAGAATGTTGAATATTAGTAGCTTACATACATTAGTCATACTTATTTCATAATTAGATATTTAGGGATCACAATCAGAAAAAGGAATACATATTATAGTTGATATAGAGGTATTTGAATGGACATGAAATATTACATTTATGTTCAGCATACATATATATTATTGAAATGTGATATACATTATTATGTAGAATTAGAAATTCAGATATTTAAATTTATTTTTTATTACACAATATAATGGTGTATGTTTATTTTATTTTATTTTAAATTTAATTAATAAATATCTTGATAAAATGTTGAACAAAGTTAGAGCATAGACACAAGATGATTGTAAATGTATTTTATGAATATTTGTTAACGTGTGTATTAACTTTGTTAAAATTTTGTTTTTTAATTTCAGATTGCCATCTGATGACTTCCAGGAATATTTTTTTGTTTTTGTTTCAGAAACTTTTAATTGTTTAAATGGTAATAATAAACATTTTATTATTAAATACACTCTTTTGAACAGATTATAATAAATATCCATATAATCTGTCAATAAAAAACAATTTGACTCCCATGACTGGTAGTTGGCTATTTGACAAGCACATGCATAAGATCAAATAATGCATTAATTGTAGAAAATCCACTGATTCAGAGAATATTACATTAAACTATCTTTTTTTAAATTAATTGGGGAGTGAGATCCATCGATGCTTTTCTTTTGAAATTCTTAGATGTTAAAATAATTTTGGATATGTAGTCAAAATTTGACATAAATTATTTTGTTTCACTTTTAAGAAGGGGAAGTGGTTCAATTACATTAAAGTGACAGTGTTGTTGAATGTAAAATTAATTTTATAAGATCTTGTATCTTCCTTAGGTATCTCAAAACATTATTTTCTAAATTCTTTTAATTTTTACATTTATAAATGGTAGGTAATTTAACTTCATATTTTTCACAAGCTAGTTATTGGATGCCAGGTTAATAGATTTAATTTTCTAGTGGAGTCATTTAACTATAGTTATTAATATTATGTAGTTTTTAAAATCTTACCTCTTGGGTTAGACATCACATATCTATATATAATTTTCATTCCCCTTTAGTTTATTTTGACAATGTTAAATCAACATTCCAAATGTTTTGGTCCTTAAAGGGACATTCACAAAGTATATTGTGTATTGATTTTTAAATAATTCATAAAAGAATTTAAACATATTTAGAAAGTACTATAGAATTACATTCAGTCTCTAAATATACTTTGAAAAAGATACATCAATGCACATATCTTAGTCAATTACATAAGGCATCTATGTGCAACCAACAATCAGCATCAAAATAGCCTATGTAGATATGTATTTAATCCAAGAATATATATAATTACAATCTAATGATTGAATACCAAAACATATTAAGTTGTTCAAATATTATAATCTTATCCAAAATGCATACATAACATATAGCTTAATGTCCCTCTAAGCTGAAGACTCTGAAATACCTCCTTTACAATATATATTTCAGTCAGTGTGTAAAACAATCCAGAAGTTAATCTAAATTTGCTTTACTCATATGTTATACTAATTTAGCAAAAGGAAGGTGCTTAGGTTTCTGATTTTTCAAGCATTATTGTGAAATGTTTCTTTAAAGGGACATGAACTCAAAATATACTTATAGGGAGACAGTTAAAAAATTAATGATTTATACATTCTGAATGAGTATTCTATTTTAAGCAACTTTAAAAATGGTCTCATATTATGAATGCTCCTTGTGATGTTGCTATCATTACTTTAAAAATAAGGAATTAAATAGATAATTTATTTGCTTCAGTACTCTGGACAGAACTTGTTTTTTTTGGTTGGATTAATTTATCCAACAATCATCAAGGACAACCCAGGTTTTTGGCAACAATTGTCCGTAATCTAAAATATCATTATTGATTTGCAAAGAAAGATAACAAGATAATTCTTAACATTTGAGAATCGGATTAAATTATAAAGTTGCTTAACATTTCATGCTCAATCTGAATCACGAACGCTAAATTTGTTTGGACAGTGTCCCTTTAAGAGATTTAAAGAGTGTATTTACTTCTCTTCTTATCTTGACATACTTTGCTTGAAAAGCATATCGAGATAGGCACAGTAGATGAAGATTGGTGGATGCACAGAGATGCCTTATGTGATTGGCTCAACCATGTGCATTTAAATTTCTTCTGTTGAGGATATCTAAATACTAAGATAAATTGATTTACATTTTAAAGTCTAAACAATTTTCTATCTCTACAGATCATTTGATACAATTGTTTGTTTGTAATGTCTATTTAAAAATAAAGACGCCATTGCACAATAACATATATGAGCACTTCAGACAAATACAAGCTCAAGGTTTATTTAGTAATAACAAACAAACCTGTAGTTTAACATTTATAAACAGATTATCCAAGTTACTGACATTATAACCTGAATTTGAACATTCAGAAATATTGCGTGGGAAACGCATCTTGAAACACCAGATTAGCATCTTTAAACATTAGAGTCTAATGTCACGCAATAGCACACAATCAATGTGCATTATGAAATACATTTAATAGAGCAATATCAATACTTCACAATAAGTCAAGAAATTGATTTTATGAACAATAAAGACATACAATATTAAATGTGTATTTGTATTAAAGAAACAGACCGTTATTAAACCGAGAAATGTCTACAACATTTAATAATGTGACAGTATTAGATTTTAAAGAGAATTTAATCCTTAATATTTAACGGATCACGGATATTAAATCTGCGTCACACATATCCGCATGATAGGCCCATGAGTTACAAATAAGTCTACATGAAAAATGAAGTTACAGCACCACCAGGAGGTATGTGTAAGGAAGTTACTAAGATATGAAACATTAAGGAACGGCCAATCAGAGTTCATCACACAAACACAACTTGAGTCAGGATGGTCTCACAGACATTCTAACAATATTTCAAACTTTTATCCAATCAGATGTACAGATAACTTGTCCCATGGTGCATCTCATGTTTACTTCACCATATAAAAGTCCATTACACGTTGCCATCTTTGTCAGTTCTCTAATGCCTGCAGGCAATATATATTATTATTATACAACCCAGCAGGCATGAAACCTCCCAGGTTCACCAAGCAGGAGAGCGCTGCACTGGTCCACGCCGTCAAGGACTTTTATCCCCAGCTGTTTGGGAACAAGAGGAGGTTGACAGATGCGCCTGTTAAGAAGGCCCTCTGGGAGTCTATCACCAATGCGGTTAAATTGGTGTGTGACGTCCAGAGGAGCCAGGATCAAATCATGAGGAGATTCGGAGATATGAGGTTGCGCTTAACAAAAAAAGTCAACCTCATAAGGGACTGGGTACAAGCCCATAAAAGAGGGGGCCAAAGAAAGGCCCCGCGGAAACTATACCTACTCCCTTATGAGGTGACTTTATGCGAGCTCCTCAATCTCCGGGTCCCCAAAAGATTTAGATCCTCGCCATCCTCGGCCTCCTCTCCTTCCCTCCCAGCTGCGGGATCTGAAAGTCCTGACGCGGGGGCCAGGGCAGCTGCTTCTCCGTCCGGTGGCCTGGGAGGAGATGATGGAGAATCTGAACCAGGTAACTATCCAACTTCATATAATATCTTAATATTTGCTTTATTTTTAAAAAATGTGTATATAGTCAGATACTAAACCTATACAGATCTCACAACATACACTACATATGATGTTTAGATATCTGATTTTAGATTAGTGACAAATGAAATATGAATGATGTTTCTTGCGCTCTACAGAATATGCGTCACAGAGCAAAAATGGAATTGCGCATACACGTTAACATGGGTTTGCTGTAAGTGGCATTGCTTTATACATGTTGGTCAAATGACGGATGCGTAATTCCTCTTGGAATCATTGCGCAATGATCGCGAAAATGGAATTGCGCATACACGTTAACATGGGTTTGCTGTAAGTGGCATTGCTTTATACATGTTGGTCAAATGACAGATGCGTAATTCCGCTTGGAATCATTGCGCAATGATCGCGAAAATGGAATTGCGCATACACGTTAACATGGGTTTGCTGTAAGTGGCATTGCTTTATACATGTTGGTCAAATGACGGATGCGTAATTCCGCTTGGAATCATTGCGCAATGATCGCGAAAATGGAATTGCGCATACACGTTAACATGGGTTTGCTGTAAGTGGCATTGCTTTATACATGTTGGTCAAATGACTGATGCGTAATTCTGCTTGGAATCATTGCGCAATGATCGCGAAAATGGAATTGCGCATACACGTTAACATGGGTTTGCTGTAAGTGGCATTGCTTTATACATGTTGGTCAAATGACGGATGCGTAATTCCGCTTGGAATCATTGCGCAATGATCGCGAAAATGGAATTGCGCATACACGTTAACATGGGTTTGCTGTAAGTGGCATTGCTTTACACATGTTGGTCAAAATGAAATGTGAATTATTATATATGTGAAGAATACAGTATTCTTATTTTCAATATTATACATAATAAAAAAAGAAAAAAGAAGAATCCTAAAAAATTATAACATATGCCCATCAATTGATGAGAATGAAATAACACAAAAAAATAATTTAAGCTACAGTAAACAACACAACCGATTGAAAATAAGAGTACAGGATATATTTATCATGAATTGAATTGAGGAAACAATTAACTCATGGGACTACCAAAGGATTAATAGTTTTTAATTGATTTGCTAATAATGTAAAGATTTTAAACATGGCATGATTTGTATTAATGATATCCAATCCTCATTTAATATATTACAGATCTGGATGTTGGTGCTGGATCCTCAAGGCAGGGCTTGTCACAGTATGGTATGTCTCATTTTAATTGACATTTGTCTTAGAAACATGGACAGAACATTACATACTAAATCCACATTGTTCAATATTTATATGTATCTTCAAAATGGATTTTAAAACTTTTTGCAAATAAGAATAAATAAAACCAAAAAATAGGATTACATTGTAAGACTACTCTGATTTTGTTTGGAATTTAAGATATCCCATCTATTCTGGATGTCTTAATTTTAATGTAAGATTCTTTGAATGTCCAATTTATATTCTTCCCTTGTGTATTGCTTAATCTTATTTGTATACATTTTTAAAAAATACACACAATTTTGTATATGTTTAGATTTTAAAAATATAGATTCCATTTTTGAAATTGATCACGTCATTTAAGGGACATGCCAACTAAATTTTACATAGAATGATTTTTTAACGTGATTTTATTGTTTTGTTTAAACATTTTATGAGCTACATTGGTTCAGTCTATTGTTTTAGTTCTTAAAAAAATAAATGGATTTTGGTTTAGGTTAAACAATGCATTACTGGTATTATCCGGCTGTTTTTCTATGCATAAATTGGCATTTTTACAAAAGTTAAAATCATGTGTTCAGATAACAGTAGTACATAGTTTTAAAAAGTATACAATTACACATTTAGAGCTTCATGTCCCTTTAATAGATGAAAATTAAATAATTCTTACGATATCCTTAAATAACATATTAGATTGGAATTGCATGCTCAATCCCATTCATTACATCAACATATGGAGTAGAGAATTCATTAACACCAACATTGTCAAATCAATATAATTTTATATTAAAGGGATACTGAGCTAAAATTATTAATGTTGTCATTCAGATAGAGCATGCAATATTAATCAACATTTAAATATAATACTATAATCATATGTGAAATATTCTATTGCTATATGTATTTTAAAATCAAGAATGTACGTTTATCTGCAGCTCAATTTTGGTTGACCAACCTGGGTTTTGATTGATGATTGGTGGATACCTTCAACAAACAATATTTATTGAATCCAATATTGCTTATCTGCCTTTAAGATTAAAATGTAGCAACATTCCAATTATAATAGGAGTCAATGTTAAATCATTTGGAACAGTTTGAACAGTGAAATCAATGATTGAAATAAATCATGTCAGTGTCCCTTTAATAAACAATAGATTCATTCATTTTTACATTCTTTGGATTAGACAATATTGATATATAATTCACATATTCACTGTTGGAGTTACTTTATAGATATCAGCATACCCTAACAGCACCATGATTACATATTTGTACTAATCAATTTGGTTTTGTATTGTGATAAATATGTGTTGTGTCCTAAACAAGATTACTGTACATTGCACAAATGGCTCGATGTGCCACATGTCTTTGTTTATATTTGTCAACAGCTGTTGTTCAAAATGTGGTTTGTGTGTATTCTTTTAAGAACATTGATCAATGGGTATATTTAGATATGCAATAGCATTGTATGAGATGAGTTTGATGTCTAATATAGTCAGAAATTAAACATATGTTCAATACATCATTTTTAACAGAATCCCCTTGATTCAATCAAGCATTTTTTTGGATAATGACTGCTCTATTCTTCACATTTTCAAGTTGATTATTCTTAAAAATCGCTACAGATGTGATTTAGTGCTATCCCAAATGTGTTCACTAATATATATCTATATCATTCATAGAGAGAGTTGGTGTGGGGCGCCCCGAGGAATCCAGCACTGACACAGAGCCGCCTTTGCGGTCTTCTGGTAAGTCCATTGACTCATTTATATGTCATTGAAGGTGTATTGGTAATCAATATTATGAGCATGATTCTCATGAAGCATAACATTTGAAACAAACATGTAATTTACTCCTCTGATTATATATTAATTTTCTTGGAATATTGAAAGATTAATAATTAAAACTTTCTTAGTCTACACCTTTGTTATTCAGAAGATGTATAGCATATGTTTGTTTCCATGTTCATTTTTGACAACAGTCATCAAGTGATACACACATGAGAAATCTTAAATGTTCTATGTACTATGCTTTTATGATTTTAAAATTAATACAAACAATACATCGAAAATCTGAATAATTGAGAATAACAAATCTAATGTCATTTGTATGCTCCATCAAAATGATGTAAATCATAACTTTGGGTGTGTATATCTTTAATGCAACATTGATGTGTGTCTTTGATCAACAGTAACATATGTTAGAATATCTGATCTTAACATGTACACAACATGTTATGTTTTACAGAGATTGATTTAACATGTGTGACGGAGGAGGAAGAGGCTGCCTTGAAGTCTGATGGTATGTGAAATATATCTATCATATTTCCAACATGTTGCTTTATTGTAAATCATTTTATTGAAGACATTCAAAGTCTACAGCTTTTGCACTTTAAAAAGGAATATTATTTGTCTGTTCAAATACACTACTGCCCCCTTTCTATATCAGGCAGCATGAAAATATGCTTGGATGTTTTTTTTTATTATTTTATTTATAATTCATGCCATCATTATGTCACATGCATATTCCAGGCCAAACCACAATAATAATGTTATAATTGTACAGACAGTCATTGATATTCATCTGAGTGCCTATATGCATATCCTCATTTCATAATTGTTTAGAAATTCAAACACACTTCTAAGTATATTGAAAACATAATCAATTTGAAATGCGTTGATTTGATTTCATGATGTATGAGATGTTAATATATTTGTATTATTTATTTCAGATGGATCCTCCACCTCTGGTCATCTGTTTTCCGCCCCTGCCCAGTCCCCTGCCCAGTCACAGACCCCTGCCCAGGCCCAGACCCCTGCCCAGGCCCAGACCCCTGCCCAGGCCCAGACCCCTGCCCAGGCCCAGACTCCTGCCCAGGCCCAGACCCCTGCCCAGGCCCAGACCCCTGCCGGCCCTTCCCATTTGTCCTTTCCTGTCCCTCCCAAAAAACGCCCCTTCCCTGTCCCTCCCAAAAAACGCCCCTTCACCCCCCTTTGCCGCTCTCCCCGTATTATGGCCCGTACAGCTACCCCAGCTGCCCAGACCCCAACTCACCACTCCCCAGCTGTACGGCCTACCCCGGAGCAGCAGCTCATCCCTCCCCAACCCAATCCCATCCCTCCCCCCTGTCTCAACCTTCATTGTCCTCGGTGTCGGATTGTCCTTCCCAGGCACAGCTGTAAGTATCATTCAAAATCCACATTATAAGATACTTAAAGGTACACTGAAGTCAAATTGTTTCTATTGTGATTCAAATAGAGCATGCAATGTTAATCAAATTTATAATTTACTACTCTTATGAATTATTCTTCATTCTCTTGCTATCTTTATTGAAACAAAGAAATGTCTAGAATTAATTTTAAATAGAAAATAATTGTGGACATAATTTCTTTTTGTTGGATGAATGTATCCATCAACCAGCAGGGACAACCAAAGTTGATAAACAAATATGGCCTGCCCTATAAACCTACATTCTTGCATTCAAAATCTAGCTAGAGAATTCTAACATTTAAAGAATATGTGTAATTTTTTCATATTTGTAATGTCATGCTCTATCTGAATCAGTCAATTAAATATTTAGGTTCAGTGTCCCTTTAATTTGATATCACTACATATACCAATCACCACTACTTGGATCCAACAATTTATGTACAAATGTTGATACATTATCTCTTGTCTAACCCAGTGGGAATGTAATTTCTTCAGGTTGCTATGTTTACACAGCTTGTCCTCAACGCCAAAATGTGTAAGGATAGGTGTGCCTACCACAGTATAATTAAAATATTTAAATTGCTAATGTAAGTACAATGTAAATCCTTTAACAAGATTTTATACACTCAAGCTGTATAAGTGGATCATCGAAAACCAATTAAAGGGGACAACATGTTTGAGTAAACTGTCCCTTTAATGATTTTGGTCTGTCTGAATAACATATTTAATGTGTAAAGAATCAATTTCAACAAATTGATGTAAAGAATGATTTGTCTTTATGATGACAATGTATCTTTGCTTATTTTTTCTTCTGTTGTGTAATTATCCTTAATATTTTATTTATTCTTTATTTTAGGCTGTGACTCAGCATGGCTCATGCTAGAAGGTATAGCACGAGTAGAGCAGGCCGTGTTGAGGAACGCAGCTGTCCTGAGAGGGATGAACGACACCATGCAGGCCCAGCTCCGGGTTCAGCATTTGACTCTGCGTCAAATCATGCAATTAAATTCAAGGCCTGAATCTGGAGCTGGACATGCACAGGACAATGAAGAGGATGACCAGTAAGTGGAGGATCTTGAAATGCTCCAAGGGCGCAGATAAGAATCCTCCGTCCACATGTTGATTTTTTTGTTATTTTTGCCATTTGGCCTTTTTTCAGTTTATTGTTGTGCCTGTTGCACTCTTTTACCTTGTCATATGGCTCCAATGGGGCTATGCTGGCCCTTGGCAACTCTCTTCATGGACTGTGATGCACTCTGTTACCTTGTCATATATCTACAATGGGGCTATGCTGGCCCTTGGCAACTCTCTTCATGGACTGTGATGCACTCTGTTACCTTGTCATATGGCTCCAATGGGGCTATGCTGGCCCTTGGCAACTCTCTTCATGGACTGTGATACACTCTGTTACCTTGTCATATATCTACAATGGGGCTATGCTGGCCCTTAGCAACTCTCTTCATGGACTGTGATGCACTCTGTTACCTTGTCATATATCTACAATGGGGCTATGCTGGCCCTTGGCAACTCTCTTCATGGACTGTGATGCACTCTGTTACCTTGTCATATATCTACAATGGGGCTATGCTGGCCCTTGGCAACTCTCTTCATGGACTGTGATGCACTCTGTTACCTTGTCATATGGCTCCAATGGGGCTATGCTGGCCCTTGGCAACTCTCTTCATGGACTGTGATGCACTCTGTTACCTTGTCATATAGCTCCAATGGGGCTATGCTGGCCCTTGGCAACTCTCTTCATGGACTGTGATGCACTCTGTTACCTTGTCATATGGCTCCAATGGGGCTATGCTGGCCCTTGGCAACTCTCTTCATGGACTGTGATGCACTCTGTTACCTTGTCATATGGCTCCAATGGGGCTATGCTGGTCCTTGGCGACTCTCTTCATGGACTGTGATGCACTCTGTTACCTTGTCATATGGCTCCAATGGGGCTATGCTGGCCCTTGGCAACTCTCTTCATGGACTGTGATGCACTCTGTTACCTTGTCATATGGCTCCAATGGGGCTATGCTGGCCCTTGGCAACTCTCTTCATGGACTGTGATGCACTCTGTTACCTTGTCATATGGCTCAAATATTCCTTATTTTTACAAGATTATTTATAAACGTTGTTGATGTTTTCTTACATACTAATAAAAAACATGTCATTGCACGATTCTTTGTCCTCCTTATTCATTTTATTGATTGAAAGCTCTAGTTTATCTGGTTGATCCTTAAAGAGACCTACCAAAAATAATGGTTTTTCCAGAATCATATATGTAATACAATTGTAAATGACTTTAAGATTAACATCTCCAATGTAATTTTATTATTTGTCTTTATATATTTTTCTCAAAGCTTTATCATTGCATGATTATGATTAGCATAGTAATTATTTTATATATGTATATATAGATTGTTTTTTGTGTATATATGTATATTTCAATTTTCACATCCATGTGTGTATTTAGAAACTCTGCATGAATTGATGCACCTTTAACAAATGATCTGAGGATTGATACAATGATATAATCCCTGTAAAGTGTTCATTTTATTGAAATAGTATTGTCTCTGTGTATCCTCTTTTTTAAAAAAAATCATGTCCCTTTAAGTGATGGTGAGCACAATTGTTAATGAATGTATTTCCATTTCTAAAGCGTTTTTGTCCTTTTTACATGAACAAGGACATATAATCTTATTAATAAACAATCTTATTGTAATGTTGACAGCACATGTATTTCATTTTCAATTCTATCTTATTGTAAAAGTGTAACCAAATAAATCTCTGTGTGTAATGCGCATATTTTAGATGAGGAATATTTTTTACCAAATATGTTAACAAAATACTTCTCCTCCCATATATGGCTATAGGTAGGCTGACCATATTTCAACTTGAATAAATGACACGTTTAATCAATACATGTGTCATTATTGTTATTCCAAAACAATCTAAACATATCTTAAAACATCAATGGCATATGTATTTCTCATGTGTATCTTTTAAATGTTAAAGATATACACCATAGCTATAGTTCAAGGGACAGTCAAGTCCGAAAAGATGATTCATGATTTCGTGACATTCCTAGATAGCAATCTAGACACATACTAGTTACTAAAATATAAATACGTTTCTTAGTGATATGCCAAGCTGTCAACTGAGTCCTTGTATTGGCTGCGTTTTTTCAGCGATCTCGGATGCGTCATGTTGCTTAAGACGTCACCTGCCAGGCTGTCCAATGATTCCTTGTATTGACTGACGTTCTTACGTGATCAAGAATGTGCCTTTTATTGGATGGCGTTTTGACGCGATCAAGGATGCGCCTTTTTTTGGTTTGCGTTCTTACGTGATCAAGAATGTGCCTTTTATTGGATGGTGTTTTGACGCGATCAAGGATGCGCCTTTTTTTTGTTTGCGTTCTTACGTGATCAAGAATGTGCCTTTTATTGGATGGCATTCTTACGTGATCAAGGAAGCGCCATGTTAATTAAGACGTCACATGCAAAGGTAAAAAAAGTCTGATTGTATTACGTAGTCCCGCAATATTTGTTTGTGCACGTTAAACACGTTTGTGAATGAAGCCAATTTTAAAAACCTTGCGAATATGGATTTTTTGCATCATGTTACATTGTTGACCCATAGCTGATA
Organism: Bombina bombina; assembly: GCF_027579735.1. NCBI lineage: Eukaryota > Metazoa > Chordata > Amphibia > Anura > Bombinatoridae > Bombina > Bombina bombina. Next base: position 1,133,782,999 of record NC_069499.1, on the reverse strand, counting down.
AAGAACACCACATTCTCTTTTGCTGGATGTCTGGTTGAATAAACGAACGAAAGCAAAATGTTTTCATGCATATGATATTTTGAGGCAAGTGCAAATCTCTATAGTCCATGTTGTTTAATATGTTTGTCAACAATATGTTCCTTTTTCTGAAAAATGACTGTTGTGTTTAATGTTAAAGATATCTAATTCATAAATATGCGCTATTGTGTTAGAATAAAGTAATCAATATGCATTTATCTTTATCATATGCTAAATATATGATGCCGACTTCTTCTAAATGTAATTTCGTCGTATATTTTATTAAAGGTTCATTAGACACTCACATTATAAATCAAAATTTTTAATTTGGTCTCTAGTTAGATAGTCCATTGTTTAACAAATACACGTTTCATTTTGCTTCTGTTCAAATAAAATGTAAGTAATTTTCAGACTCCTCGCCAAGCCTCTAAGTTTCATGTGAGTACCATCTCCAGCTTTCTCCTGTTTTGTGTATGATGGTGTATTGTCTTGTTTTAATACACCATCAATAGAGCTAACCCGATTTTCTTTGAAAGTGTTTAAAGCTTTGTAATATTGATATCAGTATATGTTAATCTTGTTGTTTCTAGTAGTGTCTATTACATACAGTTATGTTAAAAATATAGTATACTGTCCCTTTAATGCAAATGTTGATTTTTGTATCATGTATGAGTTCCACATTGGTTAATCTCCAAATATATTATTGTTAGCATATTTTCACCCCCCACTCCTAAAAGGACTTTAAACCATATTCATTGTTAAAACAAATTTCTTTATAAAAATAAATTAACACAATAATGTCTCTTTAAGAAAATAGACTTTATTTAACACGTCAATATAAATCTGATTTCAATATTTATTGTTTGAACAACTACATGTAGATATACCAACAATCTTCAAATATATGTTAGCATATGTAATTTTGTTAAAGGGACAGTTTAGAAAACAAATAATGTTTTGAATTATTATAAAAGTCAATTTTGTAATATCAATGATATCAAAGGTTTCTCACCAATTAATCATTTGTCTGTGTTTATTTTAATTTGCTAGCTAAACCTATGAGGTTCGTGTGCTCATTTCTTAGAGCTTGAAGAGTGCATGTAATCATTATACAATTTGACCACTAGAGGGCATTTGGATAGCATTTGTATATGTAAAACCTTGTGCTCATACAGCATATTATTTACCATGTATTGATCATTGATATCTAAAATGTTGTTATGTCAGAACAACAAATAAGTGGTCATTTTTCATAGTCATAGATACAAGGGTAAGCACATAAGTCACACGTATTTCTCCATGTTTTGTTGTTTCCAACTTGATAATGCGTAATACAGTGTTTTCTTTGTAATCAATAATTTTCTGACTGTCCCTTTAAGCTGTGTTATTGGCATTCAAACAGTAATATGCCATAATGGATAATTGTAATGGTAATTTTGTTTGCGATTCGGGAAACAGTTTGGACATCACATCACAGAAACCAATCAATATCATGAACAAGGATAGGTATGTGATGATGTGGTTTTCACACACTTATAACCCACACTCTGCAAACAATCTGCCTCCATGGACCCGGTCCCATAGAAGTAGATTATATACAGAGTGTGGTCCACAAGTGTATGAAAACCACATCATCACATACCTATCCATTACACATTAAATAAAAAAAACATTAAACATGAAAACAAATACTTACTTCCTCTTCCTTCCCCTCTTCCCACGGGGCTGAGGCTCTGGGAGGGGCAACTGCCGACTCCGACGAGTTCTCCTTGGAGATGTTGTGGGAAGAGTGGAAGGAAGAGTACTGGGACGACCAAGGTTAGGAGGAGGAGATGGCTGAGGAGGAGGAGATGGCCCGGCAGGAGAAGATGGCCCGGCAGGAGAAGATGGCCCAGCAGCAGGAGGCCCAGCAGCAGGAGGCCCAGCAGCAGGAGGCGGACCAGGAGGCAGACCAGCATGCGCCTCCCGGAAAAAATTAAACATCTCTTGGTGTAGATTAAAGATTCTGTTTTGCCCTTCTTCTATTCTATTAAGTATGTTTATTATTTGGTTTTGGCCTTCAATTATTTTGTTTTGTCCTTCAAGAATTCGAGTTCGGCCTTCTATATTTTGTATCCGGGAGTTACGCATCTGGTCTATGTAGTCTAGTAGAACCCGCACCTCCGCTATTTCCTGTTGTTGTGCTTGGCGGGGTACCCGTGCACGGCGGGGTGCGGGTCCTTGAGGGGCCTCTGGTTCCGCGGCCTCCTCCTCTGCTTCCGGGGCCTCTTCATCTGCTTCCGTGCCCTCTTCGTCACGGGGGGCCTCTTCCCTCCGAAGTGGAAATTCCTCCCCACCACTCTCATCCCGGGGAGATGGAGGAGGCTGTATTTGTTGTGCTGCCTCCTCCCCAGACTCTGTATATTTTAAAAAATAAAAAATGTATATATTAGCATATTTCCAAATCAAGCTTTAAATGACTTAGCTTACGATACAATTACAAATGCAGAATCATTAATCCACTTTGAAATCTAACAATCAATACGATTTCCGCATTTTCTAAACTGTGTTTGTGATATCTCTGTTCAATCTGAATGTTTTAGCGTTTGTTTTCAGTCTGTTTAAATGCACACCTAACCTATAGCCTAGATACTGATGTAACCGCAAAGTAATTGTGAATGCGTGTAAATAACGTTATAGCATTAATCTGATCCTTAAAGGGACATGAAACCCAATGTTTTATCTTTCATGATTTAGAAGCATACATTTATAATCAACTTTCTAATGTACTTTTCTTATCTAATTAGCTTCATTCTCTGGATATTCTTTGCTGAAAAGCATATCTAAATATGCTTAGAAGATGCTGATTGTTAGCTGAATAAAGCTGCCTCCTGTGATTGATTCACCGTGTGCATGGCTATTTCTTCATTAAAATAATGATTCAAATTAGGTAATATAAGTACATTTGAATGTTTTGTCAAATTGTATTCTCTACCTCAATCATGAAAGTAAAGGTTTGCGTATAGTGTCCCTTGAAATACATTCGTATGTGAATTTATTCTTAAATGAGCTTACCGTCAGATGAGAATGGCAGGTTCCCGGTATCAATTCCTCCGATACCGACTACATCCACCTTGGAGATGCTGGGACGCAACATTTGTTATTAACCCTTTGTTATTTGTTATTAACATTAAGTTATTAACCCCTAAACCTAAGTCTAACCCTAAACCTAACACCCCCTAATTTAAATATAATTTAAATAAATCTAAATAAATATTACTATCATTTCTACTTCCTGGGCGTTTAGGAATGAAGCTTCGGTTGATCAGATTTGCAAAGCAGCAACTTGATCTTCTTTGCATATTTTTACTAAATTCTACCATTTTGATGTGTTTTCTTCTTCTGAAGCTACAATATAAATAATAGTTACATTGTAGCTAGCTTAAGTTATATTTTTATTTCACAGCTAAGTTTGTATTTATTTTAACTAGGTAGACTAGTTAGTAAATAGTTATTAACTATTTACTAACTACCTAGCTAAAATAAATACACATTTACCTGTAAAATAAAACCTAACCTGAGTTACACTAACATCTAACCTTACACTACAATTAATTAAATTACATTTATTAAATACAATTTACAAATTACAAAAAAACAAACTAAACTGCCAATAGCCCTTAAAAGGGCCTTTTGCAGGGCATTGCCCCAAATAAATCAGCTCTTTTACCTATAAAAAAAAATACAAACAACCCCTCAACAGTAAAACACACCACCCACACAACAAAGCCCCCCAAATAAAATCCTAACTAAAAAAACCTAAGATCCCCATTGCCCTGAAAAGGGCATTTGTATGGGCATTGCCCTTAAAAGGGCATTTCGCTCTTTTTCCGCCCCACAACCGCAAACTTTAAATCCTCATAACTGTCTATTGCAGTTTTTTTTTATTAAAATATGCTACTTTTTTAAATAAGAAACTATAATGCCCTCTATTTTGATGGCATTTGGGGCAGGTTTAGACATATTTTGGAGGGCTAACTTCTGCCGTGAGCTTGTGGTAGCAATAACCAGCCCATTGCAATGGCTGGTTATTTATTGCGGGTCCGCAAACACTTTAGCCCTTATAGTTTTGCTAACAAAATGGCTACCCGAGTCTACTACACTACCAAGTCTGGATAAGGCAAGGGGTTGTGATGATAGCTATTGAAAATAACTGCAGCAAACAAGGTTTGAATGCAATATAAACGTTTCATACTCACCCAGTATATTTATTTATTGCAAGAGTACAGACAAATCTTGTAATTACAAGATGTTCTATGTCGCTTTAGTTTGTCACTGTGATTTATTTTAATGAGTTCTGCAACACCCAGTACATTTAGGGAAATTTGAACATGTACTGGGTGTTGCAGAACTAATTTTCACATTTGTAATTAACTTGAGGCAATCATTTTATTTCTGACTTTTGGGAATGGGGAATCACACAACAGTATAATGATGTAGTAGAAATCTACCATCACACTCTATCTTTTGGGTACAGCTCAAACACTCCTACTCCTCTGTGTCTGTATATCAGATAACCCATTATAATACCAGAATGCTTTGTCTCCAGTGCATCGTCGATTATTCATTTTTTGCGAACTGCTGAGTGTATGAAATTAAAATCTACTGGATGACTTTGACTCTGGTGAACGTCTTTCGTGGTTTGTACCAGGACGGACCTGTCAGGCATGTTGGATCAAGGGCTACAAATCAAATAGGAGAACACACTACACCACATACTAATCTCCTGTGACTCACCCTAATGAGTTCCCACCTGTGTCAGTATCTAGTGATTCTCATTACTCAATGGCACATAATCTGTTTTTTTTAGCACATCAGTTTAAGATAAAGATGACATTAATAAAAACCAGCACACTGTGATACATATACTTTGACTACTTACTATATATTCATAAAATAGGTCTGCTACATAAATAAAATACATTCTTAAAGAGGCATGCTAATGTACTTAAATTGTTATTAGAATTATTCTTTTTTTTAAATGTTCATACATTTGCCTTTTTAAAAACATAATTTATGTAAGAACTTACCTGATAAATTCATTTCTTTCATATTAGCAAGAGTCCATGAGCTAGTGACGTATGGGATATACATTCCTACCAGGAGGGGCAAAGTTTCCCAAACCTCAAATGCCTATAAATACACCCCTCACCACACCCACAAATCAGTTTAACGAATAGCCAAGAAGTGGGGTGATAAGAAAAAAGTGCGAAAGCATAAAAAATAAGGAATTGGAATAATTGTGCTTTATACAAAAAAATCATAACCACCATAAAAAGGGTGGGCCTCATGGACTCTTGCTAATATGAAAGAAATGAATTTATCAGGTAAGTTCTTACATAAATTATGTTTTCTTTCATGTAATTAGCAAGAGTCCATGAGCTAGTGACGTATGGGATAATGAATACCCAAGATGTGGATCTTCCACGCAAGAGTCACTAGAGAGGGAGGGATAAAATAAAGACAGCCAATTCCGCTGAAAATAATCCACACCCAAAACAAAGTTTAAATCTTATAATGAAAAAAAACTGAAATTATAAGCAGAAGAATCAAACTGAAACAGCTGCCTGAAGTATTTTTCTACCAAAAACTGCTTCAGAAGAAGAAAACACATAAAAATGGTAGAATTTAGTAAAAATATGCAAAGAAGATCAAGTTGCTGCTTTGGAAATCTGATCAACCGAAGCTTCATTCCTAAACGCCCAGGAAGTAGAAACTGACCTAGTAGAATGAGCTGTAATCCTTTGAGGCAGAGTTTACCCGACTCGACATAAGCATGATGAATTAAAGATTTCAACCAAGATGCCAAAGAAATGGCAGAGGCCTTCTGACCTTTCCTAGAACTGGAAAAGATAACAAAAAGACTAGAAGTCTTTCGGAAAATCTTAGTAGCTTCAACATAACATTTCAAAGCTCTAACTACATCCAAAGAATGCAGTGAACTCTCCTTAGAATTCTTAGGATTAGGACAAAATGAAGGAACTACAATTTCTCTACTAATGTTGTTAGAATTCACAACCTTAGGTAAAAATTTAAAAGAAGTTCGCAACACCGCCTTATCCTGATGAAAAATCAGAAAAGGAGACTCACAAGAAAGAGCAGATAATTCAGAAACTCTTCTAGCAGAAGAGATGGCCAAAAGAAACAAAACTTTCCAAGAAAGTAATTTAATGTCCAGAGAATGCATAGGTTCAAACGGAGGAGCTTGAAGAGCCCCCAGAACCAAATTCAAACTCCAAGGAGGAGAAATAACAAGTTTTATACGAACCAAAGCTTGTACAAAACAATAAAAATCAGGAAAACTAGCAATCTTTCTGTGAAAAACAAAACAAAACAGAAAGAGCAAAGATTTGTCCTTTTAAGGAACTTGCAGACAAAACTTATCCAAACCATCCTGAAGAAACTGTAAAATTCTAGGAATTCTAAAAGAATGCCAAGAAAAATGATGAGAAAAACACCAAAAAATGCAAGTCTTCCAGACTCGATAATATATCATCCTAGATACAGATTTACGAGCCTGCAACATAGTATTAATTACGGAGTCAGAGAAAACCTCTATGACTGAGAATCAAGCGTTCAATCTCCATACTTTCAATTTAAGGATTTGAGATCCTGATGGAAAAAAAGGACCTTGTGATAGAAGGTCTGGTCTTAACAGAAGAGTCCATGGATGGCAAGGAGCCATCCGGACAAGATCCACATACCAAAACCTGTGAGGCCATGCTGGAGCCACCAGCAGAATAAACGAACGCTCTTTTAGAATTTTGGAAATCACTCTTGAAAGAAGAACTAGAGGCGTAAAGATATAGCAGGATGATATTTCCAAGGAAGTGACAATGCATCCACTGCTTCCGCCTGAGGATCCCTGGATCTGGACAGATACCTGGGAAGCTTCTTGTTTAGATGAGAAGCCATCAGATCTATTTCTGGAAGTCCCCATATTTGAACAATCTGAAGAAATACCTCTGGGTGAAGAGACCATTCGCCCGGATGTAGCATTTGGTGACTGAGATAATCCGCTTCCCAATTGTCTATACCTGGGATATGAACCGCAGAAATTAGACAGGGGCTGGATTTCGCCCATACAAGTATTCAAGATACTTCCTTTATAGCCAGAGGACTGTGAGTCCCTCTTGATGATTGACATATGCCACATTTGTGACATTGTCCGTCTGTAAACAAATGAACGACTCTCTCTTTAGAAGAGGCCACGACTGAAGAGCTCTGAAAATTGCACGGAGTTCCAAAATGTTGATTGGAAATCTCACCTCCTGAGATTCCCAAACCCCTTGTGCTGTCAGAAACCCCCATACAGCTCCCCAACCTGTCAGACTTGCATCTGTTGAGATCACAGTCCAGGTTGGAAGAACAAAAGAAGCCCCCTGAACTAAACAATGGTGGTCTGTACCACGTCAGAGGGTGTCGAACAATTGGTTTTAAAGATATTAAATGAGATATATTTGTATAATCCTTGCACCACTGGTTCAGCATACAGAGCTGAAGAGGTCGCATGTGAAAATGAGCAAAGGGGAACACGTCCAATGCAGCAGTCATAAGAACCTAGAATTTCCATGCATAAGGCTACCGAAGGGAATGATTGAGACTGAAGGTTTCGATAAGCTGAAACCAAATTCAGACGTCTCTTGTCCGACAGAGACAGAGTCATGGACACTGAATCTATCTGGAAACCTAAAAAAGGTTACTCTTGTCTGAGGAATCAACAAACTGATTGGTTAATTGATCCTCCAACCATGTTCTTGAAGAAACAACACTCATAAAAAGCTGGAAAGGATCTTTCCATTGAAAATGAGCAAAGGGAATTGAATCCAATGCTGTTAAAACTTCTATGAATATATAGCAACTGAAGGAAAAAATAGAGACTAAAGGTACCGACAGACGGAACCCAATACAAATTGTCCCTTGTCCGATAGAGACAAAGACAGTGACATAAACCATCTGGAAACCTAAAAAAGGTGACCCTTACGTGAGGAATCAAGAACTTTTGAAAAAAAGATCCTCTAACTATGTCCTGAAGAGCAAGTGAATCATATGAGAGTCTGCATCCTCAGGAAATAATCTGAATGAAAACAGAAAAATGAAAAATATGCATTTATTGTATCTAATGAAAACAAATAATGCTATCAGTGACCATAAAAAGGCAGAATAGTTTGAATAAAACTCCAAAACCCAGTTCCTAAAAAAGGAACTGGAAGAAAAACCCCAGAAGATTCCAGGTCTGAGCAGCACTTGAACCCCATGGGTGCCCAGCCATGCTACAACAGTATCCAAAATATATAGGACAGAAACACACTTAAAGAAAGTGTTAGCCTTACAACAGTATCCAAAATATATAGGACAGAAACACAATTAAAGAAAGTGTTAGCCTTACTGGAATAAAATCAAAGAAATTTGGAAAAAATAGAACCAAATAAATTTCAAAGAAGTCTTAACCTGCCCCTTACCAGCCAAGCTGGAATACGGCACGTACATCGCAATATTAGGGAGCTGATTTCGAACCCCAATTATAAACATGTTACTTGGGAAAGAACTCAGGAATTAGTTCCTTAATAAGAACAACAAAACTAGTATAATCTTAAAGTTTTAGTCTTAGAACTCAATCTTGAAGCCCATAGTAACAGTTAAGAATTGATTATCTTAGAACAAAAGAAATATGGATTTTCTTTTTTTTTTTTTTTTTTTTTTTAAAAATCACAAAATTCTTCTAGCTAAAATAGCTAAAGACATAGATTAACCCTCATTTGCGAATATATTCAATAAAATGAAGACACAAATGAAATCATTAGCATGATAGTCCAGTTTAAAGGACCAGTCAAAACAGAGGACTTGCAAAACAATGCAAAACAACAAGACAAATGCAACAGCACCTAGCCTAGTAAATGTTGTCCCTTTAACAATGCTAAAATAAATCATAATCTAATACTTGATCTTAAAGTAAACAGAAAAAATGAAGCAATTGCAATATCACAGGACCAAGAAAAGTACCTGAAACTAAATAATTTTCCATAAATAAGATACAACTATATAAAGGAAAATAAATATTATTTTGCTATAGAAACAATAGCATAATTAGTAGGAGTAGAGATAGCCCCAATAAATTGGAGAACCCTCCAAATTGAATTTAACTGCTGGCAAAGAATATAGTTTAAAACCTTGAAGAAGGAATAAAAGAGAATTCTCAGCCTATTCCATTCCCTAGTATGGGGAATTGGGAAGAAAACCTCTGAAATCACAGAAGAAAAAAGGCAGAAATAGTGTCAGCTAGTCTTAAAGAATTAGTTACCTTAATATCCAAAATAATCAACACCTCTTCAACAAAGAACAAATGTACTTTAATAAAAAAATTATAAAAAAGTAGATTTGTTAGTGTCAATATCTGATGAAGAGAATTTCTGAAAGAGAAAAAAACATCATCAGAGAAGGATAAATCAGTATGTTGTTGGTCATTTGAAACTTCAATAATTAAAAAAGAAGTGAAAAAGACCTAAAAATTGTATTAGAAGGCACGAAGTCAGACATAGCCTTAATCAGAAAAAATATTTCTTATAAATCTTCTAAACATTTCTTGCACTTAAGAATGGAAATGTATAAAGCATAAATACTAATGGAATCTGCATGTAAAAGTATATCATAATAACTTATTACAAACCATAGCTAAAGATAAACATTTATAACATTTAAAATAAATGAACTTAGATTTGGTAGAACTGAAACTCAGTTAAGCATTTTTCCAGAAGTGGCTTCTGACTCAGAGTCACTCGTAGACATCTTGCAATATGTAAAAGAAAAAACAACATATAAAGCAAAATCGATCAAATTCCTTAAATGACAGTTTCAGGAATGGGAAAAAATGCTAGTGAACAAGCTTCTAGCAACCAGAAGCAATAATTAATGAGACTTAAATAATGTGGAGACAATAGTGACGCCCATATTTTTTAGTGCCAAAAAAGACACCCACATTATTTGGCGCCTAAATGCTTTTGGCGCCAAAAATGACGCCACATCCGGAACGCCGACACTTTTAGCGCAAAAAAAGTCAAAAAAATGACGCAACTTCCGGCGACACGTATGACGCTGGAAACAGAAAAAATTTTTGCGCCAAAAAAGTCTGCGCCAAGAATGACGCAATAAAATGAAGCATTTTCAGCCCCTGCGAGCCTAATAGCCCACAGGGAAAAAGTCAAATTTTAAGGTAAGAAAAAAATTGATTTATTCATATGCATTATCCCAAATATGAAACTGACTGTCTGAAATAAGGAACGTTGAACATCCTGAGTCAAGGCAAATAAATGTTTGAATACATATATTTAGAACTTTATATAAAAGTGCCCAACCATAGCTTAGAGTGTCACAGAAAATAAGACTTACTTACCCCAGGACACTCATCTACAAGTAGTAGAAAGCCAAACCAGTACTGAAACGAGAATCAGTAGAGGTAATGGTATATATAAGAGTACATCGTCGATCTGAAAAGGGAGGTAAGAGATGAATCTCTACGACCGATAACAGAGAACCTATGAAATAGACCCCGTAGAAGGAGATCATTGAATTCAAACAGGCAATACTCTCCTCACATCCCTCTGACATTCACTGCACGCTGAGAGGAAAACCGGGCTCCAACCTGCTGCGGAGCGCATATCAACGTAGAATCTAGCACAAACTTACTTCACCACCTCCATAGGAGGCAAAGTTTGTAAAAACTGATTTGTGGGTGTGGTGAGGGGTGTATTTATAGGCATTTGAGGTTTGGGAAACTTTGCCCCTCCTGGTAGGAATGTATATCCCATACGTCACTAGCTCATGGACTCTTGCTAATTACATGAAAGAAAGCTCTATTAATCTACTATATGTCAATCTATAAACATTATTTAAGAAAAAATAATATATGTTTGTTATTTAATACCTAACAAAATAGAATTATTATGTTCTTGCAAATATTAAATGATTTGTCATACCTGTCTCATTTTGTTATTTTTTATGATTTTTTTTTTAAGGTTACTAAAGGCAATAGAAGTAATCCACAATTAAAGGGACACTGAACCCAAATTTTTTCTTTCGTTATTCAGATAGAGCATGCAATTTTAAGCAACTTTCTAATCTACTCCTATTATCAACCTTTCTTTTGTTCTCTTACTATTTTTATTTGAAAAAGAAGGCATTTAAGCTTTTTTTTTTGGTTCAGTACTCTGGACAGCATTTTTTTATTGGTGGATAAATTTATCCACAAATCAGCAAGGACAACCCAGGTTGTTCACCAAAAATGGGCAGGCATCTAAACTTACATTCTTGCATTTCAAATAAAGATACCAAGAGAATAAAGAAAATTTGATAATGGGAGTAAATTAGAAAGTTGCTTAAAATTGCATGCTCTGTCTGAATCACGGAAGAAAAAATTTGGGTTCAGTGTCCCTTTAAGCATTGCTCTGCACTAATCAATTATTGTGTAGCATCTTATAGGGTCATTAATCTGAATCTGACAGTATGCACTTCAACATTTAGTGGAAAAACACAAAGTAAATTAAATTTGAAATCATCCATCATTAAATATGCAGGGGGAAACATGCTAGGAGTCCACAGGGGAGCAAAATAGGGAAGATGACCTTCAGCTTGGGATCATATTTAACTTGTTAACAACAGCAATGAACCTTGTATGTCGCATGTTGCAAGGGGTCTAAAGGCCTCTAACAGCACAAGCCTCAGCCTCTGACCCCTTAACAAAAGCTGATGTACTCTGTATGTTGGCTGTTATTTCTGCATTTAGGGGTTTTCTGCTACTTCTCCATGCCTCAGGTAGTGAGGATAGGTAGTAAAAAAGAGTTCTTAATTCAGCCCTGTGCAACTTGAAGGGTCATGTGACTTGGACCTCTTGTTGTTATGTGGCCATGGAGAAAATACAAAAGGAGTCTAATTTTGTTTTGATGCATATTGCACATTGGTTTAGACATTAAAGGGACAGTATACACTCATTTTCATATAACTGCATGTAATAGACACTACTATAAAGAACAAGATGCACAGATACTGATATAAAAATTCAGTATAAAACTGTTTAAAAACTTACTTAGAAGCTGTCAGTTTAGCTCTGTTGAAAAGGTAGTTGGAAAGCCCACAGCAAGTGGCAAATAAGACACCCCCCCCTCCCCCTTCTTTTGCATATGAAAAGACCCTTTACACAAGCAGGAGCAAGCTGGAGAAGGTAGCTGACAGTATTCACATAAAACTTTGGGGCTTGGTTAGGAGTCTGAAAATCAGAGCAATGTTATTTAAAAATAAGCAAAACTATACATTTATTTAAAAAAAAAACTTTATGGGCTATATAAATAGATCATCTACAAAACATTTATGCAAAGAAAAAATGAGTGTATAATGTCCCTTTAAAGGCTGTGTGTTGAGTTATTTTAAGGGGACATGCAAATTTACACTGTTATACAGGCTGTACACTTACTACTTTACATTGTAGCAAAGTGTCATTTCTCCAGTGTTGTCACATAAAAATATATAATAAAATATTTACAAAAATTTGAGGGGTGTACTCACTTTTGTGGAATACTGTGTATATATATATATATATATATATACATATACATATATATATACAGTATATATATATATATATATATATATATATATATATATATATATATATATATATATATATATATATATATATATATATATATATATATATATATATATACAAAAATCTCAAGTGGATCCCACACTCACTACTCCAACACAGCCTCCGGGGTGCACTTCAAATCGTAGTATGCGCATTGAATAAGGAAAGGCACTCTCCGTGATACATAAATCAAGCTTTACTTTAAGTGAACGTTTTCGGGGTTACCCCCGTCCTCAGACTTTACAAAACAAACAAAAATGAAACAATTTATGTGTTTACCTGGTTGTGATCCTCCTAGAGCGTGTGGCGTCCCCTAAACTGTGCATGCGCAAGGGACTATAAAGAGGCCCTAGAGGTTCAAAAGAGTCACCAAGTCAAAACAATTAAAAAGTTAAAAACACAACACTCCAACAGAATAGCAAACAACGTTATATGACAGGTGTATGGGGATAGTATTCAGTAGCCTCAAGAATGTGTAACATAAGTGTATTGGGGATAAGTATTTTCAAGTGTGTGTAACATAAGTATACTCTGCTGCGAAAACAAAGGTTGATGCTGGGGATCTACACTACCCACAAACCTATAGCAAGACATCACAAATATAAGAGCATTAGTTACCCTGATCCTATAATTATTTATTCAACATAACACGGGCCACAAAGCTCCATACTAGCACATCTGCTGATAGTACACTGCATATCACATATTCTTTGCTTTACAATATTATCGTAAGGATTGCAATCATTGTAACCTAGCAACCGCAAATATAACGTAATTGCAAATCAGATACCCCAAATACTAGTGATCCTATCACCAGTCATCTTATGCTGTTACAGACTAGCAACATATGCTGTTGTAGCCTAGCAGCACAAAATCATGTAGTGCTAACAACATCACGTTAGGACACCAGCTACTACCATGGGTCAAGTTAGAATGTAACCATTGAGACCACACATATATATTGACGTATATTACAATATTACCGTTGTGACCACAAACCTATATTAAAGTATATTGTATATTAACCACGTAGTCAGTATAACATGTACGCTAATCCAATATCAGATCGTGAACAGAATGGACAATGCCATTAGTAAGATAAACAATTTATTTTATGTCAGGTCAAACAATGACCCACAACAGTATAAAAATTGATGATAACATATGTATAATCAAATTCCCTATATTCTGATCACCAGAAATGACATAATAACCCATACCATAAAGAATTACATCACAGCAATGCACCAAACCAAAAAAATTGGGCATACATAACCCCTGTACACAACGGGAACATAATCTGTAGTAGTGATCCAATAGATGACCAAACATCCCTATCCACTATTAAAGTTTATTATAGAATGTATAGAAAATATTAGAGAATATTTATCATGGATATCAAGACCCCCTTAAAAGGAGGTAAATACTCACAAAAAACATTGCATATCAAGGTGGACATTCAGTCCCTTAGGAACCAGGGTATCCAGTGTAAAAATCCACCTGCTTTCCCTTTGCAATAGCAGCCTACCTCTATCACCACCTCTAGGAAGGGGTGGGATATGATCTATGATGATAAATCGTAGATCAGTGTTTTTGTGTTTTGCCTGGAAAAAATGCCTGGCCACAGGTTGGTCCGATTTACCACTGTTTAAGGCCGCTCTGATGGCCGACCTGTGGTTGGCCATTCTAGTGCGGGCATCATCCTGCGTCTTACCAATGTAGAACTTGGCACATGGACAGTGGATCATGTATACAATATGATTGGTGGTGCATGTGACCCTATGTCTAAGTGCAAATTTCTTGTTCGTCCAAGGGTGTGTGAAAAATTTGCTCTGGGTCATCCCACTACATGTGGTGCATCCACTACACCGGAAGCACACATTTTTGGTGGTGTCTAACCATGTTTTAGACTTGTAACTCAGTCTATTGTCAGGTTGCATCAGGTGATCCCTTAAGGAGGCCGTCCTCCTATAGACAACAATTGGTAAGTCCATAGAATTACAGGACAGTCCTTTGTCAGTTGAGACAATGTCCCAATGGTCACGTAAAATCTTCGGCAAAGTGACCTTGTCAGGGGTAAAGGTGGTTGTCAGAATCATACGCTCCTTTGGAGGTACTTCTGGTTCAATCTTCTTCAAGGCTTCCATCTGTGTAATATTAATAGCCTCTACATAAGCAGACGTGAGATGTTGTTTACTGTATCCACGCTGTTCAAACTTGTTCTTCATCTCATCTAATTGTTGTTGTTTGTTAGCTTGGTCACTGTTGTTTCGAGTGACCCTCTTAAACTGCGATTTGGGCAAGGCCTTTTTCAGGAATGGTGGATGGCAACTTGTTCCTTGTAGGATGGAGTTTCTGTCAGTGGGTTTTTGATACAATGTTGTTCTCAGACCAGTGCCAGATTTGTATATTCTTAAATCCAAGAAATCAATTGTCTGTTTGTTACAGGTGATCTTGAACTTGAGGTTATTATTTACATCATTCAATTCTTTAAACCAGGAATCCAATCCTTGTTGGTCACCCCTCCAGATCAAAAACAGATTGTCTATGTACCTGCGAAACATCAGTATCCTCTGATCTTGGAAGAGGTTGGTACCCAGGGTTTCAAATTGTGCCATAAACAGATTGGCATAGGATGGGGCCACATTGGACCCCATCGCTGTGCCTGATACCTGTAGATAGAATTTCGATTTGAATCTGAAATAATTCAATATCAAGCAATATTCCAGAAGCTGTAGTACCACATCAACTGGTGGACCCACATATGGAGAATTGAGCAAAGTTGATCTAATTGCGGCCATCCCCTCATCATGCAGGATGACGGTGTACAGGCTGTTTATATCTAAAGTAACCAGCAAATCATTCCCATTTAATTCATCCACATCTTGTAGTAGCTTCACTATTTCTATGGAATCAAGGAGGAAGGAATACATTTGTTTTACGAATGGTTGTAAGATGTTGTCTACATAGACGGCAAGTGACTGCAATACAGAGCCCCTAGCTGACACAATGGGGCGTCCTGGGGGCCTGATTGGGTCCTTATGGACTTTTGGTAGAGTGTAGATAATTGGAACTACAGGAAAGTCCACAACCAGAAATTCATAAGCTGCCTTAGTTATAACATTCTCTGAAAGCAATGCATCAAGATAGTCATCAATGGTTTTCTTGAATTCATAGGTGGGATCATGTGACAGTGTACGGTACACCGTTGTATCATTCAGCTGTATCATAATCTCATGCCTGTAGTCCTTATAGTCTTGTAGGACCAGTGCTCCCCCCTTGTCGGCATTGCGTATGACAAGATTGTGGTTCTCTTTCAGATCCTTTAGTGCCTTCCACTCCACCTTGGAGAAGTTGTTCCTTACCGGGGATACTGTGTTGATAGCAGCCTTAAAATCCTCCCTTACCATTCGTGTATAGGTACTAATGCTCACATTAGAAGATTTAGGATCAAAATTGCTGCGTTTTTTAAATCTCTCTGTGGGGTGCTCATTTTTCCCAAAATATTCTCTGATCCCCAATACACACATTCTTGAGGCTACCGAATACTATCCCCATACACCTGTCATATAACATTGTTTGCTATTCTGTTGGAGTGTTGTGTTTTTAACTTTTTAATTTTTTTGACATGGTGACTCTTTTGAACCTCTAGGGCCTCTGTATAGTCCCTTGCGCATGCGCAGTTGCGCATAGGGGACGCCACACGCTCTAGCAGGATCACAACCAGGTAAACACATAAATTGTTTCATTTTTGTTTGTTTTGTAAAGTCTGAGGACGGGGGTAACCCTGAAAACGTTCACTTAAAGTAAAGCTTGATTTATGTATCATGGAGAGTGCCTTTCCTTATTCACTGCGTATATATATATATATATATATATATATATATATATATATATATATATATATATATATATATATACAGTGGGGCAAAAAAGTATTTAGTCAGCCACCAATTGTGCAAGTTCTCCCAATTAAGAAGATGGGAGAGGCCTGTAATTTTCATCATAGGTATACCTCAACTATGAGAGACAAAATGTGGAAACAAATCCAGACAATCACATTGTCTGATTTGGAAAGAATTTATTTACATAGTATTCCACAAAAGTGAGTACACCCCTCAAATTTTTGTAAATATTTTATTATATATTTTTATGTGACAACACTGGATAAATGACACTTTGCTACAATGTAAAGTAGTAAGTGTACAGCCTTTATAACAGTGTAAATTTGCTTGTCCCCTCAAAATAACTCAACACACAGCCATTAATGTCTAAACCATTGGCAACCCTAAGTGGAAATTTCCAAATTGGGCCCAAAGTGTCAATATTTTGTGTTGCCACCATTATTTTCCAGCACTACCTTAACCATCTTGTGCATGGAGTTCACCAGAGCTTCACAGGTTGACACTGGAGTCCTCTTCCACTCCTCCATGTTGACATCACGGAGCTGATGGATGTTAGAGACCTCGTGATCCACCACCTTCTGCTTCAGGATGCCCCACAGATAGGGTTTAGGTCTGGAGACATGCTTGGCCAGTCCATCATCTTTACCCTCAGCTTCTTTAGCAAGGCAGTGGTCATCTTGGAGGTGTGTTTGGGGTCATTACCATGTTGAAATACTACCCTGCAGGCCCAGTTTCTGCTTCATTATGTCACAGTACATGTTGGCATTCATGGTTCCCTCAATGAACTGTAGCTCCCCAGTGCCGGCAGCACTCATGCAGGCCCAGACCATGACACTCCCACCACCATGCTTGACTGTAGGCAAGACTCACTTGTCTTTGTACTCCTCACCTGGTTGCCGCCACACTTGACACCATCTAAACCAAATAAGTTTATCTTGGTCTCATCGGACCACAGGACATGGTTCCAGTAATCCATGTTCTTAGTCTGCATGTCTTCAGCAAACTGTTTGCGGGCTTTCTTGTGCATCATCTTTAGAAGAGGCTTCCTTCTGGGACGACAGCCATGCAGACAAATTTGATGCAGTGTGCGGCGTATGGTCTAAGCACTGACAGCCTGACCCACACCCCTTCAACCTCTGCAGCAATGCTGGCAGCACTCATATGTCTATTTCCCAAAGACAAACTCTGGATATGATGCTGACCACATGCACTTAACTCTACTTTGGTCGACCAGGTAGCTCAGTTTCAGGGTCTTGGCAATCTTCTTATAACCTAGGCCATCTTTATGTAGAGCAACAATTCTTTTTTTGAGATCCTCAGAGAGTTATTTGCCATGAGGTGCCATGTTTAACTTCCAGTGACCAGTATGATAGAGTGTGAGAGCGATAACACCAAATTAAACACACCTGCTCCCCATGGACACCTGAGACCTTGTAACACTAACGAGTCACATGAAACTGGGAAGGGGAAATTGCTAATTGGGCCCAATTTGGACATTTCCACTTAGGGGTGTTCTCACTTTTGTTGCCAACGGTTTAGACATCAATGGCTGTGTGTTGAGTTATTTTGAGGGGACAGCAAATTTACAATGTTATACATTGTAGCAAAGTGTAATTTCTTCAGTGTTTTCACATGAAAATATATAATAAAATATTTACAAAAATGTGAGGGGAGTACTCACATTTGTGGGATGCTATATATATATATATATATATATATATATATATATATATATATATATATATATATATACACATACAGTTGTATGCAAAAGTTTAGGCACCCCTGACAATTTCCATGATATATATACAGCCATGGCCGAAAATATTGGCACCCCTGCATTTATGTTTGTATTGGTATGACACAAAAAAGTGGAGAAAAAAAGACAAATCTGACACATTCCATGGTAAACTCCAAAAATGGACTAGATAAAATTATTGCTACCCTCAATTTAATATTTGGTAGCACACCCCTTGGAAAAAATAACTGAAATCAATCGCTTCCTGTAACCATCAATGAGTTTCTTACACCTCTCTACTGGAATTTTGGACCACTCTTCTTTTGCCAACTGCTCCAGACCTCTCAGATTGGAAGGGCTCCTTTTCCCAACTGCTGTTTTGAGATCTCTCTCTTCTGGTTGCTTTTTGACCTGTGCTTTGGGTCATTGTCCTGCTGTAAGACCCATGACCTCTGATGGAGACCCAACTTTCTGACACTGGGCCCTACATTTCACCACAGAATTATTTTGTAGTCTTCAGATTTCATAATGCCATGCACACAGTCAAGACATCCAGTGCCTGAAGCAGCAAAGCAACCCAAAAAAATCAGTAAACCGCCACCATGTTTGACTGTAGGGACTGTATTATTTTCTTTAAAAGTCTCATTTCTTTTTCTGAAAACAATAGAATGATGGGCTTTACCAAAAAGCTGTAATTTTTTTTCCATCTGTCCACAGCAAATTCTCCCAAAAGGAATTTGGCTTCCTCAGGTAAGTTTTAACTTTTTTATTTTTCTGTGTCAGCAGTGGGGTCCTCCTGGGTCTCCTACCATAGTGTCCCTTTTCATTCAGATGGCGACATATAATGATAGCTGACACTTTTGTTCACTGTGCCTCAAGGTCAGCTTGAATTTGTCTGGGAGTTGATCAAGGTTCTTTATTTACCATTCAAACAATCCTTCAGGGCAATCTTCTTCAGTGATCAATTTTTCACTTTCGTCCACCTCCAGGGAGATGAGCTGCAGTGCCATGGGCTGTAAACTTCTTGACAATGTTGCGCACAGTGGACACAGGAACATTAAGATCTCTGGAGTTGGGCTTCCTTAACGTTGGGCACATACAGGCAGTGCGCAATTGAGGGACACAGCGGGGGTCACATAAGAAGCCCCAGGAAGGAGACCGCAAGATATAACACAGTATTGTGAGTACAGGCAAGACCAACAACACTATATATGCTGCATTATGTGCTAGTTAAAGACTGCACAGGGCCAAGCAGACAAAGTGACGGAATTCACCTAAAGGCTTTATTATACATATCCCAACTAAACAAGACATTAGCCGCAAGAGAAATACAGGACTGTTACTGGGGGGCAAATCGGGAGTGGACATATTAGAGCTGCATGCACGTTAAGGAGATTTATAGGCTCAGGCTCCACGCAGCTTTGAGGCCTCGCAAACAGCCATTCAGGTACCTAGATTGCCATTAAGTGGAGGAAAAGAGTCACTGGAGCTGAATATAAAAAATAAGTGTACAACGCTTTATTTTGTGTTCACATTCACCCCCCTAACTACATCATATGCACATAGTGTGTCTACAGAGGATCCGAATAGATCAGGATTATTAAAAAGCCTAACTGCGTACTACATATTAGTCCCCCCTCTCACATCACTCTCATGAAAGTCGACAAGTGCTTCTCAAAGATCTCATCCAGCTTTTCTGAGGATATGAGTGGCAGATCAAAAACGGCTGAGAAGAAAAACCGCCATGTGGCGGAGATACATGCAAATAACTCCCCTAAGGCTGATCAATCAATTTCACAATCAATGTCACACTCTGGGGACCACTCTGCCCTGATGCAAGATTTAAAATCTTGTTTTCTACCAAAGATTGATTCACTCCAAGCAGGGATGGATAACTTAACAAGTGAGGTGCAGCAATTTTCCACCCGCTTAAATGCTGCAGAAACACGTATCTCTGATACAGAGGACAGACAAGCTAACATGGATGTCTCACTCAAAAAAATATTGAAACAAAACCAATATCTTCTGGACAGGGTAGAGGACCTTGGGAACAGGAGTCGCAGCAACAACCTCTGCATTGTGGGGGTGCCTGAGTCAATCAAAGGCAAAGTCTTGATGGAATTTGTCGCCTCTACCTTTCCCAAGTTACTAGGCATACAAGCTGATCATTTTCCTATCAACGTAGAAAGACCCTCCTGACCAATGCAATAGACCACGACAAGTGATCTTCAAATGTCTCCACTTCCAGGAGAAAGTGGCCCTCCTTAGGGCATATAGATTGCAGAAAGAGGTTCTTTTTGAGGATCGTCGGCTACTAATGTTTCAGGACTACTCCGCTGAGGTCACCAAACAAAGAAGGGACTTTGCTCCACACTGCTCTAAGCTTCATGAACAGGGTAGACAAGTGGCCTTATTATACCCTGCAAAACTGCGGCTGATGACCCCCTCTGGCCCCAAGATCTTTCACTCCCCCCAAGCCTTGGATTCGTACCTGGCCATGGATAAAACAGTGATGCTCCTTGAAGGACTAATTTCACAGTTCTAGTTGACTGTATCCTGGCACATTGGTTGTGCCCCATCCCAGACGGAGATATGTAATATATACATTCTACATGTGTTTATTTCTGTTGTATTTTTTATGTTTGATCTCTAAGTGTTTAATTTTGTTGCAATTTTTATTCCTGATTTATATACTACTGCCTGGAATGTTACATGTGTCTGACCACCTTGCACGAACAACACATAGTCCATCCACGTTATCTTACACTCTCACACTTGTTATGGGTGGTTTTCGCACACTAACTTTAAATACACCTGCTATATCTCGGAACCATACGTGGATAGGGACCTGCTACCATATTAAGCTCCATTATGCATTGCGGCGGGCCCAGTACTATACTGGCACTGGTTTCACTGGAGATAATTCAGTTCTTCCTGTATTAATGTTTACAATGTTATTGTTACTGTTATTATTCTCTATTGGATACCTTCCATTTTGTTATGACACTGACACACAGACATTTGGTAGCATTGTAGCCTATTACACTGTGCTACTTAGGGCTGCTCACCGGGTGACAAAGGTGGGCAGTGACTGGCCCTGCTCTCCCCTGCCGGGCACACGGATGGCCTAAACATTGTTGGGGTACTTGCATACACTCACACTATTTGATTATAAATCACTGTATGTATGGAATGATGTGCTATCTCTATCCTTGCTGCACACACATCTATGTCAGTTTAATATAATTGTTTAAAATGTTTTTGTTGATATTGATGTCTTCTGAATATCTTATATTCGGCTGTACCACTGGTCCATCCGACATAATCTTTAATTGGTGCCTCTCTCCACCAGGTTTTGCAATTATAAATCTCCCTGCTACTCCCCACCCCATAGACGTCAGGCCTGTAGGCCTTCTGCAGATGCCTTACCTTGCATATATAGGGAAAACATATGAGTTCCCCCGTCTCTGCCCTCTTATCCCCTATCCCAGAGCACCCACTCAGTTCCTGACATGCCTGAATCTCGGTAATGTAACATAATGGCCCTTAAATTAGTTACATGGAATGTGGGAGGCATTAACTCCCTGGTTAAGAGGAAATCTATTTTAACACACCTCCGCAGGCTTAATGTGGACATAGCATTTCTACAAGAGACCCACCTCACCGATAGGAAGCATGAGAAACTGTGTAGTGACTGGGTAGGTTACATAGCTTACTTGTCATATCAGAGTAGCAGTAGGGGAATAGCTATCGTATTTGGTCGAAGACTGCAGGTAGAAATTCTGAGCACAACCACGGACCCAGATGGTAGGTTCCTCATCCTACAAGCATCTGTAGATAATGTTAGCTACACCTTCTGCAACATCTATGCCCCTAACACTATCGCTGGTTCAGGCCTTATCTCCTTTCATAGGCACCAAATTTCTTCTGGGGGGAGGTTTTAATTTAACCCCACACCCAACCTTGGATAGAGCCTGGCCTACAGAAAACCTGACTAACAAACGTATCCTCCGCTATAAGGGAGGATTTGAACTTAAGGTGTTTAACCTGCTCTCTCACACCCTGGCTGTGTGCGATATTTGGCGCAGACGACACCCTGATGATAGGGATTTTACGTGTCTCTCTAAGTCTAACTTGTCCCTTTCTAGATTGGACCTCTTCCTTATTTCAGACTCTCTAGTCTCCCAGGTCAAGTCTGACAAAATTCACGACATTGTAATTTCTAATCATGCACCCGTGGAACTCACAGTGGGTGTTTTCCCCAATAAACCCAATAGGAACACACTGCGTTTCCCTTCTTACCTTCTTACATCTGAGTCTTTCCAAAAACACCTGATCCATGTTTGGAATGATTTTTATACTGATAACTCCTCACATTCTTCTGATCCACAATTATTCTGGGAAACTGCTAAAACGGTCCTGACAGGACACGTTATCTCATATATGGCCAATTTAAAACGTAGAGTCCAACATAGATATAATACCCTACAAGCTAACTTAGGACAGATGTACCTGACATACTGCACTCTAAAATCTGTCCCAGCATATTACAGTTATATTGCTGCTAAAACGGAACTGGACACATTTGTCCAACAACAGGCCTCTACTGGCCTTCTCAAATCAGCAGGCCGATTTTACAGATTCGTCGGAAAGTCAGGGCGACTTTTAGCCACACTTGTGAAAGCGAGATCAGCTAAGAAAGATATTGCTGCTTTGAAACATGAGGGGAAGATTTTCCAGACTCCCTTAAAGAAAGCTGGCTGTTTGGCAGATTACTTCTCTAATCTTTATAAGAAACAACAACCGAAAACCCCAGACTCTTTTCATACCTTCTGTCAATCACTCACACTTCCCCACCTTACGCAGGACCAGATAGACACACTGAATGCCCCAATTGCTCTGGAGGAAATCCAATATACTATTAAGTCTCTGTCCTTGGGGAAAGTAACGGGCCCGGATGGACTCCCTACCGAGTTCTATCGCCTACTGCTACATCAGGTCTCACCAACCCTATTCAACCTATTTAATAACATGTTTACCCAAGAAGAAGGGCAGCCATCTAGATCTTTCACAACGGCCCATATTACCCTGATCCCAAAACCAGGAAAGGACCACACACTCCCTGAAGCATATCATCCCATATCCCTATTAAACATGGGCTACAAAATACTGATGAAAATCCTGGCAAATCAATTAAAGGGGATTCTTCCCTCATTGGTTCACCCCGATCAATTGGGCTTTGTCCAGGGTAGATCTTCTGTAGTCAACTTGAGAAGGGTACTTCATGCCCTCAACCACTTCTGGACTAGACCCTCTGTTGAACTCAGAAACGGGCCTCAGAGAAGAGAAGGCCTTCGATAGAGTTGAGTGGTCCCATCTTTTTAATACTCTTCAGCAATTTCACTTTGAGGGCCATTTCCTTGATTTTATCCGTAAACTCTACTCCTTCCCTACTGCGAGTATCTTGGTTAATGGCCTTAACTCTCCAAACTTTACTCTTGAAAGGGGTATGCGCCAGGGATGCCCACTCTCCCCCTTATTATTTGACCTAGCCCTAGAGCCATTTGCCCTGAAATTAAAACAAATCTTCCCGGGAATTGCTATTGGGAACACCATTCTACACATGGCCCTATACACGGACGATATGCTGCTCTTTGTGAGTAACCCTTCCCGCTATGTCCCCAGGCTTATTGACACCTTACAAACCTTTGGAGATTTCTCAGGGTACAAAATAAACATGGCCAAGTCTGAAATATTGTGGCTTACTGATCATAACATGGATAAGGGTAGTTACCCCTTTGCCATACAACCTAACACACTCACATATCTAGGTATCATCTTACACAGAAACCCACAAAAGCTATATGACCTTAATATTGCCAGACAGTGTACACAGTTGCAGCTTCAGCTAAAAGCCTGGGCTAAGCTCCCCTTGGGTCTTACAGGAAGGATAAATCTACTTAAAATGACAAACTTGCCTAAACTCCTTTACCCACTTTTAATGTTGCCCTTTTTGCTAACTGATATGACCAATTTAAACAAAGCTATTCAATCCTTCATTTGGGGAGGTGGGAGAACGCGCATAGTGGCTGCGACCCTACAGCAACCATACCTTAATGGGGGTCTAGTGCTCCCCAATCTCAAACTCTACAACTGGGCAGCACTACTCAGGCTGGTGATGGATTGGCAGCTTGACACCACACATTTTCCGGAGCTGTCCCTAGAAGCAGCAATTGTCTCCCCACACTCTTTAGCCTACCTACCATATATGCCCTTTACAAACTTGCCCGTTGACATTAATAATAACTTTATGTACATAGATGCCCTGAGAGCATGGAGACTAGCATTTAAATACCTGGGAAACAGATCCCCCACTCCTAAATATATTCCACTGATGGGAAACAGGGATTTCCTGGCGGGGAATAAAATGGATCTCTTTCCCGAGTCTGGAAGTTACAGGGGATCAGATCGGTGGGTGATCTTTTGGACACTTTATCGCACACAGTCAGGACTTATTAGGACCTTAAAAACCAGTACCATCTACCAAATTCGCACTTCTATGTGTACCTTCAGGCATGACACTATACTAACACACTGATGTCATGCCAGGATGATTTCTTGCAACCCTCTCCTTGGACCCATATCCATATTGCATACAAATTGGGCAATTTTTACATATCACCCATCTACTGTCTTTTAACCACACATACTTCCAAAGATGTCATGGGAAATATGCGGACTAAACTACAGAGAGAGGACTTGGGGGACATATCCCTTAGAGACATACTTACCAGCCTAGAGAGAACAAAGACAGCTAGCCTAGCGGTACATATCAGGGAAATGCAGATTAGGATGCTAAACAGAGACTACATTACCCCTGCGCGCAGATTTCACTGGAACCAAGACCTGCCAAACCAATGTATTGAATGTTCATTACCAGAGCCTTTGGGTGTCCATATGTAAATCAATTTTGGAGACGCCTACAATATTGGGTTAGGAAAACCTTCAAGATTGACCTCCTTTTTGACTCTAAATCAATCTTCCTATTCTCGTGGGAAGTGCAGCACAAGTCACTATATTCCATGCTTACTCTTAGCACCTTATTAGCCCAACAATGTATTTTGACACAGTGGACATCCAAAAACCCACCCACATTGACCCAATTCAAACTTAGGATGCTTCGGCAACTGTATATAGAACAATTTGATGCTACTCTAGACACCAAATGCAGACTGAAACACTTTTTACGTAAATGGCAGAGTTATATACTGAGCCTCCCCGTTAGTCAACAAAAGCAGGCAACCTTTCTTTCACCATGAAGTATTTGTTGAAGCAACGCTTAGAGGCGAGTGGAGTAATATACTTTAATCTGCTTCATATACCCCCTGAGAGGTGAGGTGGACCAGTGAGTTGGTGCGGACCTAGCTGGAAACACTTTCATTTGGTCTAGTTTTGTTATGGTTAGTGTAAATGTTTGATAGTTGTAAATAATAAGATAAAAATGGAAAATGATAGGAGAAAACACATGATCTAGTAGACCTACATACCACTATCTCTCTTACTGCTCATGAACACGCATATTTCATATTGAAGTTATTTAGAGACTGTATAACTGACTGATGTACTAAAATATGTTTCATATGTATTTATGCCATATCTCCTCTTGTGGAGTTGGAGAACATAAGTCTCTGTTTATCTGTATATTCGCATGTGTTTCTTCTATTTAATAAAGAGAATTAAATAAAAAGATCTCTGGAGATGGACTTGTAATCTTGAGATTGTCCATGCTTTTCCACAATTTTTGTTCTCAAATCTTCAGACAATTCTTTGCTGCTCTTTCTCTTCTCCATGGCACACAGAGACACACAACAGAAATTTTGACCATTTTCACTAGTTGCTGGTGGGATTTCTATATTGTCAGCACCCGTTAATTGATACAGGTGAGTTTAATTACAAATTACAGGAGCATCACAAACTTGGAATGCAATTATTTCTTACAATTTTGAGAAGGTGTCAATAATTTTGTCCAGTCCATTTTTGGAGTCATGTGTCAGATTTGTCTTTTTTTCTCCACTTTTTTTGTGTCATACCAATACAAAAAAAATAAATAAAAAATAAACATGAGAATGCCTAAACATTTGTAATTGCAACAACTTTCTGGGCGAAGTGTTGTATTATCTGACAGAAATGCAGGGGTGTCAATATTTTTGGCCATGACTGTATATATCTATACCTATATATAATCATGTAAATATATATATATATATATATATATATATATATATATATATATATATATATATATATATATATATATATATATATATATATATATATATATATATACAGTGGGGCAAAAAAGTATTTAGTCAGCCACCAATTGTGCAAGTTCTTCCACTTAAGAAGATGAAAGAGGCCTGTAATTTTCATCATAGGTATACCTCAACTATGATAGACAAAATGTGAAAACAAATCCAGACAATCACATTGTCTGATTTGGAAATAATTTATTTGCATATTATGGTGGAAAATAAGTATTTGGTCACCTACAAACAAGCAAGATTTCTGGCTCTCACAGACCTGTATCTTCTTCTTTAAGAGGCTCCTCTGTCCTCCACTCATTACCTGTATTAATGGCACCTGTTTGAACTTGTTATCAGTATAAAAAACACTGGTCCACAACCTCAAACAGTCACACTCCAAACTCCACTATGGTGAAGACCAAAGAGCTGTCGAAGGACACCAGAAACAAAATTGTAGACCTGCACCAGGCTGGGAAGACTGAATCTGCAATAGGCAAGCAGCTTGGTGTTAAGAAATCAACTGTGGGAGCAATAATTAGAAAATGGAAGACATACAAGACCACTGATAATCTCCCTCGATCTGGGGCTCTACGCAAGATCTCACCCCGTGGGGTCAAAATGATCACAAGAACGGTGAGCAAACATTCCAGAACCACACAGGGGGATCTTGTGAATGACCTGCAGAGAGTTGGGACCAACGTAACAAAGGCTACCATTAGTAACACACTATGCCGCCAGGGACTCAGATCCTGCAGTGTCAGACGTGTCCCCCTGCTTAAGCCAGTACATGTCCGGGCCCGTCTGAAGTATGCTACAGCTCTTAGTGTGCGAGAGCCAGCTGTCACGTGACACTAGCACACTAAGAGCTGTGTGTGTGTGGGAGCCGGAGAGGAGCATTGTGGGATTCAGGGCGGGCCCCAGAAGTTACTGATAGGAGGAGCCGGAGGAGGCAGCCAGTTACTAACAGCACGGAGCCGGGAGGGCGGGTTGCTTGCTGGGCCGGCAGCTGCAGACTAGAGTCACAGCACTGTCATTTTCTGGAGTCTGGACTGGACCGGAGCAGGGGCCAGGTTATTACAGGCATGTGACAGGCACAGCACGGACGTGGCGCACTGATTGCAAATCAAATAACACAATCCAGTTGGCTTTACAGGACAGAGGTGCACTGGGAACACGGTTGTTGTGTCACTTGTTGTTGTGTCACTTGTTGTTGTGTCATGTTTGCAGGTTGAACAGAATGATTTAAAGTTACTGCTTTGAGAAATAGAGCTGAGTAAATTACATGCCATTATAGTAACAACAGGAAATATGGATTTTTGACGTGCTGTTTTAATTAATTTCAGACCCGGTAAATAGGAGGGAAATATGATTTAAAAAAGTGTCTTTCAAGGCGGAGAAGTGAGTGTGTTTACATCAAGGAGGAACTATTGTATTAGAACAGTATTTCTGGAGAGGAAAGGGGAGTTTGTAACGCACCACACAGCTTTAGTGAGAGGGGGGGGGCTGGCTGGGGGCATCATTTTATTGCAGGGGGGGCTGGGGGCATCATTTTATTGCAGGGGGGGCTGGCTGGGGGCATCATTTTATTGCGGGGGGGCTGGCTGGGGGCATCATTTTATTCAGGGAATATATGTAGTAGTACTGACTTAGAGCTTTAGAAATGTCTTCTCTGTCCTGGTTGTCTAGCCCTAGAGGAGCTTTTTCTCTGTCCCTTTCACCTATTCCTCTGTCCATGACCTTGTGTAGTCCTAAAGAGCCTACAGGGATGATTTCCAAAAAAATTGCTACTGCTACTCTGAATAAATTTTAAATACATTTATAAATAAAAACAAAACAACAATCACTTAAATGGGGACTATGGTAATGTTTTTTTTTATGGGGAACCACGTTTTTAATTTCAATTATCCATTTTACAAAGTCATTTTATGTTTTACTAGAGATTAATTTATTAAATAGAGTATATTAGATCATATACTTTGTGTTAGATTTAGATTTTTTTATTCAACCTTTAAAAGCCAGCAGTAACCTTTGTACATTTTTCTACCCTTTTAATAATACCTTTTCTTCTCTCCCTACATTGATTCTAAAAGACTCCTTGTTTTTTAATTGACATGCCTCCTGGCTGACATATGTATTTAGTACATAAGTACTAAATACATATGTCAGCCAGGCATGTCAATCAAAAAATTTGTAATGCATGCTAATTAAATACATTAATATTTTACTCTGAAACCCAGTAACTAAGATTAACATTAGACTTATGAGCTGGATCACTAGTGTTTTATGGATGGGCCCTTAGTAAAGTTGTGGGGTCATGGTAGTGCATCTTGGGTGTGTTATCGGTGGAGTAAGGCATGTCCTGGGTGGAACTGGGGAAGTGCAATTCACTGCTGCTTTTCATACAGGGGCATACTGTGTCCTACAAACTGAGAATAATGTTGAGGAATCAGTCACAAAGTTGAAGTTACGCCGGGTCTGGATATTTCAACAAGACAACGACCAAAAACACTGCTGTTGCAAATTGGCGTGGCTTTCTCAAATAGGCGTGGTTTTCTCAAATTGTCGTGGCTTTCTCAAATAGGCATGGTTTTCTCAAATGGGCGTGGTTTTCTCAAAGGGATGTGGCTTTCTTAAAGGGGCGGGGTCTTGTGCACCACCTTCTTAAAAATTCACCAGCCTCCACTGGTAAGGGGAAGAGAGGACCCGATGGCCTAAAGGTCTGAAAGGATGACATATAGGGGAGGGGGAGAGTGGGGTTCTTCTTGTTTTGTTTTGTTTTGCTTGGTTTTGTTTGGTTTTGTTTTATCTGCTGTTGTTTTGTCTTGTCTTTGATCTTTTCCTTTATATTTTAAAGGTTGGAAAAATTCCAACATGGTATACTCTAATTTTTATTTTGTGGGAAAAAGAATAATTTCTCTGGTTAAAATCAGGTTAAGATTTTTTTTTTCTCTTGCTGTAATAGGAGATTTATGTTATGCTAAATGGCCATGCTTGGCCATAAATTTAAATTACAACTTTTTGTGTTTTTTATTTTTCTGCCCTGCATGGCTAATTTGTTTTATCTACATTTGTACACTATGTTGGATCAATAAAAATAATAATAAAAAAAAAAGTAGATGTCTCTGCTTATAGTTTAAGCCTTTTTCAAGACAATCTTATTGAGTTAAGAACAAGTGCTCAGCATGTATAATGCCATTATATATAAATATTTATATATATATATATATATATATATATATATTTGTACAAAAATCCATTATATAAAGTATATTTAAATTTCACAAAAAAAGGAAAAAAAACGAGTATCCTGCATCCAGTACATTGAATAAAAAAATATGACACTTTATTTGGTTCACATTAAAAATAACACCCAGCATGAAGAAAGGTTAGAAACGCGATATACAGTGTTTTCTAACCTTGCTGCATGCGGTGTATTCATTTTTATTTATTTTTTTGTTTTAAAAATGTTTATTTAGCAATATATAAAAATATATATATAGCAATATATAACAGTACAATTATAAGTTAAACAAGGTTATACAGGTTATACAATCATATTAATGAGTTGCACAGAATTGTATGTATTTATGCTTAATGATGTTGAAATTTCTTGTATCTCATCCGTTCCCCTGGGATAATACAAGAAGAAACTCTTAAAGTTCCGATAAGGAGGAATGTCTAACGCCACAAAGGGCATTCCGAACAGTTGGGTTGCAACCTTGTGTGGAGTACAAGACAGATAGGTGATTGACCTTTTTTACCCTATGATCAATCAAAGTGAGTGTGTCTTCTTTTTGGTGAGGCGGATGGAATGGGGACTGCCAGAAAGTGGCTGGGTCTGGGATAGCTAGTTCGAGGGGGGATACAAAAAAAAGAGAGGGGAGATGGGGAGGGGGGGATGTGTGTTATTGTGTGGATTAATATCTTTAAGGATGGTTGAGGATATGTATTATTTCTACTCTCTGGGTCTCCTGTTTCCAAATTTCCAACATCATCTCATGCATTTCTATTTTTTCATTTTGGATATAATGGTATCTCTCCATCTGTAGGAGCAAGTCTACATGGGCGGACCACTCCCCCATAGTGGGGATCATTGGGAACTTCCAGCATCTGGGGATCAAGATTTTAACCTATTTAGCATAAGAATCAATAGCGCATGCTTTGCTATGTTTTGCTTTGTTTTAAAGATTGGGGAGACCCATAAATAGTAGTATTTTGGGCCTATTAGGTATTGGGGACCCTAGGACTGTGCTCATTCTAGCTGTTATGTCTTCCAATATTTTGTGTATTCCAGGGCAGCTCCACCACATGTAGTGTAGTGCATCTTTCCCCGCATCCCCTCCAGCATCTACCTGTGGTTTTGGGATAAATCTTTTGTATCCTATGGGGAATTAGGTACCAGCATGTGTTTCCATTCTTGTTGAGAGATTTCTGAGCCGAGCTTCCTGTGCCAAGCACTGGTATAGATCGGTAGAAAGCTTGCATCTGGAACTAGTAGAATTTTTTAAAGTAGGGAGATGGAGTATGCTGGTGGGTGTTGCCGCAAGCAGAGTCTTTCAAAAGCAATTAATTGGCTGGTGAGTTGGTGTTTATAAGTGCGTGTTTCAAAGAAGTGCTTTATTTGCACGCTGAGTGTTATTTTTAATGTGACCACATGGTCCGAATACTTTAAGGTAGTACTCCATGATAGTGGAGTGGAAGGCAGTGAGATGCAATGGAAAGTTAAGGGCACAAAAGGGGTCGTAGTAGCAGAGCCAAGGAGGTGAGTTCTCTAATGCAGCTAAAGGTAATGATCACAGCCCGATTAATCCTGGTAGGTGGATTCTTTTGCATATTTCTGCTCTTGTGTCATATATTGCCTCCATGAGGTGTACTACATAGGGGCATATTTATCAAACTCTGAGACTTCAGTCTCACTGGAAACAGAAGTTATAAAGCGCGGTCTAAAGACCGCTGCTCCATAACTTGTCCACCTGCTCTGAGGCCGCGGACAGAAATCAACCCGATCTAATAAGATCTGGTTGATTGACACTCCCTGCTAGCGGTTCACAAGAACTGCTGGTGCAATGATAAATGCCGACAGCTGTATGCTGTTGGCATTTATCGATGTGCGAGCGGACATGATACGAAGTACATCAATAAATGCTGAGAGCATACGCTGTCGGCATTTATCATTGCACCAGCAGTTCTTGTGAAATCGGCCGCTAGCAGGGGGTGTCAAACTGTCAATCATATTTGATCGTATTTGATCGGGTTGATTTCTGTCCGCCACCTCAGAGCAGGCGGACAAGTTATGGAGCAGCGCTGCTTCATAACTTCTGTTTCTGGCGAGCCTGAAGGCTCGCTAGAAACGAGGGGCATCGGGATCCATACGGAGCTTGATAAATATGCCCCATAGTGTTTTCATGAGATCATGGATAGTTCAAATACATTAAGCCACTTCTTGATTTAATATATAGTTTATTAATTTAACGTTTAATACAGCAGAGTAAAGGGGAACGCAGTGTCCCATACTTGTTGCACTTTTAAATTACCGCTATTGTGTTTGCACAACTTGTGGGAGTTTTTTTCAAACTTTTTTTGGCTCCATTGAAGACTATGGGGAGATGCCATTTTGCGTTTGAAATGTGTCAAAGTCTATTATATTATCTTTTTATGTTGCTCTTTGGAATAACCGTGATTGTGTTTGCGCAACTTGTGGGAGTCAGTTTTTTTCCAACTTTATTCCTTTATTAAAGTCTTTGGAGGAATGCAATTTTGCATTTGCAACTACTCAAAGTCTATTTGTTACCGTGACTTTGCTCAAACTTTTTATTTTCACCTCATAATACGAGTGCCAAAACCAAGTGCAAATAAATAATTCTAGTGGTTTTAACGCTCGAATGTGAGTACAAATTACCGCTCCACTCGTAATCTGGCCCAAACCTATCTTGATGTTAAGGCAAAGCAGACTTGATTGATTTGTACATGTTCCAACTCTAATAGAGAAAATAAAATGAATTAAATACTTGAACAAGGAGCAGCTATTTCTGATGATAATGGTCTGATTCCTGCACTGGATAAGGCTGTAGCTACATCCTGTTTTGATGAACCAGCAGATTGTGTAGCATCACATAGCTGTAGCAGGACCTTGGGCAGTGCACACATACAGTGGGTGATACAAACAAATTAAAGTGAAGGTAAAGTTTAGCGTTTTTGTCAGCTGTATTATGTTACCCATGTACTATATAGTAAGATCGCTATGTTTTTATAACAAATAACTATATATATATATATAAGTATAACAAACAGTTTTTATCTACGTTTTCAGCCGGTCTTAGCTCCTCCCTCCATGTATTTCCTGGTTTATCAATGTATTACGTACAGAGCGGACCCACCCGCTCTATATGTATTGGACAAGCGCGTTCACGATTGAGGTGCAACTTGCGCATGCGCACAACTCACGGTACATTCCACTTGCGCCTGCGTGACTCAAGTAATATGTGAGCTAAAGCGCATGCGTCAATCCGAGTCGCAACATAGTAATGAATGAATATCTATTCATTCATTACTATGTTGTAAGCGAAGTCTAAACGCTGCAAGCTGTTTTCTCCGCTATTTCCCTTGAAAAGCTGATGACTACGCTATTTGCCCTTAGGCAAAAATAAAGACTTACTTTGGATCCAAACAGAAGATATAGCAGCGATCGAGTGAAATGTATACAAACCGTTTGTAGCCACAGATACTGTTGCAATTTACTTGTAAATAGACTGCCTTCTGAAGAGTTCTACCTATACGCATGAATTGCGCATGCGCTAATCCGGAACAAGCACGGCTTGGACGAAAGCAGAAGTATAGCCAACGCATGCGCAGAATGTCTCTAAATGTTGTGACGTCAAATAACGGCCTCCTAACGGCCAGACCTATTATTGGATAATCCAACAACGTGACCGGACTGAAAAAAATAAATAAATAAACGGACTGTTTAGATAAAGAGTAGAATTGTATAGAAAAACGCAGATAAATAGGTAAATATTTCAAAATAAAAAAATGATGACTTAAAGTACCCTTCATTTTATATGTATTAGCATGTAACATTATCGAACATGGCAAAGTTTACCTTCACTTTAAAAGAATGTTTGAGCTACTTGAATACACATCTTTTGAAAGAAAATAAAAATCCTTTTGCAAGAACATAACAAAAGCGATGCCCAGTTTTAATAGTTAACTATGGGTGAAGTACCCCCACTGGCTCACACTGTGCTGCCTTTTTCTGTATTTTTTTTAGGTATGTTTGCTGATGTTTTATAAAGGGTACCTGAGCTTATGCAATCCTGTACAAAAAGATCAGGTTTTATCTGTGCCTTTGCATGTACAAGTGTTTCCATTCCTTGTCATCAGTATTGTTAAAGGGATAGGAAAAACTAAATGAAAAATGCCTGATTAAGACAGATCATGCAATTTTAAGACACTTTTAAATTCACTTCCATTATTATATTTACCTTGTTCTATTGGTATCCCTTATTGAAAAGAAAATGTACATATTCTACACTACTGGGAGCTCACTGCTGATTGGTGGCTACATACATTTCTTTCCTGTCATTGGCTCACCAGATGTGACCATCTAGCTTCCAGTAGCGCATTGCTGCTCTAGAGCTGATTTAACTATAGATTTCATCCTTTTGCAGGGGTTAAACACAGTCATATACAAGCAATAGTGTAATAATAAAATGCTCTTCTACCATGTAAGAGCATTTTCTTTTGGCACTCTATTTGTATATCCCTTTACCTGTTTTACAGTAACTCAATTGTAAGCATAAAACACAATGAAAAATAATATTGTCTACAGTTTGAAACAAAATAATATTATGACTTTTAACTGCCTAAATGCGCATGAGAGCTATTGCGGCCTGTGGGCACATGTCGAGCCCTTTTCGTCATGCAGGGGTCACCGATCAAACAATGTTTTCAATTATGCCCCACACTACAGGCTGGGGGTCATTGGTGGTCTAGTAGTAGGGGGCATTGCCAAGCTTCATGGGAGTAGCAGTGATGTCACCACGTACGCACAAAGGGGGCATCATATGGGCAATAACAAAAATATGGTATGTCTAGACTCTAGAGACTCCAAATACAGTTTATTTTCTAGTTGACGAGTCCCTCTCTCAAAAAAAAGATATGCATTTTGTCTGTATAGTCAGGTGATCACTGTAGTAACAGTGAACACCTAGTGAAAACAATAATAAAAAGTGGCCCTTATTTCACATGTGGTTACCCTTGATGATAATTTAGTAAGGTGATCACAGTAACAGCGGTGGTAACTTGGACATTTTCAATATTATTACTAAAATCTAAGCAACAATTATACATTTTTTTACAGTTTTTTCTGCAGCTATCTTACATTCCATGGATTATAAATATAATAATTGTATATTCTTAATGTGCTGGGCCTGATGAAAAAACAATATATAATGTGTGTGTGTCACTCACTAAAAGTTTATTTTCATTAGGGTTTAAATGTAGGTAGCAAAAAAAATTAGATATGTAAAATCTAGCAGTGATTTATATTTGCTGCATTAACCCTATTGAAGCAAAAAAAATGAGATTTTGCATATCCAATATTCATATCTTACCCAGAATCCTCTTGTGCATTGGTAAAAATGTATATGGAGTTTTATTGGGGAAAAGCAAGCGGGGATGCTTGCCTAGATGTGCTAGTTTCCTTTGCAAAAATGTTTTATATATACATATATATTTTTATATGTATAGGTATAAATATATATTTGTGCAAAAACCCATAAACCGATCAGATATATGTAGAAATATGTATTTATGAATAAAAAGAACATTTTCTTGTATGTGAAGAACATTGGAATGAAAAATATTTATATTTTCATGTCGGGTTACCGCACAAACAAAAACAGTTTACGCTCAACTCATAATACGAGCGCTACCAGACGCACGCAAAAAGCTTACTTCTAGCGCACTTATCGCTCAAGCGGGAGCGTTATATACAGCTCTACTTGTAATATGGCCCTGTATTGGCAAAAAGGAAGTATGCCTATTCACAATAAAATGTTTCAGTCTTTATATATTGTATGTGTTTAAAACAGAAGTTAACATTATAACCTAAATATTTATTGTCACATGATATTCATACTCTGACTTCAGGTACATACATATTCAAATGTTTTACTTGCTCAATACATAAGACGTCTAAATGTTATAACTATCCAATAATATCCTTATATTTACCTTATTAATCTAATACATTTAATATCAAGGGAGTGAGAGGATCGGCTTCATTGCAGATATTTCTGCTTACTCCCTAATTCAATGCTGAAAAGTTAAAGGAAGAGTATACTGTAAAATTGGGTTCCCTTAATGTGTTTCAATTACAGCTGCAGAGTATAATATATATATATATATATATATATATATATATATATATATATATATATATATATATATATATAATTACTCCTTTAGGTTCATTTTTGAATAATAAATAGCTGTTTTTGCTAATTGAAAACACTGCCCATTTAAAAAGTTCCCAAGTCAGGAACATTGTTCACCTGCCATTTGTAAAGAGTTTAATACACTCCATCAGGTAAAATGGATCATTGGGAACATATTACAAGGGAGAACATTTTACAGTACACTGTTACTTTATCTGTTATCCCCTGATTTAGTATCCACCTGTTAATATAATAAATTCCGTTATCAATCTAATAATGTAAGGATAGCCCAGTTATCCTATGTTTATATAACATTTATATTCTAATATGCCATGTTGTAGAAAGAGCTGTGTGCCACTGATGTTATTGTTATTTTATAGTAACCAAGGAAGCTTGATAAAAAGAGCTTAAAGGGACATTATACACTCATTTTTTCTTTGCATAGATGTTTTGTAGATGATCTATTTATATAGCCCATAAAGGTTTTTTTTTTTTTTAAATGTATAGTTTTGCTTATTTTTAAATAACATTGCTCTGATTTTCAGACTCCTTTCCAAGCCCCTAAGTTTTTTGTGAATACCGTCAGCTACCTTCTCCAGCTTGCTCCTGTTTGTGTAAAGGGTCTTTTCATATGCAAAAGAAGGGGGAGGGGGGGAGTGTCTTATTTACCACTTGCAGTGGGCTTTCCAGCTTCCTTTTCAACAGAGCCAAAGTGACAGCTTCTAAGTAAGTTTTTAAACAGTTTTATACTGGATTTTTATATCAGTATCTGTGCATCTTATTCTTTATAGTAGTGTCTTTTACATGCAGTTATATGAAAATGAGTGTATACTGTCCCTTTAAAGGGACATTATACACTTGTTTTTTCTTTGCATAAATGTTTTGTAGATGATCTATTTATATAGCCCATAAAAAATTTTTTTTGAATGGATAGTTTTGCTTATTTTAAATAACATTGCTCTGATTTTCAGACTCCTAACCAAACCCCAAAGTTTTAGGAGAATACTGAAGTATTCCTCCTCCAGCTTGCTCCTGTTTGTGTAAAGAGTCTTTTCATATGCAGAGGAAAGGTTTGTGTGGTGGTGGTGGTGGTGGGGGGTGTCTGTTATTTCCCACTTGCAGTGGGCTTTACAACTACCTTTTCAACTAAGTTGGCAGCTTCTAAGTAAGTTTTTAAACAGTTTTATACTGGATTTTTATATCAGTATCTGTGCATCTTATTCTTTATAGTAGTGTCTATTACATGCAGTTATATGAAAATTGGAGTATACTGTCCCT
This sequence comes from Bombina bombina, assembly GCF_027579735.1. Classification (NCBI taxonomy): domain Eukaryota; kingdom Metazoa; phylum Chordata; class Amphibia; order Anura; family Bombinatoridae; genus Bombina; species Bombina bombina. The sequence goes on along the minus strand of NC_069499.1, from coordinate 1,133,745,644 downwards.
TTAAAGGGATATGAAACCCAAAAAAATAATTTGTTATTTAGACAGAACATACAATTTTTTTTTAAAAGTTCCCAATTTACTTCTACTTTTAAATTTGTTTATTTGCCAAGTTATTCTTTATTAAAGGGATACCTAAGTAGCTATGTAGCTGTCTGGAGCACTTTATAGCGCAAAATAGTGCTGCCATCTAGTGCTCTTGCAAATGCATAACATTTTTGCAAAACTGCTGCCATATAGTGCTCTAGACATGTGCACATTACTGAGCTTATGCCCCTGCTTTTCAACAAACGATGCCAAAAGAACAAATACATTTTAAAATAGAAGTAAATCAGAAAGCTGTTTGAAATTGCATGCTCTATGTGAATCATGCAAAAATAGTGTTTTCTTCATGGAACAGTGATATTATTAATTTAAGTGCTTTGGATATTTATTTTTAAAAACCGGAGTAAAAAATATAACGTATTTTATTTACATTTGTAATCTTGTAATTGTGGGAATTCTTTTATTGAATAACGTTTATGATTTGATAAAAAGTAATCAGATTTCTTCATTTTTGGGAATGCTCTTGTTCACGTTCTGTTTTACTCTGTGGCGCTATAGAATTATTCCCTTAGGCATGGAAAATCTGAAGAATACTTATATAGAATTGAAAGGTTTTTGTTGAAACATTCTGCTTCATTTTGTTTGAAACGTTTCTTGGATCAAATTCCTATTTTCCTAAACTGCAATTCATTCTGTGATTATTTATGTCAATTTTAAAAATTATGGAAATTCAAAGGTCAAAAACATATTGTAGTGTTATCTCCAGTATTCTTCTGAAACAAATATTTGAAACTGTTAAGTTTACACTGGAATCAAGGTAGCTTTTTTGAAGCCTATGATATGTGATCTTTAAAGGGACAGTCTACTCCGGAATGTTTATTGTTTAAAAAGATAGATAATCCCTTTATTACCCATTCCCAAGTTTTGCATAATCAACACGGTTTTATTAATCCACTTTTTACCTCTGTTATTACCTTGTATCTAAGCCTTTGTAGACTGCCTCCTTATTTCAGTTCTATTGAAAGACTTGCATTTTAGCCAATCAGTGACTCTCATAAATATTTCCACGGGCATGAGCACAATGTTATCTATATGGCACACATGAACTTACGTCCTCTAGCTATGATTTTTTTTTCTTCAAATGCATTGAGATAAGAGGCACCCTTTAAGTGCTTAGAAATTAGCATATGAGCCTACCTAGGTTTAGCTTTCAACTAAGAATACCAAGAGAATAAAACAAAATTGATAATAAAAGATTTGGAAAGTTGTTTACAATGATATGCCCTATCTTAATCATGAAAGTTTAATTTTGACTAGACTGTCCCTTAAGTTCAGTTACCGATCTTCTGCCATTGAGTATACTCAATCTGCTCCTTACCCGAATCCCTAACCTACACTGTGCTACTCATTCTTTATCAAAGTGGAATCCTCGCAATATTAGGGTCTTTATCTTTTACATTGTGTGATCTATGTTTTATAGAACGATTGTGAAGAACTTTTATAATAAAATGTGATGATGCAATTGAAATATTCACTCTGTTCTGAGCCAAGAAGCAATTCCTATTGTTTCATTTAAATTAGAAACATCTGGGGGTAATTAGGGCATTATTTCATTGAAAGCTTATAGATGTCTCGCTGGCTGTTGAACTGTCCCATATTAAACAAAGACTTACAGACTGTTCCCACACTTAAATGAAAAAAGGTGTTTTTAACAGCATGTTTTGGCCAAAGCATATAAGCTTACCTTCCCACGTCAAGGCAAACCCCCTAGTGAATCTTACTCAAAATGTAAATGGACACTAAACTTTAAAATTACTTTTTAATAATTTAAGTAGAGCATGCAGTTTTGAGAAACTTTCTAAGTTACTTATCAACAGGGGTCAAGTCCTACAAAAAAAGTGTGGGAACTCACAAAGACTTTCACCCCCCTCATGTTTTATATATATATATATATATACACACACACAGAGGCCCATTTATCAAGCTCTTCAGACTCGCCAGAAACAGCAGTTATGAAGCAGCGGTCTAAAGACCGCTGCTCCATAACCCTGTCCGCCTGCTCTGATGAGGCGGACAGGAATCGCCGGAAATCAACCCGATAGAATACGATCTGGTTGATTAACACCCCCCTGCTGTCGGCCGATTGGCCGCGAGTCGGCAGGGGGCGGCGTTGCACCAGCAGTTCACAAGAGCTGCTGGTGCAATGCTGAATACGGAGAGCGTATTGCTCTCTGCATTCAGTGAGGTCTTGCGGACCTGATCCGCACTGTCGGATCAGGTCCGCAAGACCTTTAATAAATTGTCCTCATTCTGTATTTATTTGTATATAATCTATACAGTTTGTTTAATGAAAGCAAATTAAATACAATGAAGGGTTAAATGGTTGCCTTTGGGTCTGAGAATCCTCCTCTGTCACAGAGTCTCACCCACTTAAGGTGCAATTGTCCTATTTCTGCTGAGGGGAGCTAAATAATACCAGAGCAAGCCACACAGAAATGTAAGCACCATGGGGCATATTTATCAAGGTCTGGTGGACCTGATCCGACACTGCGGATCAGGTCTGCCAGACCTCGCTGAATACGGCGAGCAATACGCTCGCCATATTCAGCATTGCACCAGCAGCTCACAAGAGCTGCTGGTGCAACACTGCTCCCTGCAGACTCGCGGCCAAGGGGCCGCCAGCAGGGGGGTGTCAATCAACCCGATCGTACTCGATCGGGTTGTATTGTGGAGATGTGTGTCCGCCTGCTCAGAGCAGGCGGACAGGTTATAGAGCAGCGGTCTTTGTGACCGCTGCTTCACAACTGCTGTTTCTGGCGAGTCTGAAGACTCGCGAGAAACAGGGGCCATCAAGCTCCATACGGAGCTTGTTAAATAGAGCCCCATGTGTTCCACACAGTGCAGGGTGATCACACAGCAGGATCACTGACTGGCTTGCATTTAGTGGGTTGTAGGAAGTGTTACTGCCCATTACTAGATGATCTCACGATCCCTCTAGCCAGACTTCCTTTAGCTCCTCCCATCAGCAGCAGTATTGTTTAATGAAGCATTTCTGCTCTTTGTCCAGAGGGAACTTAGTTCCTCCTGCAAGAATAGTGCAGAAACTCCGTTCCCATGTGTTCCAGCTTGACTTGACCCCTGGATAATGCCCAGTTTTGCATAACCAACACTGTTAAAAAAATATACTTTTTACCTCTGTAATTACCTTGTATCTAAGCTTCTGCTGACTGCCTCCTTATCTGAGATCTTTCAACAGATTTGCATTTCAGGTTTAAATAACTTAACGTGCATGAGCACAGTGTTATCTATATGAAGCACATGAACTAACACCCTATAACTGTGAAAAACTGTCAAATGCAGAGGCGGCCTTCAAGGGCTTAGAAATTAGCATATGAGCCTTCCTATGTTTAGCTTTCAACTAAGAATAACCAGATAACAAAGCAAATTTGATGATAATAGTAAATAAGAAAGTTGTTTAAAATTACATGCCCTATCTGAATCATGAAAGGTTAGTTTGGACTTTACTATCCCTTTAAGGGCTTCTGGATGATTGCAAATTGTAAAGCAGTTTGGCTGTTTGCTTTTGCCGGTTTTGTCTTATGCCCATTTAGTATCTGACTAATACAGTCTATTTTTCTGTCCTTGCTTTTAATAAAATATTTTAACTACTACATCCTGGGAGTATCCTTGTGAGCCGTGGGTCTTTATACCTACCTGCAACATCACTAAGAGCTTAGTTATAGCTCTCTCCAATGTGAGTATTGTTCCCTGTGGGATTGGATTATTGATCCATACATACTTCACTGTATTTGCCTTTTCCTTGCATATCTTCTTGTGATCATGTGATCCTCTACAATCAAGCACCTGAGGCAAATTTTATGTCTATTTGGACTTTCTTTTCTCATATCCTTGCTTATTTACACTTTTGTTGTTTTGTATTGTATATATTTATTTGAGTGCTAGCAGTTTATTAGTAATCACTTAATTTTGAAGTTTTATTTTTGTACCTCTGTAATAACCTTGTATCTAAGCCTCTGCACACTGCCCCCTTATCTCAGAGATTTTTTTTTACCAACTTGCATTTTAACCATTTGTGGTTCAAGCATAATTCCATGGGAGCGAGCCCAATGTTATGTATATGACACACATGAACTAGCACTGTCTGACTTTTAAAAGCAAATCAAATCCACTGAGATAAGAGGCGGCCGGCAAGGGCTTATAAACAGGCATATATTTAGAGGTTAAAGGTTATAAAATATATTAATACAACAATGTTGGTTGTGCAAAGCTGGGGAATGGATAGTAAAGGTTTTATCTATCTTTGTAAACAATCAAAAAAATTGTGGTCCTTTAATAGTCCTTTAAAAGGACAGTCAACACCCAAATTATTATTGTTTAAAAAGATAGATAATGTCTTTACTAACCATTCTCCAGCTTTGCACAACCAACATTGTTATATTAATATACTTTATAACATATAAACCTCAACATTTCTGCCTGTTTCTAAGCCACTACAGACAGCCTCTTATGACATGCTTTTTTATTAGCTTTTCACAAGAGACTGCTAGTTTATGTGTGCCATAGATATAACGTTTTGCTCTTTCACATGGAGTTGTGGCTGACACTGCACTAATTGGCTCTATTGCAAGTCAATAGATAATAAATAATTAGCCATGTGATCAGGGGGCTGTCAAAAGAGGCTTAGATATAAGGTAATCACAGAGGTTAAAAGTATATAAATATAACAGTGTTGGTTATGCAAAACTGGGGAGTCCGTAATAAAGGGATTATCTATCTTTTTAAAAAAATAACAATTTTGGAGTAGACTGTCCCTTTAAGAGAAAACAGTGAAATTATGATAATTAAATGGAGAATCTGTCTGCCAGGCAAATTCCTATTAAATTCAATTAATTTAGAAGCAGCTCGGGTAATTAGAACACTATTTTGTTGAAGGCTTATGGAAATCCACTCCCTATCTTACTAACTCAGATGACACAGCAGCTTATGAGAACCACCTTTATTAACAGGTAATACAAAATGCTTTAGTAATGACAATAAAATTACCCAAGCACACACACTTTTTTAAACCAAAACAAATTATCCCATTGTCCTATCTTATTTTCCTTGGCTTGAGAAAGTTAGAGGGCAATTGCAGTTGATTTTTTTAAATGCATGTTCCGGTACTGAATAAATTAACATTTTTTAGTAGGCCTTCAGAGGCATGCCCATCTCCACCAACAAAACTATGGGTTTGTTATTAATGAGCATTAGATGGCAGAACATGATATGACAGAAAATGTTTCAATACTATGTCCCTTTAAGTTACCATAAACCTTGTTGCCATAATTAACCCTTGAATGAAAGGTTCATAATGTCTACATCGGAACAACGTGCACGCGATTGCGAGATTTCAATTATAGGTTCGGGACAGGGGAGCGTCTCTATGATGCTAGGCACGCCCTCCAGACCGCGATCACATCCAGGACTTCAGGACAGCCAAACGGCTATGACATTGTATTCCGTCCTAATGGCGCCAAAGCCCAGCGCTGTTTGGACGGAATACAACGCCATAACGGTGCTAAAAGGTTAAAGGAACAGCTAAAGTAAAAATAAAATTCACTGTTTTGTGAGACAGTTTCTTAAAATGGGATCTACTCCAATACTGTTTGAGGCTATTTGCCAATCCAACCTATCTGAAAACTATTAGAAAACTTGGTTACTACAATTTTCCACCAATACTCTGTAATGAGAGAATTCCACAGTAGTATTCCAATCCATTGGAAAACATATTTGGTATGTGTTTTCTCATGATGTTTTAGATTTATTTAATTAAACAGCTATGGCTACTTGGAAATTCATATTTTGGCAATGTCAACCGTTTGTTTGCATGTTTTGGTCTCAGTGTTTAAATCATATAGTTGTTTCTTGGTAATAAAATATAGCTTAAACCTTACTTATGGCTAGATTACAAGTGTGTTGTTAGCATGGGACGATATAACCGATATTGTGACTATGCTAATTAGTGCGCATAACAAGTTGAAAGTAAAGAGTTGCGCTTGAGAGCAAACAAACACCTAGATTTAAAGTTTTGCGGCCAAAGGGGTGCGTTAGCTACGCGTGTTTTTTTTCTAGCGCTGCTTCAAAACAACGCTGGTATTTAGAATTCTCTGAAGGGCTGCGTTAGGCTCCAAAAAGGGAGCGTACAGACATATTTACCGCAACTTCAACTCTTAATACCAGCGTTGCTTACGGTAGCGGCTAGCTGGAAAAACGTGCTTGTGCACGATTCCCCCATAGGAAACAATGGGGCAGTTTGGGCTGAAAAAAAACCTAACACCTGCAAAAAAGCAGCGTTCAGCTCCTAACGCAGCCCCATTGTTTCCTATGGGGAAACAATTTCTAAGTCTGCACCTAACACCCTAACATGAACCCTGAATCTAAACACCCCTAACCTTACACTTATTAACCCCTAATCTGCCGCCCCCGCTATCGCTGACACCTGCATTTTATTATTAACCCCTAACCTTCCGCTCCGGACACCACCGCAACCTACATTATCCCTATGTACCCCTAATCTGCAGCCGCAAACATCGCCGACACCTACATAATATTTATTAACCCCTAATCTGCCCCCCCCCCAACGTCGCGGCTACCTTACCTACACTTATTAACCCCTAATCTGCTGACTGGACCTCGCCGCTACTCTAATAAATGTATTAACCCCTAAAGCTGTCTAACCCTAACCCTAACACCCCCCTAAGTTAAATATAATTTTAATCTAATGAAATAAATTAAATATTATTAACTAAAGTCTTCCTATTTAAAGCTAAATACTTACCTGTAAAATAAACCCTAATATAGCTACAATATAACAAATAATTATATTGTAGCTATTTTAGGATTTATATTTATTTTACAGGCAACTTTGTATTTATTTAAACTAGGTACAATAGCTATTAAATAGTTATTTACTATTTAATAGCTACCTAGTTAAAATAATTACAAAATTACCTGTAAAATAAATCCTAACCTAAGTTACAATTAAACCTAACACTAAACTATCAATAAATAAATTAAATCAATTAACTACAATTACCTAAAATTAAATAAACTAAACTAAATTACAAACCCCCCCCACTAAATTACAAAAAATAAAAAAAGATTACAAGAATTTTAAGCTAATTACACGTACTCTAAGCCCCCTAATAAAATAACAAAGCCCCTCAAAATAAAAAATTTTCCCTACCCTAATCTAAATTAAAAAAGTTAACAGCTCTATTACCTTACCAGCCCTTAAAAGGGCTTTTTGCGGGGCATGCCCCAAAGAAATCAGCTCTTTTGCCTGTAAAAAAAAACACAATACCACCCCCCAACATTACAACCCACCACCCAAATACCCCTACTCTAACCCAAACCCCCCCTTAAATAAATCTAACACTACCCCCCTGAAGATCTCCCTACCTTGAGCTGTGTTCACCCAGCCGGGCACCGATGGACCAAAAGAGGGCATCCGGAGCGGCAGAAGTCTTCATCCTATCCGGGCAGAAGAGGACAACCGGACCGGTAGACATCTTCATCCAAGCGGCATCTTCTATCTTCATCCATCCGGAGTGGAGCGGAGCCATCTTCTTCCAGCCGACGCGGATCCATCCTTCTTCCATGACGTCTACTCGCCGAATGAAGGTTCCTTTAAATGACGTCATCCAAGATGGCGTCCCTCAAATTCCAATTGGCTGATAGGATTCTATCAGCCAATCGGAATTAAGGTAGGAAAAATCTGATTGGCTGATTGAATCAGCCAATCAGATTCAAGTTCAATCGGATTGGCTGATCCAATCAGCCAATCAGATTGAGCTTGCATTCTATTGGCTGATCGGAAGGATGCCGCTTGGATGAAGATGTCCACTGGTCCGGATGTCCTCTTCTGCCCGGATAGGATGAAGACTTCTGCCACTCCGGATGCCCTCTTTTGGTCCATCTGTGCCCGGCTGGGTGAACACGGCTCAAGGTAGGGAGATCTTCAGGGGGGTAGTGTTAGGTTTATTTAAGGGGGGTTTGGGTTAGAGTAGGGGTATGTGGTGGTGGGTTGTAATGTTGGGGGGTGGTATTGTGTTTTTTTTTACAGGCAAAAGAGCTGATTTCTTTGGGGCATGCCCCGCAAAAAGCCCTTTTAAGGGCTGGTAAGGTAATAGAGCTGTTAACTTTTTAAATTTAGATTAGGGTAGGGAAATTTTTTTATTTTGGGGGGCTTTGTTATTTTATTAGGGGGTTTAGAGTACGTGTAATTAGCTTAAAATTCTTGTAACCTTTTTTTATTTTTTGTAATTTAGTGGTTTTTTTTTGTAATTTAGTTTACTTTATTTAATTGTAGGTAATTGTAGTTAATTGATTTAATTTATTTATTGATAGTGTAGTGTTAGGTTTAATTGTAACTTAGGTTAGGATTTATTTTACAGGTAATTTTGTAATTATTTTAACTAGGTAGCTATTAAATAGTAAATAACTATTTAAAAACTATTGTACCTAGTTTAAATAAATACAAAGTTGCCTGTAAAATAAATATAAATCCTAAAATAGCTACAATATAATTATTCGTTATATTATAGCTATATTAGGGTTTATTTTACAGGTAAGTATTTAGTTTTCAATAGGAATACTTTAGTTAATAATATTTAATTTATTTAGTTAGATTAAAATTATATTTAACTTAGGGGGGTGTTAGGGTTAGGGTTAGACTTAGCTTTAGGGGTTAATACATTTATTAGAGTAGCGGCGAGGTCCGGTCAGCAGATTAGGGGTTAATAAGTGTAGTGAGGTAGCGGCGACGTTGGGGGGGCAGATTAAGGGTTAATAAATAGGTGTCGGCGATGTTAGGGGCAGCAGATTAGGGGTTCATAGGGATAATGTAGGTATAGTGGCGGCGATGTGGGGGGACCTCGGTTTAGGGGTACATAGGTAGTTTATGGGTGTTAGTGTACTTTAGAGCACAGTAGTTAAGAGCTTTATAAACCGGCGTTAGCCCATAAAGCTCTTAACTACTGACTTTTTTCTGCGGCTGGAGTCTTGTCGGTAGAGGGTCTATTGCTCACTTCAGCCAAGACTCTAAATACCGGCGTTAGGAAGATCCCATTGAAAAGATAGGATAAGCAATTGGCGTAAGGGGATCTGCGGTATGGAAAAGTCGAGGCTGGAAAGTGAGCGTTAGACCCTTTCCTGGCTGACTCTAAATACCAGCGGGCGGCCAAAAGCAGCGTTAGGACCCCTTAACGCTGCTTTTGACGGCTACCGCAGAACTGTAAATCTAGGCGAAAATTTGTGCTCAACTGATTAGTGTGCCTGAAGACCTAGCGTAATGTGTAAGGGTTAAAATAAAAAGTTGCACAAAACACAACATAAATACATTAAAACAAAGTAATACACTCATATAATGTATAAACTTTCTGTGAAACGTTTTTAAAAAAAATATTAATAAATGTTTTATAAGAGTTAAAAGGGATATGGTATAGGAAAAGGTATTTAACTGTGAAGGGCTATTATGTATACATATATGTGTAAGTGTGTATATAGAGGTATATATATATATGTGTGTGTGTATATGTGCATATAAACATGTGTATTTATGTGTTTATATGTGTATATATACACATGTATACATATTTATAGACATATAAATAAATATACACTTTGGAGCCCTTTCCACGCAAATACCTATAAACATTAAAAATATTTTTTATTAATTGTTTCTATATTGTAATATGTTTTACTGTGATTTAATCAAAATATTTAACATTTCAATGTTCTTCCCTTAGATGAAAACGTTCTTTTATTTTTAAATATTTATTTCTATATAAATCTGTATATATATATATATATATATATATATATATATATATATATATATATATATATATATATATATATATATATGCCAGTATACCTGCATATCTTCATATAAATATATAAATATATATATATATAAATGTTCAAAAATAAAAAAGAAGAACATTGGAAAGTTAAATATTCATAATTAACTAACGGCTAGATTTGGAGTTTTGTCGGTAACGACCCGAAAAACTAACGCCGGCTTTTTTCTGGCCGCACCATAAAAATAACTCTGGAATTGAGAGTCCACAGAATGGCTGCGTTAGGCTCCAAAAAAGGAGCGTAGAGCATTTTTAACGCAGCTTCAACTCTCGATACCAGAGTTGCTTACGCAAGCGGCCAGCCTCAAAAACGTACTCGTGCACGATTCCCCCATAGGAAACAATGGAGCTGTTTGAGCTGAAAAAAAACCAAACACCTGCAAAAAAAGCCGTGTTCAGCTCCTAACGCAGCCCCATTGTTTGCTATGCGGTAACCCTTCCTACGTCTGCACTTAACACTCTAACATGTACCCCGAGTCTAAACACCCCTAACCTTACGCTATCGCTGACCCCTGCATATTATTATTAACCCCTAATCTGCCGCCCCCGCTATCGCTGACCCCTGCATATTATTATTAACCCCTAATCTGCCGCTCCGTAAACCGCCGCTACTTACATTTTCCCTATGTACCCCTAATCTGCTTCCCTAACATCGCCGACCCCTATATTATATTTATTAACCCCTAATCTGCTCCCCACAACGTCGCCTCCACCTGCCTACACTTATTAACCCCTAATCTGCCGAGCGGACCTGAGCGCTACTATAATAAAGTTATTAACCCCTAATCCGCCTCACTAACCCTATAATAAATAGTATTAACCCCTAATCTGCCCTCCCTAACATCGCCGACACCGAACTTCAAACATTAAACCCTAATCTGCCGACTGGAGCTCACCGCTATTCTAATAAATGTATTAACCCCTAAAGCTAAGTCTAACCCTAACACTAACACCCCCCCTAAGTTAAATATAATTTACATCTAACGAAATTAATTAACTCTTATTAAATAAATTATTCCTATTTAAAGATAAATACTTACCTGTAAAATAAATCCTAATATAGCTACAATATAAATTATAATTATATTATAGCTATTTTAGGATTTATATTTATTTTACAGGTAACTTTGTATTTATTTTAACCAGGTACAATAGCTATTAAATAGTTAAGAACTATTTAATAGCTAAAATAGTTAAAATAATTACAAATTTACCTGTAAAATAAATCCTAACCTAAGTTACAATTAAACCTAACACTACACTATCAATAAATTAATTAAATAAACTACCTACCTACAATTACCTACAATTAACCTAACACTACACTATCAATAAATTAATTAAATACAATTCCTACAAATAAATACAATTAAATAAACTAGCTAAAGTACAAAAAATAAAAAAGAACTAAGTTACAAAAAATAAAAAAATATTTACAAACATAAGAAAAATATTACAACAATTTTAAACTAATTACACCTACTCTAAGCCCCCAAATAAAATAACAAAGACCCCCAAAATAACAAAATGCCCTACCCTATTCTAAATTACTAAAGTTCAAAGCTCTTTTACCTTACCAGCCCTGAACAGGGCCCTTTGCGGGGCATGCACCAAAGAATTCAGCTCTTTTGCCTGTAAAAAAAAACATACAATACCCCCCCCCAACATTACAACCCACCACCCACATACCCCTAATCTAACCCAAACCCCCCTTAAATAAACCTAACACTAAGCCCCTGAAGATCTTCCTACCTTATCTTCACCCTGCCAGGTTCACCGATCCGTCCTGAAGAGCTCCTCCGATGTCCTGATCCAAACCCAAGCGGGGGGCTGAAGAGGTCCATGATCCGGCTGAAGTCTTCATCCAAGCGGGAGCTGAAGAGGTTCATGATCCGGATGAAGTCTTCTATCAACGGCATCTTCAATCTTCTTTCTTCCGGATCCATCTTGCAGACCTCCGACGCGGAACATCCTCTTCTCCCGACGCCTACTAGCCGAATGACGGTTCCTTTAAGGGACGTCATCCAAGATGGCGTCCCTCGAATTCCGATTGGCTGATAGGATTCTATCAGCCAATCGGAATTAAGGTAGGAATATTCTGATTGGCTGATGGAATCAGCCAATCAGAATCAAGTTCAATCCGATTGGCTGATCCAATCAGCCAATCAGATTGAGCTCGCATTCTATTGGCTGTTCCGATCAGCCAATAGAATGCGAGCTCAATCTGATTGGCTGATTGGATCAGCCAATCGGATTGAACTTGATTCTGATTGGCTGATTCCATCAGCCAATCAGAATATTCCTACCTTAATTCCGATTGGCTGATAGAATCCTATCAGCCAATCGGAATTCGAGGGACGCCATCTTGGATAACGTCCCTTAAAGGAACCTTCATTCTTCAGTTGGACGTTGCCGGATGAAGATGGGTCCGCGTCGGAGGTCTTCAGGATGGAGCCGGTCCTCATCGGATGAAGATAGAAGATGCCCCTTGGAAGATGATGGTTGCCGGTCTGGATCTACTCTTCTTCCCGGATAGGATGAAGACTTTGGAGCCTCTTCTGGACCTCTTCAGCCACCGGATGATGGATCGCCAGCCCCCGCTTGGGTTGGATGAAGATTTTGGTGCCAGGACGGATCGGTGATACCTGGTGAGGTGAAGACAAGGTAGGATGATCTTCAGGGGCTTAGTGTTAGGTTTACTTAAGGGGGGTTTGGGTTAGATTAGGGGTATGTGGGTGGTGGGTTGTAATGTTGGGGGGGGGGGGGTATTGTATGTTTTTTTTACAGGCAAAAGAGCTGAACTTCTTGGGGCATGCCCCGCAAAGGGCCCTGTTCAGGGCTGGTAAGGTAAAAGAGCTTTGAACTTTAGTAATTTAGAATAGGGTAGGGTATTTTGTTATTTTGGGGGTCTTTGTTATTTTATTAGGGGGCTTAGAGTAGGTGTAATTAGTTTAAAATTGTTGTAATATTTTTCTTATGTTTGTAAATATTTTTTTTATTTTTTGTAACTTAGTTCTTTTTTATTTTTTGTACTTTAGCTAGTTTATTTAATTGTATTTATTTGTAGGAATTGTATTTAATTAATTTATTTATAGTGTAGTGTTAGGTTAATTGTAGGTAATTGTAGGTAGTTTATTTAATTAATTTATTGATAGTGTAGTGTTAGGTTTAATTGTAACTTAGGTTAGGATTTATTTTACAGGTAAATTTGTAATTATTTTAACTATTTTAGCTATTAAATAGTTCTTAACTATTTAATAGCTATTGTACCTGGTTAAAATAAATACAAAGTTACCTGTAAAATAAATATAAATCCTAAAATAGCTATAATATAATTATAATTTATATTGTAGCTATATTAGGATTTATTTTACAGGTAAGTATTTATCTTTAAATAGGAATAATTTATTTAATAAGAGTTAATTAATTTTCGTTAGATGTAAATTATATTTAACTTAGGGGGGTGTTAGGGTTAGACTTAGCTTTAGGGGTTAATACATTTATTAGAATAGTGGTGAGCTCCGGTCGGCAGATTAGGGGTTAATAAGTGTAGGTAGCTGGCTGCGATGTTGTGGGGGGCAGATTAGGGGTTAATAAATATAATATAGGGGTCGGCGGTGTTAGGGGCAGCAGATTAGGGGTACATAAGGATAACGTAGGTGGCAGTCGGCAGATTAGGGGTTAAAAAAATTTATTCGAGCGTCGGCGATGTGGGGGGACCTCGGTTTAGGGGTACATAGGTAGTTTATGGGTGTTAGTGTACTTTAGAGTACAGTAGTTAAGAGTTTTATAAACCGGCGTTAGCCCAGAAAGCTCTTAACTACTGACTTTTTTCCTGCGGCTGGAGTTTTGTCGTTAGATGTCTAACGCTCACTTCAGAAACGACTCTAAATACCGGAGTTAGAAAGATCCAATTGAAAAGATAGGATACGCAATTTACGTAAGGGGATCTGCGGTATGGAAAAGTCGCGGATGAAAAGTGAGCGTTAGACCCTATTTTGAGTGACTCCAAATACCGGCGGTAGCCTAAAACCAGCGTTAGGAGCCTCTAACGCTGGTTTTCACCGCTAACGCCAAACTCCAAATCTAGGTCTTTGGCTTTAGTGCAGTTGGTCTAACGCAATGTCAGGTTAGCGTACGAGCGATAAGTGTTTAATTTTCTTTTGAACAGCGCACCCCATTAAAATCTATGGGATAAAAAGTTAACATGGTCATGATATTCAAAGTCCTGTTGAAGTAACATGCATCAGACTTTCAACCTGTAATATGTGCGCTAACCTGCCCGTGTTAAAAGTGCATTTAGCGAACGAGCAAAAGTAAGAGTGGCAGTTTTAATCTGGCCCTTAAACTTTGAAATCAGAATCCATTGTTAACATTCTGATGATCAGGTTATTTATGATCACAGTTAGCCAAATGTTTTGGTCTAGAACCGTCTCTGGCAGAAACCTAGTGAAATCTGCAAAAATCAATGTAATACACTCCAGCAGGTAAGATGGATCATATATATATTTAGAGGTTATTGTTGGTATGAAGGTAGACTGGAACACAACATACAAGTGCATATTAAAGAGCAAGAGCTAGATTACGAGTGGAGCGCTATTTATCACTCTATCACTTTAACTTTGCTGAACTTCGGCTCTTTGCACGCGTCAGGTAGCATGTATATTACAAGTTGAAAGTAAAGTTTTTTGCTTGTGTGCTCACCTGATGCTCGCAAAGAGCCAAAGTTATAATATCATTACCGGGTTAACGTACTCCCCCATACACTTAAATGGAGCAAGAAAAGGGGAAAAAAAAAACATACTTGCACGCTAACCCGAATCGCCAAAACCCCCACTACTCTAATAACCACTAAACTGCCACATAGCCCACTGAAAAGTACCCCCCTACATTATTAAACCCTAAACCACCATCACCCACATTGCAAAATACTCCTCTACACTATTAACACCTAAACCTCCACAACCCCCATCGCAAAATACCAAAAAAAAATGACCTGAGAAATTAAAAAACTAACATTACCTGAAAAATAAAAAAAACTAAAATTACATGAAAAAAAACTATCATTACAGAAAAAAAAACAAATTACCAAAAATAAAAACCAGTTATGCCTATTCTAAAACTAAAACCCCACTTAAAAAAAAAACCCAACCCAAAATAAAAAAATCCCCTATACTGTCATGAGATGCAGGACATATGCAGGACACAGCAATGATGGTACAACTCTATTTTATTGCAGAGCATAACAATACACATCTAGTCAGGTTGATTGTACTAAACTAACTGCGACACAGACACCGGACCTAAGCCCCGCCCACATACTAGTGACATCACATCCTACTCTCATCACATCTTCCTCTTTTTCAAAGGCAAAGCATACATTTGCATATAATAAATAACAAGGTACACCAACAGGATATACAACAACATTTTTGTTTTTGAACATTATAAAAACAGATAGATTAGAAAACATGAACAAATAAATTACATCCTGACTTGGACATTGGGGTAGACTACCCTAGTCCACAGTGACCATGGGATTATTCTGCCCATACTTCCGGTCACTGTTCTAGCTAAAGTCAGTCCCTGTATCGGGACGGAAGTTTCACCACTCTTCCGCTTGATGTAACTTTGCATGAACTGTCCTCTGATACAGAAGATGGTGAACAAGAGTCTGCTGGAGGCAAAGATATATCCCCGCTGTGATCTTGCTGAGGGGAAGGCACCTCTCTTAGAACAGGGGATCCCACCGGCGGTGGTACTGAGGTATCCGGTTCCAGACTCTCAGGTACAGGCTGAAGATGTCTTCGGTTACGGCGTGTAACCGTCCCTCCCTCTGTAAGGACTGTGTAAGACCATGGTTCTGGAGAGCAGCCCACTACCATAGCAGGCATCTTCCATTTTTTCTCATCATCCAGTTTAATTCTGACACTTTGGCCCGCTTTCAGTTCCTGTAAAGGCCTGACAGAATGTCTCCTGTCGTAGAAGAAACGATAACCCTTTTTGGCCTCTTCATCCCTCCTAAGGACTTCGTCCCGAGGAACAGGGCCGGGCGGCTTGAAGACACCCACTGAGGGTAAAGTGGTGCGAATCTGGTGTCCTAGCATCAGCTGTGCCGGGCTAAACCTGGTGGCTTGAATGGGCGTCGCCCTGTATGACAAGAGGGCTAGGTACGGCTCAGATTGCTTTAGAATGAATTTTGTTGTTTGAACTGCCCTTTCAGCCATTCCGGTGGCCTGCGGATAATGTGGACTTGACGTGGAATGTACAAAATCGTATTCCCTGCTGAAAGCACTGAACTCTGTAGAAGCAAACTGCATACCATTATCACTCACCAGCTCTATTGGAATGCCCCAGCGGGCGAACAAGCTCTTCAGGCGAATGATAACGGCCTGACTTGTGATATCATTCAGGGGTGCAATTTCCAAATACCTGGAATAGTAGTCAATCACAACAAGAAACTTTTTCCCGTGCAGTTCACACAAATCAGCAGCTATTTTCTGCCACGGCCCCACAGGCAGCGGAGTAGACATTAAGGGCTCCCTTCTCTGAGTAGGCCGGCGTTCCCGGCAAAAGGCACATTTAGACACGTGATTTGCAATGTTGGAGCTGATCCCAGGCCACCACACAGCTGTAGCTGCCCTTTCTCTGCACTTTGTAATGCCTAAGTGGCCATCGTGAATCCTGTTTAACATCTCCTTCCTCATTACAATGCAGTCTTGGAACAGCACCAACCCCTCCAGCTCCGTGAGCTGCGACCTCTCTGGCTGGTAAGCATTTAAAGACATCCAGGCTGCCCGGCTCTCGGGCCAGCCATCTTTTATGTACCTTATAACTTCTTGCAGATCTGTGTCCAAATATGTCTCTTTCTTTATCTCTTCCAGTTTCCTTGAAGAAATGGACTTAGAGGCCAGAACTGAATCAACATACACTTTCACATCCGATTCCATGGAGGATTCTTCAGCAGCAGCCAGCAGGAGCCTGGATAGTGTATCTGCCACAACCAGTTGTTTCCCCGGCACATGCACTGCCTGAACATTGAACCTGAGCAGTCTCATTAAAAGTCTCTGGCATCTCAAGGGTGTTTTATCAATGTCATAAGAATTGATTAGAGGGACTAGCGGTTTGTGGTCAGTTTCCAGACTAAATTTCTCCAAACCCACTAGATAACGCTGAAAGCGCTCACAGGCCCAGACTGCAGCCAGGCACTCTTTCTCAATTTGAGCGTATTTTGACTCCACAGCCGTCAGTGTGCGGGAACAGTAGGCGATGGGCTGTAGTTTGTTGTCATTCAGCTGCAGGAGTGCAGCCCCCAACCCATAACTGCTTGCATCAGCACTAACCACAGTCTTTTTTGAAGGGTCGTAGAACCCCAGCACTGGGGCAGACCCCAGCAGTGACTTGGCATGCAGGAACGCTTTTTCCTGTGAGGGTCCCCAGACCCAGGCAACATCTTTCTTAAGCAACTCTGTGATAGGGTGTAAAACTGTAGATAAATCTGGAAGAAACTTGCCCACGTAATTTACAAGGCCCAATATCTGTCTCAGCTCATGTACATCAGAAGAGCTTTTCATTTGTTCAATAGCCCGAATTTTCTCGGGGTCCGGCTTGATGCCGTCCCCGTTGATGATATGCCCAAAGTAGCATAATTCAGTTTTCCTAAAATGACATTTTTTTTATTCAGCTTCAGCCCAGACTCTTTGATAGCCTGCAGCACACAACTCAAACGCTGATCATGCTCCTCCACTGTAGACCCATACACTAGAATGTCATCCATGACAACCGCTGTGCCCACGTGGCCACTCAGGAGAGAACTCATTTCCCTTTGAAAGATTTCAGGAGCGGAGGATATCCCAAAGGGGAGTCTGCAGAAGCAGAACCGACCTACCGGTGTGATAAAGGTAGTCAGTTTGCGGCACTTTGGATCCAGGGGGATCTGCCAAAAGCCGCTAGAAGCGTCTAATGTGGAAAAGAACTTCGCCCCAGCCAACTTCGGGGCTATATCTTCCAATGTCGGCAGCACAAATCTCTCCCTCTTCACTGCCTCATTCAACCTTTTCAGGTCCACACAGATGCGCACCTTTCCGTTTTTCTTTGCAACTGGAACAATGGGGGCACCCCAATCAGTTGCTTCAACAACCTCTTCAATAACCCCCATAGACTTCATGCGCATGAGCTCTTTCTCCACTTGAGGCATGAGCGGGAACGGAATTCTACGAGGAGTAGAAATACTGTATGGGACTGCGTCACTTTTAAGTGCTATACGGACAGGTTTGCAGTTCAGTAGGCCCAACTCGCCAAACATATCTCATTCACTCTGGCCACGAGGCCCAAGTCACAAGCTGCTTTTCTGCTCAATAAACTGTTAACACACTGACCTCGGATCACATGCACCCACATGGTGAACTTCTTCTGTTTGTACTCACAGCTGGCAAGAAATTTCCCCACACAATCAATGCGGCCACCAGGACTATGGACATTTGTAGTAACCTTCGCCAGCTGGGGCTGTCGAGGCAGTTTCATAAATTCAGCAAAAGACATTACAGTGATATCTGCTCCTGTGTCAATCTTAAAATCAACTTTGGCTCCCATTAAAGTAAAAGTAACTTTCCAATCTTCCTCTGAGCTTGTCCGTTCCACAACAGACCCCACAAAAGACACTTCCTGACCCTCCTGGTCACTGTCCACCTACATCTCCTTAATGTATTCAGTTTTACACACCACTTCAAAATGGCCTATTCTGTTACATTTTCTGCATCTTTTATCTCTGGCCGGGCATATAGCACTCTGATCATGAGCCCGGTAGCACCGTGTGCATCGGCCATGTTGCGCCCATCCACTTCTAGGCCTTTCCAGTACATTAGATCTACCGCTCACACTGTGCCTTTCACTAGTAATTTTCCTAGACTGTTGCACTTCATCCACAATACTCTCAGACCTCAGATCAGCACTTTGCTTTTTCACCAGTTCACTCTGGCGGGCCATCCTAATAGCCCCGTCTAACGTTAAATCAGGCTCTAACTGCAGCTTCAGGGAGACTTCAGCATCTGCAATTCCAATAACTATTCTGTCTCTGATTTGCTCTTCTTTAGCAACACCAAACTCACAGAATTCAGCTAATTCATACAGGCTGCGCACAAATGACTCCACAGATTCTCCCACACGCTGATTACGTTTGTGAAAACAAGCTCTCTCATGAATCACATTTCTTTTGGGCACAAAGTGGGCACTGAGTTTATCCATAACTATATCAAAGTTAACTTCTTCCCCTTCTTGGAAAGTAAAAGCATTGAACACTGGCTCTACATCTTTCCCCATGGAGTATAAAAGAGAATTAACTTGTACTTCACCACTCTCCTTGTTCAGTTTGGATGCAATCCTGAAGTGCTGAAACCGCTGACGCCATGTGGGCCAAGCTGCAGGCTGAGAAAAGTCAAAAGGCTCAGGTGGGGTAAACTTTGACATTGCAATCGATCAGGAACAGAAGCGCAGTCCAGAACTTCTGACACCATGTCATGAGATGCAGGACATATGCAGGACACAGCAATGATGGTACAACTCTATTTTATTGCAGAGCATAACAATACACATCTAGTCAGGTTGATTGTACTAAACTAACTGCGACACAGACACCGGACCTAAGCCCCGCCCACATACTAGTGACATCACATCCTGCTCTCATCACATATACTAACACTAAACTATAGCAATATAGCATTTACCTAAAGTGATTAAGCTCTTTTTCACAAAAAAAATACTAGCCCATTCTACAATACAAAAAAAAGGCTAACTAAAAAAAAACACTCTTAAAATTGCCATTGGATGGGCATTGCCTTTAGAAGCACAATTAGCTCTTTTGCTGTCCCCCCCCCCCCAAAAAAAAAACCTCTACTTAAAAAAACACAAAAAACCCACCTAAAAAAAGCCTATCGCTAAACCCCATAGTGAATCAGATTTACCAGAGAAGGGTTAGTATGGCCGACATTGCTCTAGCTCAACTCATAATTTCAATGGATATTTCGGCCATGCTAAATAGCGCTGATGTTACAAGTTAAAATATATATGTTGCACTTGATCGCAAACTAAAATTGCACTAGAGTATTTTGAGACCTGAAGTAAAGCGTAAGGGTTAAAAAAAAAAAAAAAAACACATAAAAAACCTATTAACATAAAATATTACACTCATCTATATATAAAAAAATATAAATTTTAAGGTTTTAAATGCTTAAAAAGGGATATGGTATGTGTCAAGTTGTTACTGGAAAGTGCTCCAATGTATATATATATATATATATATATATATATGTTTAAATATGTGTATGTAAGAATATACATACAAATATAGATATAAGAATACATATATATATATTAATATATTAATATTATTATTATTATTATTATTAGTTATTTGTAGAGCGCCAACAGATTCCGCAGCGCTATAAACAAAGGGGGAGTACAACAAAACAATTATAGGGTAGAGGGCCCTGCCAAAAGTTGCACTGTTGTAGTCAGCTCTTAAGAATGTGATCTACAAACAGCTGGACTTTTAGGCTTACATGCTAAGGGGGTTCAGGGGATTGCAGTGGAGGAGAGGAACTGGTATTAGGAAAGGTTAGTGTAGGTTGTATGCGTCCCTGAACAGTAGTGTCTTTAGGGAGCACTTGAAGCTTTTAAAACTAGAAGAGAGTCTTGTGGAGTGAGGCAGAGAGTTCCACAAGATGGGAGCCAGTCTGGAGAAGTCCTGTAAATGGGAGTGTGATGAGGTGACAAGAGAGGAGGAGAGTAGGAGGTCATGAGTAGAGCGAAGAGGACGGGAGGGAGAGTATCTGGAGACAAGGTCTGAGATGTAGGGGGGAGCAGTGCAGTTGAGGGCTTTGTATGTAAGAGTGAGAGTTTTGTGTTTGATCCTAGAGGCAAGAGGAAGCCAGTGAATGGATTGGCAGAGAGGCGCAGCAGATGAAGAGCGACGTGTAAGGAAGATGAGTCTGGCAGAGGCATTCATTATGGATTGTAAAGAAACTAGGTGGCAGGTGGGGAGATCAGAGAGGACAGAGTTGCAGTAATCAAGGCGGGAAAAAATGAGAGAGTGGATTAAAATCTTGGTTGTGTCTTGTGTAAGGAAGTGTCTAATTTTAGAGATGTTTTTAAGGTGGAAGCGGCAGGCTTTAGCCAGGGACTGAATGTGAGGAGTGAAGGAAAGATCTGAGTCAAATGTGACCCTGAGACATCGGGCATGCGGGGTAGGGGTGATGATGGAGTTGTCGACAGTTATAGAGATATTGGGGGTGGAGATTTTGGAAGAAGGAGGGAAAATGAGGAGCTCAGTTTTGGAGAGATTTAGCTTGAGGTATTGAGAGGACATCCAGGAAGAGATGTGAGAAAGACAGTTAGTGACACGGGTTAGCAAGGAAGGAGATAGGTCTGGTGCAGAAAAGTAGATTTGGGTGTCATCGGCATACAAATGATATTGGAAACCATGGGACTTAATTAGGGAACCTAGTGATGACGTATAGATTGAGAAGAGAAGGGGACCGAGGACAGAGCCTTGCGGTACTCTTCCGACAGAAAGTGGTGACGGGGTAGAGGAGGCCCCAGAGAAGGCTACACTGAAGGTACGGTTTGACAGGTAGGAAGAGAGCCATGAAAGGGCTGTGTCACAGATGCCGAAGGATTGGAGGGTTTGGAGCAAAAGAGGGTGGTCGACAGTGTCAAAGGCTGCGGACAGATCAAGAAGGATGAGCAGAGAGAAGTGGCCTTTTGATTTAGCTGTAAGTAGGTCGTTGGTGACCTTAACAATAGCTGTCTCTGTGGAGTGATAGGGATGAAATCCAGATTGCAGAGGGTCAAGAAGGGAGTTTAATGTAAGGAAATGGAATAGGCATGCATATACTAGTTTTTCGAGAAGCTTTGAATCAAGAGGGAGGAGGGAAATAGGGCGGTAGTTGGATGGGGAGGTAGGATCAAGGGAAGGTTTTTTGAGGATAGGTGTGACCAGTGCATGTTTCATCGATGAGGGAAATGTACCAGTGCTGAGGGATTGAAAATATGTGTTAGTATAGGGGTAAGGGTAGCAGAGAGAGAGGGGAGCAGCTGTGAGGGGATAGGGTCAAGGGGACAGGTAGTGAGGTGAGAGCGCAGTATAAGTGCTGAAACTTCTTCCTCAGTAACAGGGGAGAATGAACTAAGTTTCAGGTTATGAGGGTTGTGGTTGAGTGAGAGTATTTGAGGGGGGAGAGAATGGAATTATGTTGAGAGCTGATTTCATGTCTGATGGAGTCAATTTTGTTAATGAAGTGACTGGCAAAGTCTTGAGCTGACAGAGAAGTTGTATTAGGAAGTGGGGGAGGGCGGAGGAGAGTATTGAAAGTGGAGAACAGACGTTTTGGGTTTGAAGAAAGATTAGAGATGAGAGTAGAGAAGTAGTGTTGCTTGTGGAGATTAAGGGCAGAGTAGTAGGAGTTCAAGATGAATTTGTAATGAAGAAAATCAGCTGAACTCCGTGATTTTCTCCAATGCCGTTCAGCAGTACGGGAACATCTGCGCAAGTACCGTGTCAGAGGAGTATGCCAGGGCTTGGGATGAGTGTGTGATTTCTGAGCAGTGGTAAGAGGGGCGAGATTGTCAAGGACGGATATAAGGGTGGAATTATAGTGGCAGAGAGATTGTTCAGGGCAGGAAAAGGAGGAGAAGGATGAGAGGAGCGGTTTAAGGGAATTAGCAAGTTGTTGTTGATCTAAAGACCTAATGCTTCTGTGAAGTTTGGTGTGAGGAGTAGAAGGTGGGAGAGTTGTAGGAAGGGATGATATGTTGCAGGTAAGGAGATGGTGGTCAGAAAGAGGAAAAGGGGAGTTTGAGAAGTTTGAGAGAGTGCATCGATAGCTAAAGATCAGGTCAAGAGAGTGACCGTCTTTGTGAGTGGGAGAATCAGTCCATTGTGACAGACCGAAAGAGGAATTGAGTTGCAGAAGTTGTTTAGCAGATGAGGAGGTGGGATTGTTAAGGGGGATGTTGAAGTCGCCAAGAATGAGGGCAGGGGTGTCTGAGGAAAGGAAATAAGGTAGCCAGGCAGCCAGGTGATCTAGAAATTGAGTTGAGGAGCCAGGGGGTCGGTATATGACTGCAACATGTACAGAGAGAGGGGAGAATAAGCGAATCATGTGCATTTCGAATGAGGGAAAAGTGAGGGAAGAGATAGGATTTTTTTGTTGAAAGGTGCAACAAGAGGAAAGTAAAATACCTACACCACCTCCTTGTCTATTACCAGACCTAGGAGTGTGGCTGAAGTGGAGACCCCCATGTGACAGAGCAGCAGTGGATGCTGTGTCTAGGGGAGAGAGCCAGGTTTCTGTTAGGGCCAGAAGGTTGAGGGAGCGGGAGATGAAGAGGTCATGTATAGAAGTGAGTTTGTTGCAAACAGAGCGAGAGTTCCAGAGTGCACAGGTGAAAGGGGTAGTTGCTTTAGATGCAAGAGGAATGTGAGTAAGGTGTGCAGAGTTTTGTTTTCTGAGTCTATGGGATGGTACTCATGGATGTGCACGGCTTGTCAGTGGTTGGGGGCTAGGATTAGGGGAGATGTCACCAGCAGTAAGTAGAAGCAAGCGGGAGAGTGACATGAGATGAGATACAGATTTGCAGTAGTGAGACTGCTTTTGAGATGAGCTGCAGAGGGTAGAGAGAGTGTTTAGGAATAGGTAAAGTTCATGAGTAGAAAAGTAAGGTGAGTTTAAGAGAGATGGGCTAATGAACAGTGCAGGTGGAGAGGGAAAAGGAGTAATTGAATAGTGTAGTTTGTTATAGAGACAAAGGGTAGCAAAAAGGAATATGAATATATTGAGCATTTTTACAAAATTGGGAACCAGTTAAAAACATAAGACACAGAATTACTGTAACAATTGCATAAGGGAACAAAAGGTATATGAAACATAATATAATAAAAGTACTGTGTATTCTATGGGGTTAAGGGAATGGAAGCATGTGCTGCTCAGTGTTTGCACCTGTCATTTCAGGAGAGTGAAAGTTGTGTGGGAGACTATCTATAAATGAGGAAATGAGCTTGGGGTGGGTGGGGTGAGGGGTAGGGTGGGAGGGAAGCTGTTTTCCAGAAGGCTACCTGTAGTAAGTTAGAGGGCAATTGAAGCAGTTGAGTGAAAAAGTCTGTGGTTTTTCTCTGTGTTCTGAGAGAGAATTTTTCTGAAGGAGAGAGGTAAATATTTATATACTGTATATATATATATATATATATATATATATCCACACACTTTTGAAGCCCTTCCCATTCAAATACTTTGAAACATGATGCAATATAATTTTTTAACTTTTTTTTTAATCTAGCTTTTTTGAACAATTCAAAACATTGTAGAAGACATTGGTAATGAGAGAGGAGGTATAACAGTTTTATATAACTGGTTGCACAGAGTAATACAATGTCAATGTAAAGAAAAATGAAGGGATCCTATAGTTAAAACTCATCCATTATGGAATAAAGGATGGAAGAATGCCTCCAAAAGTCTTTACGTCTAGGAAATAGCATCCCTTGATGAGCTTGTTGTTGTCTTTTTTTATTAGTTCTGTTGATCTATTTTTAACTTCAATAAGTAAACATAAGCTGAACGTAAGCATCTTATTATCTGCAACAAAGATTAATATAAATGAATGTGCTGGCTGATTGACCCGAATGTACAAGTTCAAGAGCCACCAGCAGAAGAGGGCGGGAGGCACACGAAAGAAGAGGAAAATTAAGTATTGAGATAATGTACCTAGGGATAATACCCATAATGCACAGTTGTTCAAACAAGGTTAGGCCCTGCTTAGTTTGGTCTTTTGTTTGAAGTGAACTAAGAAATGAGAAGGTTGGGCATATCGAAACCAGGATGAGAACAAATCATGGTCCCATTCCTGGAGAATCTGCTGAAACTTAAAGAGACATGAAACCCAAATCTTTTCTTTCATGATTCAGAAAGAGCATACCATTTTTTTTTAAAAACTTTCCAGTTTACTTCTTATATTTAATTAGCTTCCTTCTCTTGTTATCCTTTGTTGAAAGATTTATCTATGTAAGCTCAGAATCAGCAAAGAACCTAGGTGCTAGCTGCTGATTGGTGGCTGCATATATATATATATATATATATATAGATTCTCATTGGCTCACCCATTTGTTCAGTTAGAAACCAGTAGTGCATTGCTGCTCCTTCAACAAGTGATACCAAGAGAATGAAGCAAATTTGATAATAGAAGTAAACTGGAAAGTTGTTTAAAATTGTATGTTCTACCTAAATCATGTCCCTTTAACGTTTCCATTCTCTAGAGAACAAAAAAAGAACTCCTTCTCTGAAGCTGTAGTTGTTCTGGGGGGTGTCTCTCTACATCATAGGATATTTCTGTATTCACTCTGATTAGAACATTGGGGAGTATAGTGTAGAAATATGTGTGCTTGTGGCTATAAGTTTATCCCACTCCTGAAAAATTTAGAAATCAAAGTGGTATGTTTATGGGAGGAGATCCAGGTCAAAGTGCCCATATTTACTAGGCCAAATATTTTTCCATCCAATTGAACTCATCATTTGTGATTGGAGTTATTGCTCCACTCTATCAACTGCTGCAACATAATTGTCCATCAGTAGGAAGCAATATTAGGAACTCAGAATCCGCCTCTGTCTCTGGGCAGGTGCATTGTGTATCATCTGACTCTAGGTTTCTTACTATTTCATATCAATCCCTCTATCACTTTTTGAAGGTCTGGGATGTATGTATGGAGAAGTGGGATCAGGGTTGTTTGCAACAAATACAGAATTCAGGGGCGAATGTTCATTTTAATCACCCAAATGCGCCTTAGCTAGGAAAGGGGCTTGTTCTTCCATGATGATAGATCTCTAATAATATCTATTTTTAGTCTTTGCTAATTGAGGGCAAAGAGATCCTGTTGGTTAGGTGTTAAGAAAATCCCTAAATACTTTCATTTGTGGCACATTTCGATTATATTATAATTCAGTTTAAAATATTTTGTTGGCTAGAACTTATATGGAGAGAGCAAAGAGTACAAAGAGTAGAGGGGCAGAGGACACCCCTACCTGGTTCCATTATATATGTTGAAGTGGTCAGACAAGACCCAATTCATACTTACCCTAGCAGTAAGAAAGGAATATAATGTGAATACCATATTAAGAAAAGGGGTGCCAAAGTAAATTTTCACAGTAGCCTATTGTAAAAAAGACTTCTCCATATGGTCAAAGGCCTTTTCCGTGTCTGAGAACAAGACCAAAGACAATGAATGAAACTTAGCATAGTTAATTAACTGTACCATTTTTAAGGTGTTAACTTTAGCCTCTCTGCGCGGAAAAAAAAGCAACCTGATCAGTGGCAATTAGCTGTGGAAGAAATGTATTTAGTCTTTTGTACTAGAACTTTCGCCAATAGTTTGACATCCGCGTTCAATAGGGAAATAGGACTAACGTTTTCTGTCTTATCTGCAGATTTATCTGGGCTTCCTGCATTTATTGGTTTAGACATTTTGTTTCCGCCAATTCATTTTACAATTTTAGCAGATGAGGATTGAGCAAGAGTTCCTATAGTGAGGTCTGAAATAGCCTTATACAATATTCTTCTTTGATAGGGAAGTCAAGATAGTCTGAGTTATCTTTACTTAGTTTAGGTAATTTACATTTAAATGCTTCACTATAATGTCTATTGGAGGTGCTTTATTTTGTGGTATACAGCTCCAATCTAATACTTTACATATGCTTATGGATAAGGTAGAAGACCTTGATAATTGCAGCAGGTGAAACAACCTGGGGATCCGATACGTCCGAGAATCAGTTTTTCCATACTCTCTCCAAGGACACCTACAGGACCTTTTTCGCTCCATTAAAGGAACTCCCTAATCATCAGAGCTGCACATTGAAAGAGCACACAGGGCTTTGCACCCTGTTATATCAGTTGGCACAAACACTTCTTGTACACAGGACGCTAAAGCAGGAGAAACTCTTTAGAAGTGATAACAGAACAGGCTTTGATATTAACAACTATCCTTTTTATCCAGCTATAGAAGAATCCTTTTCCTTTTAATGCAGGGCCAGTATTAGTATGCAACAGTGCATATCTTGCCAGTCCAGACAAAGGCAAGTAGCTATTAGGCCTCTATTGGAGCTTTGGCTCTTTCTATATAAAGTCCCCCAGGGGCTTACCTAACTCTCTGTCATTGTGGAGCTCCTCCTCACAATCGACACTCTATAGAGCCAGGCCTGAAACAAGCGGTATTGAGGCAAAGGGATGTTCGATGACGCTACATAGTATATGAAGTTATGTGCCTCTTGGCACTCTTGTGTCTCGGCTTCCCGGGATACTTTTGACACGTGGCCTCCTTGACCTTGTTCCCGGCACCACACAGCTGATCAACTCCTTCTGCGGAATAGCCCGGGGCTCCTTAGCAGTGAATCAACTTCTTCTGTCATATTAAGGAAATATTTGAGGGGTTGTAAATGAAAGAAGTAGTTTTTGCACCTTTTTATAGACTTTGTGCACTGTGTGGATTAGGAGCTCCTTTAGTGTTTGACCATCTGCCCGCATGGCCAGGCTTCGTCCTTCATTTTGTAACCATTTTAATATGTTTTAATGTATTTTGAATATAAATACTTAAAATTCCCATGGTCTTTACTGTTCTTTTTATTTTTAAATAGAAATTTCTATATAAATCTGTAAACACAATATATATATATATATATATATATATATATATATATATATATATATATATATATATATATATATATAGTATCTATATCTGTATATATTCATATAGATATATAGGTATAGATATACAGTATATAAGCCAATAGAATGCAAGCTCAATCTGATTGGCTGATTGGATCAGCCAATCGGATTGAACTTGAATCTGATTGGCTGATTGAATCAGCCAATCAGATTTTCTTACCTTAATTCCGATTGGCTGATAGAATCCTATCAGCCAATCGGAATTCGAGGGACGCCATCTTGGATGACGTCATTTAAAGGAAACTTGATTCATCTTTCAGTCGTCGGGCCAGCTGGATGTTCCGCGTCGGAGGTCCGAAGAAAGAAGATTGAAGATGCCGCTTGGAGGAAACCTTCGCCCCGATGGAGGACCTCTTCTTTGCCGCTTGGATGAAGACATCGCCGGGATGGAAGACTTCTTCTTTGCCGCTTGGATGAAGACATCGCCGGATGGAAGACTTCTTCTTTGCCGCTTGGATGAAGACATCGCCCGGACTGGAGGAAGAGTTCGGCCCGGCTGGGTGAAGACGACTCAAGGTAGGGAGATCTTCTGGGGCTTAGTGTTAGGTTTTTTTATGGGGGGTTTGGGTGGGTTTAGAGTAGGGGTATGTGGGTGGTGGGTTTTAATGTTGGGGGGTGGTATTGTGTTTTTATTTACAGGCAAAAGAGCTGTTTACTTTGGGGCATGCCCCGCAAAAAGCCCTTTTAAGGGCTGGTAAAAGAGCTGGTTAATTTTTAATTTAGAAAAGTTAGGGCATTTTTTTATTTTGGGGGCTTTATTTTTTTATTAGGGGGCTTAGAATAGGTGTAATTAGCTTACAATTCTTGTAATCTTTTTTTATTTTTTGTAATTTAGTGTTTGTTTTTTTGTAATTTAGTTTAGTGTATTTAATTGTATTTTAGTTTAAAAAATTTGTAGTTTATTTAATTTATTGATAGTGTAGGTGTATTTGTAACTTAGGTTAGGATTTATTTTACAGGTAAATTGGTAATTATTTTAACAAGGTAGCTATTAAATAGTTATTAACTATTTAATAGCTATTGTACCTAGTTAAAATAAATACCAAGTTACCTGTAAAATAAATATAAACCCTAAAATAGCTACAATGTAATTATTAATTATATTGTAGCTATCTTAGGGTTTATTTTATAGGTAAGTATTTAGATTTAAATAGGAATATTTTAATTAATAATATTAATATTAATTAGATTTATTTTAATAAGAATTTAGTTAGGGGTGTTAGAGTTAGATAGGGTTATTATACTTAATATATATATAATATAATAGCTATATTAACTATATTAACCCTAATATAATTAGGGTTAATATAGTTAATATATATAATATAATAACTATATTAACTATATTAACCCTAATATAATTAGGGTTAATATAGTTAATATAGGTGGCGGCGGTGTAGGGGGATTAGATTAGGGGGTAATACATTTATTATAGGTGGCGGCAGTATAGGGGGATTTAGATTATAGGCAAAAGAGCTGATTACTTTGTGACAATGCCCCGCCAAAAGCCCTTTTAAGGGCTGGTAAAAGAGCTGATTACTTTGGGGCAAAGCCCCGCAAAAACCCCTTTTAAGGGCTGGCAATAGAGCTGTTTACTTTGGGGTAATGCCACGCAAAAAGCCCTTTTCAGGGCTATTTGTAGGGTTAGACAAAGGTTTAGTGGTAGGGATAGTTTAGTATTTTAGGGGTTAATAATTTAATATAGGTGGTGGCGGTATGGGGGGATTAGATTAGGGGTTAATAATTTAATATAGGTGGCGGCGGTATAGGAGGATTAGATTAGGTGGTTAATAATTTAACATAGGTGGCGGAAGTATAGGGGGATTAGGGGTCAATAATTTAATATAGGTGGCGGCGGGGTGGGAGCTCACATTAGGGGGTAGGTAATGTAGGTGGCGGCGGTGTAAGGGGCTCACATTAGGAGGTAGGTAATGTAGATGGCAGCAGGGTAGGGGCTCACATTAGGGGGTAGGTAATCTAGATGGAGGCGGGGTAGGGCCTCACATTAGTGGGTAGGTAATGTAGATGGCGGCGGTGTAGGGGCTCACATTAGGGGGTAGGTAATATAGATGGCGGCGGTGTATGGGCTCACATTAGGGGGTTATACATTTAATGTAGGTGGCGGCGGGGTCCGGAAGCGGCGGTTTAGGGGTTAAATACTTTATTAGGGATTGCGGCGGGGATCACGGTTAACAGGTAGATAGACATTGTGCATGCGTTAGGTGTTAGGTTTTATTTAGCAGTTCGCGTTTGACAGGTAGATAGACATTGCGCATGCGGTAGGTGTTAGGTTTTATTTTGCAGCTAGTTTAGTGAGTTACGGGGCTCCAATAGACAGCGTAAGGCTTACTACGCTGCAATTTGTGGCGAGGTGAAAATGGAGTAAGATTTCTCCATTTTCGCCACGTAAGTCCTTACGCTGTATATTGGATACCAAACTGCGCTGGTTTGGTATACCTGTCTATAGGCTAAAAAACTACGGCCGAAGGCAGAAATATACGAGCATAACTTCTAGGTTACGCCGTATATGTGATACCAAACCAGCGCAAAATTTGGCGTCACCGGCTTTTGCGGGCGATGCTGCATATCGAATCGAGGCAATACAATATAACTAATAGTTACATTGTAGCTATCTTAGGGTTTATTTTTATTTTACAGGCAAGTTTGTATTTATTTTAGCTAGGTAGAATAGTTATTAAATAGTTATTAACTATTTAATAACTACCTAGCTAAAATAACTACAAAACTACCTGTAAAATAAAACCTAACCTAAGTTACAATAACACCTAACACTACACTATAATTAAATGAATTCCCTAAATTAAATGCAATTAAATAAAATTAGCTAAAGTAAAAAATAAATAAATAATAAATTACAGAAAATAATAATCAAATTACAAGATTTTTAATCTAATTACACCCAATCTAATCCCCCTAAGAAAATAAAAAAGCCCCCCCAAAATAAAAAAAGCCCTACCCTACACTAAATTACAAATAGCCCTTAAAAGGGCCTTTTGCGGGGCATTGCCCCAAAGTAATCAGCTCTTTTACCTGTAAAAAAATATTACAAATCCCCCCCAACATTAAAACCACCCACCCAACCAACCCTACTAAAAAACCCACCCAATACCCCCTTAAAAATCCTAACACTAACCCCTTGAAGATCACCTTACCGGGAGAAGTCTTCATCCAACCGGGCCGAAGTCCTCAATGAAGCCGGGAGAAGTCTTCATCCAAGCCGGGCAAGTGGTCCTCCAGATGGGCAGAAGTCTTCATCCAGACGGCATCTTCTATCTTCATCCATCCGGCGTGGAGCGGGTCCATCTTCATTAGAATGCCAGCTCAATCCTATTGGCTGATTGCATCAGCCAATAGGATTTTTTCTACCTTAATTCCGATTGGCTGATAGAATTCTATCAGCCAATCAGAATTGAAGGGACGCCATCTTGGATGACGTCATTTAAAGGAACCTTCATTCCAGAAGAGCCGTCGGATGAAGAGGATGCTCTGCGTCGGATGTCTTGAACATGGACCCGCTCTGCGCCGGAAGGATGAAGATAGAAGATGCCGTCTGGATGAAAACTTCTGCCCGTCTGGAGGACCACTTCGCCCGGCTTGGATGAAGACTTCTCCCGGCTTCGTTGAGGACTTCGGCCCGGTTGGATAAAGACTTCTCCTGGTAAGGTGATCTTCAAGGGGTTAGTGTTAGGTTTTTTTAAGGGGGTATTGGGTGGGTTTTAGAGTAGGGTTGGTTGTGTGGGTGGTGGGTTTTAATGTTGGGGGGATTTGTAATTTTTTTTACAGGTAAAAGAGTTGATTACTTTGGGGCAATGCCCCGCAAAAGGCCCCTTTAAGGACAATTTGTAATTTAGTGTAGGGTAGGGCTTTTTTATTTTGGGGGGGCTTTTTTATTTTGTTAGGGGGATTAGATTAGGTGTAATTAGTTTAAAAATCTTTTGTTTGTACTTTAGATAATCTATTTTAATTGTATTTAATTTATGGAAATACTTTAATTATAGTGTAGTGTTAGGTGTAATTGTACTTAGGTTAGGTTTTATTTTACAGGTACTTTTGTATTTATTTTATCTAGGTAGTTATTAAATAGTTAATAACTATTTACTAACTATTCTACCTAGTTAAAATAAATACAAACTTGCCTGTAAAATAAATATAAACCCTAAGCTAGCTACAATGTAACTATTAGTTATATTGTAGCTAGCTTAGGGTTTATTTTATAGGTAAGTATTTAGTTTTAAATAGGAATAATTTAGTTAATGATAGGAATTTTTATTTCGATTTCTTTTAATTATATTTAATTTAGGGGGTGTTAGGTTTAGGGTTAGACTTAGGTTTAGGGGTTAATAACTTTAATATAGTGGCTGCGACGTTGGGGGCGGCAGATTAGGGGTTAATAAATGTAGGTAGGTGGCGGCGATGTTAGGGCCGGCAGATTAGGGGTAATAATATTTAACTAATGTTTGCGAGTCGGGAGTGCGGTGATTTAGGGGTTAATATGTTTATTATAGTGGTGGCGACGTTGGGGGCGGCAGATTAGGGGTTAAAAAGTGTAGGTAGATTGCGGCGACATTGGGGGCAGCAGAGTAGGGGTTAATAAATATAATGTAGGTGTCGGCGATGTTGGGGGGCAGCAGATTAGTGGTTCATAAGTATAATGTAGGTGGCGGCGGTGACTGGAGCGGCAGATTAGGGGTTAAGAATTATAATGTAGGTGTCGGCGATGTCGGGGGTAGCAGATTAGGGGTTAATAAGTGTAAATTTAGGGTTGTTTAGACTCGGGGTTCATGTTAGGGTGTTAGGTGTACACATAAAATGTATTTCCCCATAGGAATCAATGGGGCTGCGTTAAGGAGTTTTACGCTGCTTTTTTGCAGGTGTTAGACTTTTTTCAACCGGCTCTCCCCGTTGATTCCTATGGGGAAATTGTGCATGAGCACGTTACACCAGCTCACCACTAACGTAAGCAGCGCTGGTATTGGAGTGCGGTAAAGAGCAAAATTTTGCTCAACGCTCACTTCTTGTCTGGTTTGTAAAAACCCGTAATACCAGCACTGTCTGTAAGTGAGCAGTGAGCATAAACTGCTCGTTAGCACCGCACAGCTTCTAACGTAAAACTCGTAATCTAGGTGAAAGAAAACACCATACTATAGTGTAATTTGTTTATGCTTAAATGAGACTACAAAATTAATTGAATTACCTTTATATACCTCACTGTTATGAGGTATATTTAAGGCCTACAGGGAACTCCCTTTCGGTGTTAATGATGTATCCACAGGGTGAAGAGACTGACAGGAAGCAAAAATGAAAAATCAGAGAAAATGCAGTACTCCAATATATAGGAAAAATGTAATCTTCCTCTGTTTAAATTTCTGTGACAAAAACAGTTTATTTTCCTTTTTATTAAATATTGGAAGAAGACCTTCCCCGCCGGACTTCAGGAACTGTGAGTACCTATTTGAGGCTTAGTGTTAGGCTTTTTTTTATTTTTTGGGGTGGCTTTTCTTTTTTAGATTAGGATTTTTGGGCTGTAAAAGAGCTGATTGCCCTTTTAAGGGCAGTAAAAGAGCTGAATGCCCTTTTAAGGGCAATGCCCATACAAATGTCCCTTTTATAGGTAATGGCTAACTTTTAGTTTTTTTCAGACTTAGTTTTTTTTTGTTTTGCGGGTTGGTTGGGTGTGGGGTTTTACTGTTAGGGGGTATTTGGTATTTTTTTTAGGTAAAAGAGCTGTTTACCTTAGGACAATACCCTACAAAAGCCTTTTTAAGGGCTATTGGTAGTTTAGTATTAGATTATGGGGTGTTTTTATTTTGTGGGGGATTTTTTTATTGTTATAGGGTATTAGTATAGATTTTTATTTATTTTAGATAGGATTGTTTTATTTTTTTCTGTAATTTTAAATTTTTTATTTTTTTGTAATATTACCTTCGGGGTTTGTATTTTTTTTAAACATTGACTGCCCTCTGGACAGGCTTATCACCTAGTATACTATATAAAAAAATGTATACAAACTCATTGATAATAAAAACAAAATATTTTGCCATACGTAACTGCTTATTAACTTACCTTACTCTAGCAACAGATTAATTCAATGTTCTACGGGATGGCAGGACACTTATGGTAAAAGATTTTGGGCTAGATTTCAAGTGGAGCGCTAATTTATCTAACGCCCGCAAACAGGGAAATTTGCCTGTTTGCGGGCGCGCGATAAATAACCAGCCATTACAAGTGGCTAGTTATTGCAACCCCAATCGCGTGGTAGCAATTAGCGCTTATAAAATTTACCAGAGATCAGATCTCTGGTTTATTTTATAAATGTGCCCCAAATGTCCCCAAAATACAGTTGTGTGTATTTCAGAAATTTTTTAAAAATTGTAGCATTTTAAGTTTTTAATAAAATAAATGCACCAGACAATTTTTGGGGGCTAAAGTTGGCAGGTGTGGAGTGTTAGAAAAAAACAGAACTGAAAAGTGCTTTTACATTGGCGTCTATAGGAACTGTGTTTTACCTGTAAATATATATGTCTATGATTATATACAAATATATATTTATTTCATGTAATTGGCAAGAGTCCATGAGCTAGTGACATGGGATATACATTCCTACCAGGAGGGGCAAAGTTTCCCAAACCTCAAAATGCCTATAAATACACCCCTCACCACAGCCACAATTCAGTTTTACAAACTTTGCCTCCTATGGAGGTGGTGAAGTAAGTTTGTGCTAAGATTTCTACGTTGATATGCGCTCCTCAGCATTTTAAAGCCTGATTCCTCTCAGAGTACAGTGAATGTCAGAGGGATGTGAACGGAGTATCACCTATTGAATGCAATGGTTTTCCTCACGGGAGATGTATTTCATAGGTTCTCTGTTATCGGTCGTAGAGATTCATCTCCTACCTCCCTTTTCAGATCAACGATATACTCTCATATTCCATTACCTCTACTGATAACCGTTTCAGTACTGGTTTGGCTATCTGCTATATGTGGATGGGTGTCTTTTGGTAAGTATGTTTTCATTACTTAAGACACTCTCAGCTATGGTTTGACATTTTATGTATTTATATAAAGTTTTAAATATATTCATTGTACTTATATTTGCCATGATTCAGGTTTTCAGTATATTTCCTTTTTGCAGACTGTCAGTTTCATATATGGGAAATGCATTTTTTAGGAAAAATGTATTTCTTACCTGGGGTATAGTCATTTTTTCAATTGACTGTCATTTTAAATTTGCCGGCAGAATTAGGCTTGCAAGGGCGCAAAATGCCAAAGTATATTGCGTCATTTTTGGGGCGAGATTTTTTGGCATGAAGTTAAGTTCAATGATGCAAATTCGTCACTTCCGGTGTCTTAGTTGACGCCGAGTCCTTTGACAAGGTTGCGTCTTCAATGACGCAAGTGTGTCATTTCCGGATGTTGTTTGTGCCAAAAATGTTTTTCTGTTTGTGTTATGCGTCATACTTGCCGCCAAATATTTTCATTATTTAAAACCCCTTTCCTGTATGCCTCTTGCCTTTGTTCTCTATCAGAGGGCTATGCTGTTTGCATTTTTTTTCCATTCCTGAAACTGCCATATAAGGAAATTAATAATTTTGCTTTATATGTTGTTTTTTTCTCTTACATTTGCAAGATGTCTCAATCTGATCCTGTCTCAGAAATCACTGTCAGGTCTGTCGGACCTGATCCGCACTGTCGGATCAGGTCCGACAGACCTTTAATAAATAGACCTCAATGTGTCCATCAGTAATAGTACATTGCCTGTTGCTGTTCCTTCAACATCTAATGTACAAGATATACCTGTAAATGTAAAATAATTTATTGCTGATTCTATTCAGAAGGCTTTGTCTGCCATCCCGCCTTCTAATAAATGTAAAAGGTCTTTTAAAACTTCTCATAAAGTTCATGAAATTTCAAATGACCGACAACATACTGAATTATCCTCCTCTGATGAGGGTCTATCTGATTCAGAAGATCCTTCCTCAGATATTGACACTGACAAATCTACTTTTTTATTTAAAATGGAGTATATTCGTTCTTTGTTAAAAGAAGTGTTGATTACATTGGATATTGAGGAAACTAGTCCTCTTGATATTAAAACTAGTAGACGTTTAAATTCTGTTAATAAACCTCCTGTGGTTACTTACTCCAGAGGTTTTTCCAGTTCCTGATGCTATTTCTGATATGATTTCTAAGGAATGGAATAGGCCTGGTACTTCTTTAATTCCTTCTTCAAGGTTTAAAAAATTGTATCCTTTGCCAGCAGTTACATTGGAATTTTTGGAAAAGATCCCCAAAGTTGATGGGGCTATCTCTACTCTTGCTAAACGTACTACTATTCCTATGGAAGATAGTACTTCTTTTAAAGATCCTTTAGATAGGAAACTTGAATCTTATCTAAGGAAAGCCTATTTATATTCAGGTTATCTTCTCAGGCCTGCAATTTCTTTGGCTGATGTTCAACTTTTTGGTTGGAAAATTTAGTGCAACAAGAATTGGATTCTGATTTGTCTAGCATTGTTCGCTTGCTTCAACATGCTAATCATTTTATTTTTGATGCAATTTTTTATATTATCAAAATCGATGTTAAATCTATGTCTTTAGCTATTTTAGCTAGAAGAGCTTTATGGCTTAAATCTTGGAATGCTGATATGACATCTAAGTCTAGATTATTATCTCTTTCTTTCCAAGGTAATAAGTTATTGGTTCTCAGTTGGATTCAATTATTTCAACTGTCACTAGGGGGAAGGGAGTTTTTTTGCCTCAGGATAAAAGATCTAAGGGTAAATCTAAAGCTTCTAACCGTTTTCGTTCCTTTTGACAAAATAAGGAACATAAACCTAATCCTTCCCCCAAGGAATCTGTTTCTAATTGGAAACCTTCTTCAAATTGGAATAAATCCAAGCCATTTAAGAAACCAAAGCCAGCCCCCAAGTCTGCATGAAGGTGCAACCCTCATTCCGGCTCAGCTGGTAAGGGGCAGATTAAGATTTTCAATGATGTTTGGACAAATTCTGTCCAAAATCAATGGATTCTGAGTATTGTCTCTCAAGGATACTGAATAGGATTCAGAGTAAGACCTCCTGTGAGAAGATATTTTCTCTCACGCATCCCAGCAAATCCAGTAAAGGCTCAGGCTTTCCTGAAGTATGTTTCAGACCTGGAGTTTTCAGGGGTAATCATGCCAGTTCTGTTTCATGAATTGGGTCTGGGGTTTTATTCAAATCTATTTATTGTCCCAAAGAAAGAAAATTCATTCAGACCAGTTCTAGATCTGAAAATTTTGAATCGTTATGTAAGAGTACCAACTTTCAAAATGGTGACTATAAAGACTATTCTGCCTTTTGTTCAGCAAGGGCATTATATGTCCACAATAGACTTACAGGATGCATATCTTCATATTCCGATTCATCCAGATCATTATCAGTTTCTGAGATTTTCTTTTCTAGACAAGCATTAACAATTTGTTGCTCTTCCTTTTGGCCTAGCGACAGCTCCAAGAATCTTTTCAAAGGTTCTCGGTGCCCTACTCTCTGTAATCAGAGAGCGGGGTATTGCAGTGTTTCCTTATTTGGACGATATCTTGGTACTAGCTCAA
This sequence comes from Bombina bombina, assembly GCF_027579735.1. Taxonomy (NCBI): domain Eukaryota; kingdom Metazoa; phylum Chordata; class Amphibia; order Anura; family Bombinatoridae; genus Bombina; species Bombina bombina. Next base: position 1,133,708,300 of record NC_069499.1, on the reverse strand, counting down.
TCTTTACGTTCTGCAGAATCTTACATGAATCAACTAGTGTTGTTTCTTCGAAAACATGGTTGGAGGATCAATTTACCAAAAAGTTATTTGATTCCTCAGACAAGGGTCACCTTTTTAGGTTTCCAGATAGATTCAGTGTCCATGACTCTGTCTCTAACAGACAAGTGACGTTTAAAATTGGTTGCAGCATGTCGGAACCTTCAGTCTCAGTCATTCCCTTCAGTAGCTATGTGCATGGATGTTTTAGGTCTCATGACTGCAGCATCGAACGTGATCCCCTTTGATCATATGAGACCTCTCCAGCTTTGTATGCTGAACCAATGGTGCATACAAGGATATCACAATTAATATCCTTAAATCCCAATGTTCGACTATTTCTGACTTGGTGGTTAGCTCACCATCATATAGTTCTAGGGGCCACTTTTGTTCATCCAACCTGGACTATAATCACAACAGATGAGAGTCTTTCAGGTTGGGGAGCTGTTTGGGGATCTCTGACAGCACAAGGGGTTTGGAAATCTCAAGAGGCGAGATTACCAATCAATATTTTGGAACTACGTGCGATTTTCAGGGCTCTTCAGATTTGGCCTCTGTTGAAGAGAGAACCGTTCATTTGTTTTCAGACAGAAAATATCACAACTGTGGCATAAGTAAATCATCAGGGTGGGACTCACAGTCCCCAGGCTATGAAAGAAGTATCCCGGATACTTTCTTGGGCAGAATCCAGCTCCTGTCTAATTTCTGCAGTTCATATCCCAGGTATAGACAATTGGGAAGCGGATTATCTCAGCCGTCAGACTTTACATCCGGGGGAGTGGTCCCTCCATCCAGATGTGTTTTCTCAGGTGGTTCAGATGTGGGGTCTTCCAGAAATAGATCTGATGGCTTCTCATCTAAACAAGAAACTTCCCAAGTACCTGCCCAGGTCAAGGGATCCTCAGGCGGAAGCAGTGGATGTGTTAACACTTCCTTGGTGTTTTCAACCTGCTTATATTTTCCCACCTTTAGTTCTTCTTCCAAGAGTGATCTCCAAAATCATCATGGAGCAATCGTTTGTGCTGCTGGTGGCTCCAGCATGGCCTCACAGGTTATGGTATGTGGATCTTGTTTGGATGTCCAGTTGCCAACCTTGGCCACTTCCATTAAGGCCGGACCTTCTGTCTCAAGGTCCGTTTTCCATCAGGATCTCAAATCATTAAATTTGAAGGTATGGAAATTGAACGCTTAGTGCTTAGTCATAGAGGTTTCTCTGATTCTGTGATTAATACTATTTGAAGGCTCGTAAATCTGTTTCTAGAAAGATTTATTATCGAGTTTGGAAGACTTACATTTCATGGTGTTTCTCTCATAAATTCTCTTGGCATTCTTTTAGAATTCCTAGAATTTTACAGTTTCATCAGGATGGTTTGGATAAGGGTTTGTCTGCAAGTTCCTTGAAGGGACAAATCTCTGCTCTTTCTGTTTTATTTCACAGAAATATTGCTAAGCTCCCTGATATTCAGTGTTTTGTTCAGGCTTTGGTTCGTATCAAGCCTGTCATTAAATCAAGCTCTCCTCCTTAGTCTTAATTTGGTTTTGAAGGCATGACATGCTCCTCCATTTGAGCCTATGCATTCTTTGGACATTAAACTACTTTCTTGGAAAGTGTTGTTTCTTTTGGCCATCTCTTCTGCTAGAAGAGTTTCTGAATTATCTGCTCTCTCTTGTGAATCTCCTTTTCCTATTTTTCATCAGGATAAGGCAGTTTTGGGAACTTCATTTAAATTCTTACCTAAGGTTGTGAATTCTAACAACATTAATGGATAAATTGTTGTCCCTTCCTTGTGTCCTAATCCTAAGAATTCTTTGGAGAGATCTTTAAATTCTTTGGATGTGGTGAGAGCTCTGAAATATTATGTTGAAGCTAGTAAAGATTTCAGGAAGACTTCTAGTCTATTTGTTATCTTTTCTGGTCCTAAGAAAGGTCAGAAGGCTTCTGCCATTTCCTTGGCATCGTGGTTAAACCTTTTGATTCATCAAGCTTATTTGGAGTCGGGTCAAGCCCCGCCTCAGAGAATTACAGCTCATTCTAGTAGATCAGTCTCCACTTCGTGGGCTTTTAGGAATGAAGCTTCAGTTGATCAGATTTGCAAATCAGCAACTTGGTCTTCTTTGCATACATTTACTAAATTCTACCGTTTTGATGTATTTGCTTCTTTGGAAGCAGTTTTTGGTAGAAAAGTTATTCAGGCAGCTGTTTGATTCTTCTGCTTATGTTTTAAATTTTTTCCTTTCATTTATGAGAATAAATTTATATTTTGGGTTGTGGATTAATTCTCTTCAGTGAAAAATGGCTGTTTTTATTTTTATCCCTCCCTCTCTAGTGACTCTTGCGTGGAGTTCCACATATTGGGTATTGCTATCCCATACGTCACTAGCTCATGGACTCTTGCCAATTACATGAAAGAAAACATCATTTATGTAAGAACTTACCTAATAAATTAATTTCTTTCATATTGGCAAGAGTCCATGAGCCCCACCCTTTTTATGGTGGTTATGATTTTTTTTTTTATAAAGCACAATTATTTCCAAATTCCTTTGTTGATGCTTTTTACTCCTTTCTTTATCACCCCACTACTTGACTATTGGTTAAATTGAATTGTGGGTGTGGTGAGGGGTGTATTTATAGGCATTTTGAGGTTTGGGAAACTTTGCCCCTCCTGGTAGGATTGCATATCGCATATGTAACTAGCTCATGGACTCTTGCCAATATGAAAGAAATTAATTTATCAGGTAAGTTCTTACATAAATTATGTTTTATGTGTTAATATGTGTATAAAATTATATATATTTATATTTGCTGCCATTATTATGCAATTTACCCCCTTCGCTGCGTTTTGTTTCTGTGCCGTGTATAATGGCATCAGAACGAGGCTCCCATTGGAGCCTATGGAAGTGCGCTCTTGAGTTCTCATTGTTGTCAACTTGTAATACCAGCGCACATTAGCAAGTGCTTTCACAAAAGCGATATTTAGCGCTCCACTTGTAATCTGGCCCTTTGTTTTTGTTATCAATGACTTTGCAAACATTTTATATTTATTATCTAAAACTTAGATTTTATCAAATTTTTTTATTCCAACAAGAAATGAAACTTTTATAAATGTAAAATCTTTATTAAAAAGGAAAGTAAACTGTTTTGGCACATACAAAAAACATAATTTATGCTTACCTGATAAATTTATTTCTCTTGTGGTGTATCCAGTCCATGGATTATCCATTACTTGTGGGATATTCTCCTTCCCAACAGGAAGTTGCAAGAGGATCACCCACAGCAGAGCTGCTATATAGCTCCTCCCCTAACTGCCATATCCAGTCATTCGACCGAAACAAGCCGAGAAAGGAGAAACCATAGGGTGCAGTGGTGACTGTAGTTTAAATTAAAATTTAGACCTTCCTTAAAAAGACAGGGTGGGCCGTGGACTGGATACACCACAAGAGAAATAAATTTATCAGGTAAGCATAAATTATGTTTTCTCTTGTAAGGTGTATCCAGTCCATGGTTTATCCATTACTTGTGGGATACCAATACCAAAGCTAAAGTACACGGATGAAGGGAGGGACAAGGCAGGCTTAAATGGAAGGAACCACTGCCTGTAGAACCTTTCTCCCAAAAATAGCCTCCGAAGAAGCAAAAGTATCAAATTTGTAAAATTTTGAAAAGGTATGAAGCGAAGACCAAGTCGCTGCCTTGCAAATCTGTTCAACAGAAGCCTCATTCTTAAAGGCCCAGGAGGAAGCCACAGCTCTAGTAGAATGAGCTGTAATTCTTTCAGGGGGCTGCTGTCCAGCAGTCTCATAGGCTAAGCGTATTACGCTCCGAAGCCAAAAAGAAAGAGAAGTTGCCAAAGCTTTTTGACCTCTCCTCTGTCCAGAGTAAATAACAAACAGTGTAGATGTTTGGCGAAAATCTTTAGTAGCTTGTAAGTAAAACTTCAAAGCACGGACCACGTCCAGATTATGTAAAAGACGTTCCTTCTTTGAAGAAGGATTAGGACACAATGATGGAACAACAATCTCTTGATTGATATTCTTGTTAGAAACTACCTTAGGTAAAAACCCAGGTTTTGTACACAGAACTACTTTATCTGAATGGAAAATCAGATAAGGAGAATCACATTGTAAGGCAGATAACTCAGAGACTCTCTGAGCCGAGGAAATAGCTATCAAAAACAGAACTTTCCAAGATAAAAGTTTAATATCAATGGAATGAAGGGGTTCAAACGGAACCCCTTGAAGAACTTTAAGAACCAAGTTTAAGCTCCATGGGGGAGCAACAGGTTTAAACACAGGCTTAATTCTAACCAAAGCCTGACAAAAAGCTTGAACGTCTGGAACTTCTGCCAGACGCTTGTGCAAAAGAATAGATAGAGCAGAAATCTGTCCCTTTAAAGAACTAGCTGATAATCCTTTTTCCAAACCCTCTTGGAGAAAGGAAAATATCCTAGGAATCCTAACCTTACTCCATGAGTAATTCTTGGATTCACACCAATAAAGATATTTATGCCATATCTTATGATAGATTTTCCTGGTGACAGGCTTTCGTGCCTGTATAAGGGTATCAATGACTGACTCGGAGAAGCCACGCTTTGATAAAATCAAGCGTTCAATCTCCATGCAGTCAGTCTCAGAGAAATTAGATTCGGATGATTGAAAGGACCTTGTAGTAGAAGGTCTTGTCTCAGAGGCAGGGTCCATGGTGGAAAGGATGACATGTCCACTAGGTCTGCATACCAGGTCCTGCGTGGCCACGCAGGCGCTATCAATATCACCGATGCTCTCTCCTGTTTGATTTTGGCAATCAGTCGAGGGAGCAGAGGAAACGGTGGAAACACATAAGCCAGGTTGAAGAACCAAGGCGCTGCTAGAGCATCTATCAGTGCTGCTTCTGGGTCCCTGGACTTGGATCCGTAACAAGGAAGCTTGGCGTTCTGGTGAGATGCCATGAGATCCAGTTCTGGTTTGCCCCAACGATGAACCAATTGAGCAAACACCTCCGGATGGAGTTCCCACTCCCCCGGATGAAAAGTCTGACGACTTAGAAAATCCGCCTCCCAGTTCTCTACACCTGGGATATGGATTGCTGGTAGGTGGCAAGAGTGAGTCTCTGCCCAGCGAATTATCTTGGAGACTTCTCACATCGCTAGGGAACTCCTGGTTCCCCCTTGATGGTTGATGTAAGCCACAGTCGTGATGTTGTCCGACTGTAATCTGATGAACCTCAGGGTTGCTAACTGAGGCCAAGCTAGAAGATCATTGAATATTGCTCTTAACTCCAGAATATTTATTGGGAGCAGTTTCTCCTCCTGAGTCCACGATCCCTGAGCCTTCAGGGAATTCCAGACTGCACCCCAACCTAGAAGGCTGGCATCTGTTGTTACAATTGTCCAATCTGGCCTGCGAAAGGTCATACCTTTGGACAGATGGACCCGAGAAAGCCACCAGAGAAGAGAATCTCTGGTCTCTTGATCCAGATTTAGCAGAGGGGACAAATCTGTGTAATCCCCATTCCACTGACTGAGCATGCATAATTGCAGCGGTCTGAGGTGTAGGCACGCAAATGACACTATGTCCATCGCCGCTACCATCAAGCCGATTACTTCCATACACTGAGCCACCGAAGGGCGCGGAATATAATGAAGAACACGGCAAGATTTTAGAAGCTTGATAACCTGGATTCTGTCAGGTAAATCTTCATTTCTACAGCATCTATCAGAGTCCCTAGGAAGGAGACTCTTGTGAGTGGGGCTAGAGAACTCTTTTCCTCGTTCACCTTCCACCCATGTGACTTGAGCAATGCCAGAACTATGTCCGTATGTGACTTGGCAATCTGAAAGCTTGACGCCTGTATCAGGATATCGTCCAAATAAGGGGCCACTGATATACCTCGCGGTCTTAGGACCGCCAGAAGCGATCCCAGAACCTTTGTAAAAATTCTTGGAGCTGTAGCTAACCCAAAGGGAAGAGCCACAAATTGGTAATGCCTGTCCAGAAAGGCAAACCTTAGGAACCGATGATGATCTTTGTGAATCGGTATTCGAAGGTAAGCATCCTTCAAACCCACTGTGGTCATGTACTGACCCTCCTGGATCATAGGTAGGATGGTCCGAATAGTTTCCATTTTGAACGATGGAACTCTGCGGAATTTGTTTAAGATCTTTAGATCCAAAATGGGTCTGAAGGTTCCCTCTTTTTTGGGAACCACAAACAGATTTGAATAAAAGCCCTGTCCCTGTTCCGTCTGTGGAACTGGACAGATCACTCCCATAACTAGGAGGTCTTGCACACAGCGTAAGAATGCCTCTTTCTTTATCTGGTTTACAGATAATCTCGAAAGGTGAAATCTCCCTTGAGGAGGGGAAGCTTTGAAGTCCAGAAGATATCCCTGAGATATGATCTCCAATGCCCAGGGATCCTGAACATCTCTTGCCCACGCCTGGGCAAAGAGAGAAAGTCTGCCCCCTACTAGATCCGTTACCGGATAGGGGGCCTTTCCTTCATGCTGTCTTAGAGGCAGCACCAGGCTTTCTGGCCTGCTTGCCTTTGTTCCAGGACTGGTTAGGTTTCCAGCCCGGCTTGGATTGAGCAAAAGTTCCCTCTTGTTTTGTAGCAGAGGAAGTTGATGCTGCACTTGCCTTGAACTTTCGAAAGGCACGAAAAATAGACTGTTTGGCCCTTGATCTGGCCCTGTCCTGAGGAAGGGTATGACCCTTACCTCCAGTAATGTCAGCAATAATTTCCTTCAAACCAGGCCCGAATAGGGTCTGTCCCTTGAAGGGAATGTTAAGTAATTTAGACTTTGAAGTTACGTCAGCTGACCAAGATTTAAGCCATAGCGCCCTACGCGCCTGAATGGCGAATCCAGAATTCTTAGCCGTTAGTTTAGTCAAATGAACAATGGCATCAGAAACAAAAGAATTAGCTAGCTTAAGTGTTCTAAGCTTGTCAAGTATTTCAGTCAATGGAGTAGCTGTCTGAAAGGCCTCTTCCAGAGACTCAAACCAGAACGCCGCAGCAGCAGTGACAGGCGCAATGCATGCAAGGGGCTGCAGGATAAAACCTTGTTGAATAAAAATTTTCTTAAGGTAACCTTCTAATTTTTTATCCATTGGATCTGAAAAAGCACAACTGTCCTCGACAGGGATAGTGGTACGCTTTGCTAAAGTAGAAACTGCTCCCTCCACCTTAGGAACCGTCTGCCATAAGTCCCGTGTGGTGGCGTCTATTGGAAACATTTTTCTAAAAATAGGAGGGGGGGAAAACGGCACACCGGGTCTATCCCACTCCTTATTAATAATTTCTGTAAACCTTTAAGGAATTGGAAAAACATTAGTACACACCGGCACTGCATAGTATTTATCCAGTCTACACAATTTCTCTGGCACTGCAATTGTGTCACAGTCATTCAGAGCAGCTAATACCTCCCCAAGCAATACACGGAGGTTCTCAAGCTTACATTTAAAAGTAGAAATATCTGAATCAGGTTTCCCCGAATCAAAAATGTCACCCACAGACTGAAGCTCTCCTTCCTCAGCTTCTGCATATTGTGACGCAGTATCAGACATGGGCCTTAAAGCATCTGCACCCTCTGTATTACGTCTAACCCCAGAGCTATCGCGCTTTCCTCTGAATTCAGGCAGTCTGGCTAATACCGCTGACAGGGTATTATCCATGATTGCCGCCATGTCCTGCAAAGTAATCGCTATGGGCGTCTTTGATGTACTTGGCGCCATTTTAGAGTGAGTCCCTTAAGCGGGAGTCAAAGGGTCCGACACGTGGGGAGAGTTAGTCGGCATAACTTCCCAATCGTCAGAATCCTCTGGTGATAATTCTTTTAAAGATAACAGCTGATCTTTATTGTTTAAAGTGAAATCAATACATTTAGTACACATTCTCCTATGGGGTTCCACCATGGCTTTTAAACATAATGAACAAGGAGTTTCCTCTATGTCAGACATGTTTATACAGACTAGCAATGAGACTAGCAAGCTTGGAAAACACTTTAATCAAGTTAACAAGCAATATAAAAAAACGTTACTGTGCCTTTAAGAGAAACAAATTTTGCCAAAATTTAAAATAACAGTGAAAAAAGGCACTTAAACTAACAAAATTTTTACAGTGTATGTAACAAGTTAGCAGAGCATTGCACCCACTTGCAAATGGATGATTAACCCCTTAATACAATAAACAGATTAACAAAACGAAAAATTCATTTTTTAAACAGTCATAACAGAAGCCTTTTGAGCCCTTCAGAGATGTCCTATAGCATGCAGGGGACTGCTGAGGGAAGCTGAATGTCACAGTTTGTAATTTTAACTGCACCAACTGTAACTTTTATACTATAACAGTGGAAAGCCTCAGGTAACTGTTTCTAGGCAAAAATAAAGCCAGCCATGTGGAAAAAACTAGGCCCCAATAAGTTTTATCACCAAAGCATATATAAAAATGATTAAACATGCCAGCAAACGTTTTATATTGCACATTAATCAGAGTATATACCTCTGATAGCAAGCCTGATACTAGTCGCTATTAAATCACTGTATTTAGGCTTAACTTACATTAATTCGGTATCAGCAGCATTTTCTAGCAATTCCATCCCTAGAAAAACTTAAAACTGCACATACCTTATTGCAGTATAACCTGCACGCCATTCCCCCTCTGAAGTTACCTCACTCCTCAGAATATGTGAGAACGGCAGTGGATCTTAGTTACTTCTGCTAAGATCATAGAAAACGCAGGCAGATTCTTCTTCTAAATGCTGCCAGAGATAAAATAGTACGCTCCAGTACCATTTAAAAACAATAAACTCTTGATTGAAGAAAAAACTAACTATATTACACCACTTTCCTCTTACTACGTCCAGCTATGTTGACAGTTGCAAGAGAATGACTGGGTATGGCAGTTAGGGGAGGAGCTATATAGCAGCTCTGCTGTGGGTGATCCTCTTGCAACTTCCTGTTGGGAAGGAGAATATCCCACAAGTAATGGATAATCCGTGGACTGGATACACCTTACAAGAGAAATTGTAACAGAGTAAGATTGCATTTTTCCTATATATTGGAGTTCTGCATTTTCTCGGATTCTACTTTTTGCTTCTTGTCTGTCTGTGGATACATCATTAAGACAGAAAGTCCCCTCAAGGCTTAAAATATACATCATAAAGGTGAGGTATGTAAAGGTGAGCAATTAAATTTATTTTGTGGTCTCCTTTAAGCATAAACATATTACAATATAGCATTGTGTTTTGTTTGTTTTTTATTTGTAATACTCAAAAAACAGAGCGCTGTTCCAATAACCCTTAAAGTAACTTTTCACTTCAATCTCATTGGTGGTAATGAGAAATTAGAAATAAGTGGCTAGTTTTTTTCTGGGGCTAATATAACTCAATCTCTGCATTATCCTGTCAGCGCCTAACATACACCTTACTACCTAAACTAGGGGTGTCAAACTGGAGGCCGCAACCTGAATTTTTGTGGCCCGTGACGCCTTCATGAAAAAAAACAATTATGCTTATTACTTTAAGGAGAAGTTTACATATACACCCAATGTGCGTGACATACTAGTTTCTGGCGTAAACAAAGATAACACAAGTAAATGGGAAATCATAATCATACAATTTGAGTCGCTTACAATCTTAAGCGGTAAAACAAGTGAACTGTGTGTTTCTATTCAATATATTATATTTTCAGACCAATGGCTCAACTTATATTAAAGAGAGTAAGGAAATTCGAAAGACCTATTAGAGAAATGGGTGCAAAGGATACATTAAACCCTTTTTGTGATTTGCAGAAATTGGAAGTTCTGCCACTGCTTTGTTTAGCAATCAAGATATTTAGGTAGTGTGCGGCCCACGTAAATTGCACTTGTATGCAAAATGGACTGTGATTTAAATGAGTTTGACACCCCTGACCTAAACAGATTTGATATATTTGTAGCAGGGAAGATCACTCTCACTTAGTCCAACAGCTGCCAGGGGGCTAGCGAGAATATGAATACAGCAAACAGAAAACTTGCACTCTCTTTTCCAAACAACTTTTACAATGAAAAGTAAGTGACGTTTTGGGGACAAAGTATCCCCTTCCTCAGATATATATAAAATGCAGAAAAGGAGGCACTCGCTGGTCCTTTGAAAGTGGTATGCATTTTATGAATATAGATATATACTGTGTATATATGCCAGAAGAGGACGCCAACGCGTTTCCAATGTTTTCATTCCGGTCTAATTCATTATAATAAAGTAAAAAATGCATACCCTGAGATCAAAATGTTGCTGAAAGATCAAAATACAAATTAGCTTGGCAAGAACATGCGACTTCCAACCTTCTGAAAGGAGAAGAAATTCACAGAGAGTCCAGGATTGTCATTACACGAAAAAGTTCCTCCGAAAAAACTAGTTCTCCAACTAATACCATAGAGAGAACCAGAGGGTCATTCTTGCTTTCGTGAGAGAGTCCAGGATTTCCATTTCTACTGATCAACAGACCCTAGGAGATCACCAAAGGAGCATACAGTTTCCCAGAGATCATACCCCGCCGCTGATCACTTACCTCATAGGATTGAGGTTGGCTCTGGTAAGCGCTATATACTTACCCTATACCAGAAATCCGCTGGAAAAGAAATAACTTGTACCACCATATTGGTTTTGAACATTTTTATGTATAATCCATACAGTAAACTATCATTATAGTATTTATAATTGTACAGCGGTGCGCCTTACTTACTATTGAGAATTTCTCTTTCTACTCATATATATATATATATATATACAGGTAGCCCTCAGTTTACGCCGGGGTTAGGTTCCAGAAGGAATGGTTGTAAATCGAAACCGTTGTAAATTGAAACCCAGTTTATAATGTAAGTCAATGAGAAGTGAGGGAGATAGGTTCCAGGCCCCTCTCAAAATTGTCATAAGTAACACCTAATACATTATTTTTAAAGCTTTGAAATGAAGACTTTAAATGCTAACCAGCATTATAAACCTAATAAAATAATCACACAACACATAATATATAATTAAACTAAGTTAAATGAACAAAAACATTTGCTAAACAGCATTATAAACCTAATAAAATAATCACACAACACAGACTTCACTTGCATTTTTCTGCAAACAGTTCTTTCTATGCATTCCAATCTGTACTGATTTATAGACAGAAAGATCTTGTTCCTTTGAAATCTGCTCGATAGCTCAGGTCTGGTTAAACTGATTAATTTCAGCTTGCTTGGCTTTGCTGCAACACAAGCAGACAGCTCCATCTACTGGCTATTTTAATAAATGCACTGCTTCTCAATGCTTTTCAATAGCAGTCACATGACTGGAAAAAAAGGTTGTTATTCTGAAACGGTGTAAATTGAACCGTTGTAAAACGAGGGCCACCTGTATATATATATATATATATATATATATATATATATATATATATATATATATATATATATATATATATATATAGGCATATTTATTACTGTGTGAGCGGACATTATCTGATATATCGTATTCGATCGGGTTGATTTCTGTTGATTTCTGTCCGCCGCCTCAGAGCAGGCAGACAGGTTATGGAGCTGCTTCATAACTTCTGTTTCCGGCGAGCCTGAAGGCTCGCCTGAAATACGGGGCATCAAGCTCCGTATGGAGTTTGATAAATATGCTCCATAGTGTGTTTTTGCTGTCTGAAGACGGGGGTGAAACCCCAAACGTTATGGAATAAATTAACTAAGATTGTTTAAAGGGCCATAATACCCAAATGTTTAAACACTTGCAAGTGATGCAGCATAGCTGTAAAAAGCTGACTAGAAAATATCTCCTGAACATCTCTATGTAAAAAAGAAAGATATTTTACCTCAAAAGTTCCTCAGTAGCCACCTACCATTGTAAAGGATTTCTAAGCAGCATTTTAGTGTGTCTGTCCTGGGACATCTTAGGGGATGAGCATCGTGCACTCTCATATTATTTCACCAATCAGGTAAAGGAAGCTTACTATGAAATCTCATGAGAGTTAAGTCAAATCTCATGAGATCACAGTAAGAGTTCATGACCTCAGCACTGCTGATGCTGATTGGCTGCTGTTCATTTCTTCATTTTTTATTTTTTTTTACCTGCAGCTGGCTGCAGCTGAGTATAACTTTTTACACAGAACTTACTCTGCTGAGCTGAGCAGATTGTGAGGTAAAATATCTTCCTTTTTTACATAGAGATGCTCAGGTGATATTTTCCTGTCAGCTTTTTACAGTTATACTGCATCAGTTTCAAGTGATTTAGCATATGAGTATTATGTCCCTTTAAGTCCGGAGAGTGCCTTCCTGTTTGCTGTATGTTAGAAATGTGTTGTGCATCCTGGCCATACTTCTCTGTGAAGGCTAAGCTGTTCGGACTGTATATATAGATGTATATATTTTAACATAAAAATAATATTTTCACCTAAGTGAATAACAGAGAGATTTAAAGTATTCCTAAGGCACCTTTGACTTTAGTGCAGTTGATCTAGAGCAATGTCAAGTTATCGGGTGAGTGATAAATGGAAAAGGTTTTCTTTTGTGCATCCTATAGAAGTCTATGGGGAGAGGCAGTTAGTGTGGTCGCGATATCCAAAGTCCTGAAGTTGCAACAAGCTCAGTTCTATTCACAACTTCTTTATTACAAATTCCCTCAACCTTCTGACTCTCACAGAAACCATGGTTCTCCTTCAGACACAGAAGCCACTTCTGTATTGTCAAACGGGGGTCTCCACATCAGCCACATCCCTAGGTCTGGAAACAGACAAGGAGGTGGTCTAGGTATTTCACTTTCCTCTCTGTACACCTTTCAACAAATGCAACCCATCTCTTACCTCACAATTTCTTTCTTTGAAACCTACGTGATTCGCTAATTTACTCCCCCTCTCTATATGTCTTGCGGTTATATGCTCTACCCCTGGCTCCTCAAATCAATTTCTCAATTATAATTTTTTTCCTGGCTACCGTATATCCTCTTTTCAGACACCCCTGTCCTCGTTTTTGGGGATTTGAACCTCCCTGTTGACAGTCCCACTGACCCTGTTGCAATAAAACTTCTCCAACTCACTTCCTGTTATGGTCTGTCACAATGGACTGACTCTCCCTCTTATAGAGGCAGACACTCACTTGATCTGAGTTTAAGCTATAGATGCACTCACTTAAATTTCAAACATTCCCATTTTCCTCTTTCTGACAATCATCTTCTCACTTGCAACATCACAGCACTTCCTACAACTCTTCCTCCATCTAACTCTCACAACAAACTCCACATAAGCATTAAGTCACTAGATCAGCAATACCTATCAAACTCTCTCAAACCTCTGCTACCATTTCAAGAAGATGGTTAGATGATAGAAAGTGAAAAGCGTTTATAAACAGTTTGCTCAAAATTTTAGAGGGGAGGGGAAGAAGAGAGATTGGGCAATAGCTGCAAGGGGATGCTGGATCGAGTGAAGGTTTTTTAAGGATAGGTGTAATTAGAACATTTTTAACCCCTTAACGATCAAGGATCAAGGACGTGCCAGGCACGTCCTACAAAAAACGGTCGTTAACTACCAAGGACGTGCCTGGCACGTCCTCTGGGGTTTCAAGCGGTGGAAGCGATGGTGATCGCTTCCAGCCGCTTTCAGGATATTGCAGTGATGCCTCGATGTCAACGATGGTGCCGATCATTAGTGGGTGGGAATTAGGGCTGGGCGATATGGGTGAAAATAATTATTTTTTTCTCTAAAAAACGAGATTACGATTTAATCGCAATTTTATTAAAAATTACTATAATACCTTAATTTTTCAATAAAACGTTTATTGAACACTACAGAATCTTACTGTACATGTTTCTCAATGTCCAATACACTCTTGGAGAATAAAAATACAAACCACAAAATAGTTAAAATAAAATTAGTTAGTGCTACCTGTGCTGTGGTTACATAGTAGAAACGTTTATGTATCAGTAAACTACAGAATCTTACTGTACATTTCTCAATGTCCAATACACTCTTGGAGCATAAAAATACAAACCACAAAAGAAGTAAAAAAAAAAAGTCAGTAAGGCACTTTAAAGTATTTGTACAATACACACTTTATTGCTCACAACTTTGAGCTGTCCCACCGCCACACAACCTCTTGACCACCGCCACACCACTCCCAGATGACTCCAACAGACTCTTCAATCTCTTTCAAAATGGCCGTTTCACGGGCATCCTCAGGTCTGCCCACGGCCGCACACTGGTCCGCCTCTCATCCTCCCTCTCCGCCTCCGTTTTCAGGATGATCTGAAGATTTTTTTTTTTTAAATTGCATACTCCCGCAGTTCTTAAACTGCAGCGATTAATTGTGGTTTAAAACCGCATCCGCGATTAATCGTGCAACCCTAGTGGTAGCCATAGCAGGGAGGCGGGTGGGCGGCCCATTGCTGGAAGCAGTTCCAGATCCTGTTGGTGAAGTGCGAGTGAGGGGACGGGAGTGCGTGTGGGGGGGGGCTGCAGGAGCATGTGCTCGCATGTGCATGATTAGTGCTGAGCCTTTTAATGTATATGGGAAGGAGGAGGAGAGGGGGGGAATAAAAGATACATGTTGGGAAAGGGATCTGAGAGGGGGGGTAGGGTATTGAGGGGGGCAGCTACACCACAGAAAAATGGGGTATTTTATAATAATCTAAAAAAAAGCTACATTTTGACTAAACTGGGTACTGGCAGATAGCTGCCAGTACCCAAGATGGTGGCAAATAGGTATAGGGGGAGGGTTAAAAAGCTGTTTGGGGGGATCAGGGAGGTTGGGGGCAAAGGGGGAGATATAACACTGCATAATAAATATATATATAAAAAAATTTAAAGGAATTTAAAAAATGCCTTATTTTTGTACTGGCAGACTTTCTGCTAGTACTTAAGATGGCGGTGACAATTGTGAGGTGGAGAGGGAAGAGAGCTGTTTGTGGGGGTCAGGAAGGGATCAGGGGGTGGGATGTGTCAGGTGGGAGGCTGATCTCTACACTAAAGCTAAAATTAACCCTACAAGCTACCTACAAGCTACCTAATTAACCCCTTCACTGCTGGGCATAATACAAATGTGGTGCGCAGCGGCCTTTAGTGGCCTTCTAATTACCAAAAAGCAATGGCAAAGCCATATATGTCTGCTATTTCTGAACAAAGGGGATCCCAGAGAAGCATTTACAACCATTTGTGCCATAATTGCACAAGCTGTTTGTAAATAATTTCAGTGAGAAAGCTAAAATTGTTAAAAAGTCAACAATTTTTTTTATTTGATCGCATTTGGCGGTGAAATAGTGGCATGAAATATACCAAAATTGGCCTATATCAATACTTTGGGTTGCCTTCTACACTACACTAAAGCTAAAATTAACCCTACAAGCTACCTAATTAACCCCTTCACTGCTGGGCATAATACAAGTTTGGTGCGCAGCGGCATTTAGAGGCCTTCTAATTACCAAAACACAACACCAAAGTCATTTATGTCTGCTATTTCTGAACAAAGGGGATCCCAGAGAAGCATTTACAACCATTTATGCCATAATTGCACAAGCTGTTTGTAAATAATTTCAGTAAGAATCCTAAAGTTTGTGAAAAAGTTAACGATTTTTTTATTTGGTCGCATTTGGCAGTGAAATGGTGGCATGAAATATACCAAAATCGGCCTAGATCAATACTTTGGGCTGTCTACTAAAAAAAAATATATATATATATATATATATATATATATATATATATATATATATATATATATATATATATATATATATATATATACATGTCAAAGGGATATTCAGGGATTCCTGAAAGATATCAGTGTTACAATGTAACTCGCTAATTTAAAAAAAAAAAAAAATGGTTTGGAAATTGCAAAGTGCTACTTGTACTTATTGCCCTATAACTTGCAAAAAAAGCAAAGAACATGTAAACATTGGGTATTTCTAAACTCAGGACAAAATTTTACAACTATTTAGTATGGCTGTTTTTTGGTGGTTGTAGATGTGTAACAAATTTTGGGGGTCAAAGTTAGAAATGTGGGGTTTTTTTTCAATTTTTTCATCAGATTTTATATATGTTTTTTTAGTAAATTATAAGATATGATAAAAATAATAGTATCTTTAGAAAGTCCATTTAATGGTATATAATATGTGTGGGTACAGTAAATGAGTAAGAGGAAAAAACACAGCAGATATGTAAAAATAGCCCTGGTCCTAAACGGTAAGAAAATTGAAAAGTGCTGTGGTCACTAAGGGGTGATGGAAATGTACCAGATTTAAGAGAGAGATTGAATAAATGTGTGAGTATGGGTGTAAGAGTAGGGGAAAGAAAAGGTAGCAGTTGTGAGGGAAACGGATCAAGGGGACAGGGAGTAAGATAGGAAGATGAAAGCTGAACAGAAACCTCCACCTCTGTAACAAGAGTTCAGAATTTGAGATTGAAAGTTTGCAGTGATTTGTGAGAAGTGGATATGGTTATTTAATGTTGGATGGGGTCAATTTTGGTAATGAAATGGATAGAAAAGTCATGCTATGAGAGAAATGGTAAAGGAAGGAGAGGGAAGGTACAGGAGGGTATTAACGTGGAGAAAAATTATGAAATGATAGTTGCAAAGTAGTGTTGTTTGGAGAGGTTGAGGGCAAATGAGTGAGATTACCTCCAGTGCCGTTCTGAAAAGGGTAGGTGACCCAGGGGGGCAATAAATTACAGCAACACACGCAGATAGGGGTGAGAATAAGCTAATTGTATGGATTTCGAAGGAAGAGAATGTGAGTGAAGAAGTGGGGGGTATGTGTTGAAAAGTGCAGTGGGGATAAAGAAGGATGTCAACACCGCCTCCATGCTTGTTGCCAGGCATAGGTGTATGGCTAAAGTGCAGCCCCCCATAAAAAAGAGCAGCAGGGGAGGCTGTGTTAGAGGAAGGGAGCCAGGTTTAGGTGAGAGCCAAGAGATTGAGGGAGTGGGGAATGGACAGGTCATGAATGGAGCCAGAGTTCCATAGTGCACAAGTGAATGGAGTGTGTGCCTTTGGAAGACATGGGATAGAAATGAACTTATGTGTATTAGATTTTTTTGAGTTTCTGTAAGAAGTGCGTAATTGGGTAAGGGAGGGGATGAAGGAGGTTCTAAGATTAGGAGAGATGTACCCTGATGCTAAAAGCAGCAGAATGGACAGAAAGAGTAGGTGAGATTGAGATTTGTGTGAGTGTTTATGTGAGGTGGTGCAGTTTTGTGACATAGATTTTAAATAAAAAGTAGTTCATAAGAGCTAAGGTAGGAGGGACATGGAATTAGAGAAGGATCTATAAAACTGTAGGCGGAGAAGGGCAAGGTATGAATGAGTGAGCCTGTCTGAAACGTAGGCATGAGCTTGTGAAAAGAAAAAGAATGGCAGAAAACATTTAAAATCATTAAGTGCAGAAAACCCTGATAACAAGAACATATGTTTACTTGCCACATGGCAGTCCAAACCTTCTTCAAATCTTGTTCAATTCTTGTATAATCCTTAGTGCTGTTACTTAAAAGATGGTTACTTTGTTGATTGCAGACAAATAGATAAATGACACCCAGATGAGTAAACGTTACCAAGATTAGAGAAATGGATACAGGAAGACGAGACGGAGTGGGGGTTAATCAATGTAGCAAAGGTAGCAGATTGAATAATTTCACTTGCTTTGAACAGGATTTGAGCAGACAGAGACAGCAGTATCTTAAGGTGAAATACAAACGTACCAAGACAGGTTTAAAAGTATAGAAATGGCTCAGCAACAGACAGCAGTATCTGAAGGTGAAATACAAACGTACCTAAAAGTAAATGAGAAAGAGCAGGGTTAGTTTTCAGCAGATGTTATGCTTAGTAAGGTGCACTGTGTCCAATGTTCTGTGTAATTCTTGTATAATTCTTAGTGCTGTTACTTAAAAGATGGTTATTTAGAAAGAAGGGAGCTTTATTAAAACTGTATTCCCTGCAAATGCTTCACTAATTACCTACTTACAGCAAAATCAAAAGGCTACTTCTCTCTGTTAATCCTTCTTGATTTCTCTCCAGCCTTTGATACTGTTGACTAAACTCTCTTGCTCCAAACCCTGAAATCATTTGGCCTTTGGGACACAGCCCTCTTGTGGTTCTCTTCCTAAATGTCTAACCGTACCATTAGTGTAGCCTTCTATGGCGTATTCTCAACTCCTTTACCATTTTCTGTTGGAGTACCACAAGGCTCTATCCTTAGTCCCTTTCTCTTCTCAATCTATATTTCATCATTAGGTTAATTAATATAATCCCATGGGTTTCCATATAATTTGTATGCTGATGACACCCAAATATACCTTCCTACAGCAGAACTACCCCTTTCCTTGCTAACTTGTGTCACTGTCTTTCTAATTTTTCATCTTGGATGTCTGCTCACTACCTTAAGCTAAATCTTTTCTCAAAACTGAGGTCCTTATCCCCCCCTTCTTCCAAAATCTCTACCCCCATATTTCTATAACTGTTGCTAATAACATCATTACTTCAACCCACATGCCCAATGTCTTAGCGTCACACTTGATTCAGATCTATCTTTCACTCCTCACATTCAGTCTTTGGCCAATTTCTGCTGTTTCCACCTTAAAAACATCTCCAAAATTTGCCACTTCCTCAAACAAGACACATCAGCTCTCTCATAATTTCCCGTCTTGACTATTACAACTGGATCCTCTCTGGTTTCCCTAGCTGCCATCTATCTCCTTTACAATCCATAATGAATGCCTCTGAAAGGCTGATCTTCCTTACATGTCACTCTTCATCTGCTGCACTACTCTGCCAGTCCTTTCACTGACTTCCTCTAGCCTTCAGAATTAAACACAAAATTTAGGCTCTGACATTTAAGGCCATCAATAACACTGCTCCCCCCAGGGTCCTCTACTCATTTCTCCCCTATAAATTCTACCTTACATATCATACCTATGTTTACAGTGGTGCTGAATCTGTTAGCTCTCTACAAATAACTGATAATAGTAATAATCATAAAAGCAGATAGACAAACCTTACTTCACAAAACAAAACAAAAACACAAGTTGATAACCAGATAAGACTGATAGTAACCTACAATCCCCAAATCAAGTTCTCAATAACCTGAATAAACACTGGCAGATTTTACTTTCTGATCCAGATCTTAAACCCTTACTAGAAGATAGAATATCTATAGGGTATAGAAAAAGAAGTAACCTCAAAAACATGATTTCCAGCAGTCACTATACCGTGAGAAGAAAACATCACTACCCTTAATCAGGGCTCACATCCATGTGGAACATGCTTTACTTGCTCACATATGTCAACATTTTATAAAAAGTACAAAAATATAAGACAGATTTGGACACTGGCGAAAAATAAAGTACATAAGTTAGTCCACTGATGTAGTAATCTATGCTCTTATATGTGACTGTAAAAATGACTATGTTGGGATGACGAGCAGAAACCGAAAAAAACGACCACAAGACTACAAGAAATACAAGAAATATTAAAATTCAGCCAAAGATAAAGAAGATGGTAAAACAATAACAACTGTAGCCTCACACTTTTTACAACATCAGCAATCCAATTCTAAAAATCTGAAATGCATAGGATTGGAGAAAATCTCTCGGCATAAGAGGAGGCAGTTTAGAACAAGTTCTACTAAGGGCAGAAGGTAAATGGATTTACCTCCTAAATACTATCCATCCATATGGCATGAATGAACACAACAACTTTTACTGTTTTCTATGTTAAATAGATAAACAGCAGCAGAATATACACCCTGGACACATTAATTCTAGAATAATGTGAAATTTACCTTCTGCTTCATTATAAATGAAAGAATTAATATAAGTTACAATCTAGAATTTTTCACACTACTAATACAGAATGTAATATAATACAATTATGAATATAAATATTGAGATACTATCATTTCTAAACATTAATACAATGATTTGAATGGACAAGGTCATACGTGACACTGATTTTTAGGTTTATTATTTATAATTTTTCATGTTTTTTACACTTACTTTAATATCAATAATTTAATACACTCTCCCAAATCACTTTTAATTAATTATTAATTCTTATTTTTATTTTTATTACTCATTCATAACCAGTCACCCTATTTTATCTATCCACCTATTTTTTCCTTCATACTTTCATTCCAATCACAAGTATAATCTTACACTTATTGTTATACCATCTCTTGTCCTTACTTTTATTTAGATTCTCACCATTCATTTCAATATCTAGAACAATATACAACTATATTACTCTATTTCAATTCACCCTCACAGCACATACATACACCTATTTGCTACCGATTAAACAGCCCATTTCACAGTATCCTTGCATCTCATTGTATATAAAACCAGCTATTATAATAGATCCTGAGTATTTACAAGCATCCACATTAAACATGCCGTTATGATTGATAGTGCTAAGAACCAATCCGAGCACAGCCAGTACTATCTAATACAATCAATTAAGAAAATTGATTGACATATCGAGAATCCAACATGGACTTATCCTGAATCATGTATGTATGTATTGGGTACTTGTAATCACCCATAAGGGTTTCAAGGCACTGCTTATTCTATCGACTTTGGAAGGATGAAAGGCTGAGTAGACCTTGCTGGGGATTGAACCTGCAACCCTCGGGTTGCTACAGAGCTCAGCCACAGTGCATTAGCATGCTAAGCTATCATCCAACACCCATGAAGCCTTTCTCCTACAAAAATGAGAAAATTAAGCGGTGTCTCCACCTTTTAAAAGTGTAACCCGCAAAACATGTTAGGGAGCTAGTTGAGGACAGATGGGATCCTTGTTTTTAATACCTGTGGATATGGCTTAGTTCAGTATTGCACTAAGAACCTTTATTTTTGGTTCACTTACCTTAATTCAGATGGGGGCAGTTTTTGAATATATGTTGGCATTAACCTGATATGCACTAATGTTGCATAGCTCACAGCGCTATTAATGTTAAGCCAGTGGCTTGTCCGCTAACTCACATTTTATGTATGTAGTGACTTTAACCTTATGCTGCTATATTGTGACTGTATTTAATGTACTATCATATTTATGCAGGGTCAATTTATGATTACAGATTGACACTATAGCATAAAATGATGAAGCGCATGTACACATGCACGAAACGCGTCAGAGAGTAGTAGCTTTACCTATCTGTTGTCTCCTAACTGAATAAATCACTGAATGCACTGGCATCTTGGCTCTGGCATTCCTTTCTTTCTTGTTGTTTGCATAAAATGTATAGTCCAGCTTCATTTTGACCAGCTAACTTATTCAGCATTCCTGTTACACTGCCTAATCTCAGCGCTGTTAATTACTTTTCCACCTGGCTAACTGTCATATTTGTGCAGTCATTTATGATCTCTGAATGACGCTAAATAGCACAAAATCTATAGTTGGGCTTAATAATTTTATGTTAATAATAATTTTTTAATTAGTACATTTTGTAATTAGCCCTGATTATACAAATTCTATTTCACCGTTGCTATACACACCTCTATTTTTATATCAAACTACATCTTGCTGTGACTATTTAACTGGTAGACTTAAACTATAGCACTGCTATTATTGGCAACATTGTTTTGTTGCAATACTATCCTTGGCATTGCAACACTATTGCATACTTATTAAAAACTGGTAGTCTGTGCATAACTGAGAACAATAAGGCATAACAATTTTGCCCCATCTATGACCTATTACAATAATATATGGGGTAAACCACTGTAATTTGCAGCAAAATTATAATTAAACATATCAGGGACGCACAGCCTTGACCTTCTTGGAATGGGCAGCAATTGTTATCATTTTATGATTCTAACAACAGGTTATTCATAATGATATAGTGACCTCCATTAATGAGAAGAGTCCTTCCTTACTATGCCGCAACCAGAGGTTCTTACTATCTGACTCTTCTTAATTAGTTCTTCCCCCCTCTCCCTATTTTTGTGCCCTTACTGACCATTTCCACAATTTTTTAATTCTCCTTCCCATTTTTATTTTGTGATTTCAATAAAGATTTGTTTTTAAATTTCCAATGGGATTAATTTACTTTTATTCTTTCAGTGAAATATGCTAGGGAGTGCTACCATGTATACTCTACAGTAGTTAATTGCCACTACTCTCCCAATAATAAAAGCTTGCCTGAGTCTTTCTCTCTCATGCTAGCTTTTTACTTTCAACTTGAAAACCAGGTGCAATCATTTTTTTTAACTTGAGTGCATTTAGCACTCAAGAGCGAAAAAAAAAACTAGCACACCACTTGAAATCTGGGCCCATATATTAATCCAAAATAAATGTAGGAAAACCATCTGTTCCAAAATTAACACTAAGATCTGTCAGGTGGGCTAATAAATTGAAACAGATGCAATTGGCACACTCTAGAATACCTCTGGTAAGAGATGTAAAAAAACACCCCATTGGTAAAGGACACCTGCATCAAGCTGCCCATTATTATTGTCATGAGCTCTTGTATAAATAGTTTAGCTGTATGGCAATAAATATTGATTTGTATTATTGGCTTGGAGATATCCAGACTACTGTAAAGCACAGGGGGAGCAAACTTGGGGCTGTGGGTGTTATTTCTGCATAAATTCTTTGGAGTTGATGCAGCATGATTAATACAATTCTTTTTTTGCCAAATACACACCTGTGTGGAGCCTCTCCCTCATTGTCTTAATTTTGTTACTTGTCAAGACTTCCTAACACATATTGCTCCAGGGTAAAAGTAATTCATGCTGAGCAATTTCACTGGTTATTCTTGCATCTCCCATGGATAAAATTACTGTTTTTTCTGATATTCAGTGATTATTGAAATTCTGTTTAACACCTTATTTTTTTACCCAAATCAACCAAGAGCAATTTCAATGTGTTCTTCTTTTAAGTCACAGAACTATAACAAATAAAAAACTGCGACTGTAAGTAATAAAGATAAATATATTCATTTTGAACATTATCATAAAACTTACTGAAGAAGTAATACAATGGATATAGAGATATATTTTTAATGGTAAAGTAACAATCTGTTATTCATTAGTAAATACCTTAAAGGGAAACTGAACCCACATTTTTTATTTCATGATTCAGATAGAGCATGCAATTTTAAGCAACTTTATAATTTACTCCTATAATCAATTTTTCTTCGTGCTCTTGCTATCTTTATTTGAAAAAAAGTCAAGAACTCGGGACAGCACTTGTTTATTGGTGGATGAATTTATCCACCAATCAGCAAGAACAACCCAGGTTGTTCACCAAAAATGGTCCGGCATCTAAACTTTCATTATTGCTTTTCAAATAAAGATACCAAGAGAATGAAGAACAATTGCTAATAGGAGTAAATGAGAAAGTTGCTTAAAATTGCATTCTCTATCTGAATCACAAAAGAACATTTTTTTGGGTTCAGTGTCCCTTTAACAGCATAGTTTAAAAGAAGAGGAAAATTATTGTAGCAGGCATAATTAGTATGGAAAAACTGCTATTCCTCTTATGCATTGCACTTGAGATCTGTCTATCTCATCTATCTATCTCTCATCGTCTATCTTATCTATCTATCTATCTATCTATCTATCTATCTATCTATCTATCTATCTATCTATCTATCTATCTATCTATCTATCTATCTATCTATCTATCTATCTATCTATCTATCTATCTTTCTATCTATCTATCTGTCTATCTATCTATCTATCTATCTATCTATCTATCTATCTATCTATCTATATTCCTGTCTATCTATATTCCTATCTATCCTCTATCTATCTATCTATCTATCTATCTATCTATCTATCTATATTCCTGTCTATCAATATTCCTATCATCTATCTATCTATCTATCTATCTATCTATCTATCTATCATCTATCTATCTATCATCTATCTATCATCTATCTATCTATCTATCTATCTATCTATATCTATCTATCCTATCCTATCATCTTCCTGTCTATCTATCTATTATCTATCTATCTATCTATCTATCTATCTATCTATCTATCTATCTATCTATCTATCTATCTATCTGTCTGTCTATCATCTATCTATCTTATATCTTTGTTCATGTATATAGTCTTACATTAAGTTTTTATAGCATCCTACTCAAAACATGGATACATTGCTATTATAGGCAAATTGTAAGCTCTTCAGAACATGGCCCTAATTTGTCTGTATGGATTTGTTTTGTTAAGTATGTTTTATGTACTGTATATTTTTATTCTTTATCATGAATCAGTAAGATTTTTTTTTATTGTAAATCAGTGTCATTGTGTACCCATAACTTATGTACCCAGTACTAGGACATTGTGCAGTGGATTATAAATAATAATAATAATAATAGTAATCTTATTGGTATAAAACTATTTGTAGGGTGAAAATAAAGCACTATAAATCTAAATCTGCTTTCTATGTTCTATTTTAAAGAAGTGATTTTAAACCAGAGTTTCTAGACATGCTAATCTCTAAGTACCTTGCTGGGGTTGTCCTAAGAATTAGTGTGAAAGGTGATGCATGAAAGAAATATGTAATTAAAAAAGTTTACAAAATATGTTGTAAAATTTACATTTTTTTTATTAATTATTATTTTATATTAAAACATATTTGATGTGTTTTCATATTTTTCTTAGAAGCGAACAGTATATTTTCTCAGCATGCACGCTAGTATTTGCAAAGAAAATGTTCAATTGTAAAATGTGCACTCTTATATAGTATTATGATTTACAATAATACAATCAATTTGGTTGCAATTTGCTTCCACACTGAGCTGTCAGCAAGACACAGCTCCAGCTATGTTGTGAAATGTTAAACTATTTACTCTTAACTAAGGTTGCCTAAGACTGGTTTGATACACTCAAATTAACTGCCTCATCTCTATGTGGTTATTGTAGTCTAAGCCTCATTGGTAATGTGGGTGGATTGATCCTTCACTAGAGTTCAATCGGGTGTCGTTATTAGCCAATAGATTAAAGAATCCTCCCAGTTTAAATTATAGGTTGTAACAGATAAACAAAAGAAAAAAAAAACTGTGCTGTGAAAGTTATGTATCAACAGTATCCAAAATAATGGAAAAAAAAACATGCCTCTGATCAATCTATTATTGGCATCAATTGAAGTTTTGGCAGCTACGTAGTGAATATTAATCAACTTTTGAAAGGTGACACCCACTGAAAAGGATTTATAAAGACACTAGTTGGGAGCTGGATATGTTACTGCAGTGCTAGAGCAGGCTGTGATAATCTCTTGTTCTTTCCTTTCTTATCCATCACTGCTTATAGACATGGCTTCCACCTATAATACAGCAAACAGGAACTCAGTGTCCTTCTCAAAATATGCTGCTAGCTCTGCTGGTGGTGGTTATGGTGGCAATGCTGGTGTTTGTTATGATGGGGATTTTGGTGGGGCCTACAATGCCAATTTAGGTGGTGGCTTTAGTGGTGGACAAGGAGCTAGCTATGGCTGTGGACAAGGTGTTGGCTTTGGTGGTGGCCAAGGAGTTGGCTTTGGTGGTGGACAAGGAGTTAGTTTTGGTGGTGGCCAAGGAGCTGGATTTTGTGGTGTTTCAGGATCAGGTTTTGGTGGAGGGGCAGGATCTGGTTTTGGTGGTGGTGCAGGTGCTGGTTTTGGTGGAGGATATGGCTTTAGCCAAGGGGGATTTGGAGATGGAAATAGCCTCCTTTCTGGCAATGAAAAATTGACCATGCAAAACCTAAATGACCGTCTGGCCAATTACCTGGACAAGGTGCGTGCCCTGGAAGAATCCAATGCTGAATTGGAGAAGAAGATCCGGGAATGGTATGACAAGCAAAGTCCAGTTAGCAAAGCAGCTGACTACAGCCAATATTTCAAGACAATTGAAGATCTTAGAGCCAAGGTATGTGATGATGGCTGTTTTTTAACCTTGTGTTTAATATTTAAGAAATATATTGTATAATGTTTCCCATCTCTCAAAAATGTAAACTACTGTGCATTAAAAATACATCTCTAGTATTTGTAGGCCTTTTTGATTACATTACTAGGCCTGAACTTTCTGACAAATGATAATGAAAAATATCAATATATTGCAAGGAACAAGATCAAAGGGGAAAAAGAATATGAGACTGGAAAAGGTCATACATGTGCTAATTAACTTGTTTTACCAAATTAATGTATAGCAACATTTTCTTCAAGCCTTCGGGCTGAATATTGTGATTGTTACAGCACAAGTGAGAAAAATCCAATGCTTTTAGGTGCTCATAAAAATCTTAGAATTGCATCTGTTCATTTCAACCATTCACTGAAAAATGCTTTTGTTTCTACATTAAGAAAAGGGAGAATTTAGAAGTATATTTGAAATAAAAATTATGATATGTAATTAGATACTGTCTGGTAATGACTATAGGTTGTAAACATTACACATACAGCATGTTTACTAATTTATGCACATACATCATGTATACTAATTTATTTTGGCTAAGACCGTGCATATATAATCAAATTAAATATAGGAACATGAATTAATCGCTGCATATAAATTGTGTGAAGAAATAAAAATAACAAGGGGAAAAAGCATTAATCATTAAAGGAGGAAATAGTAAAATGCAATTGTACAAATATTTCTCTGTATTTTTTTGTATTTCTGAGTTTAAACATGGGAGCAGATTTATAAGTTTAAACACATAGCTTGTTTGCATTATTGTAATATTAAAATGCAAGACCAACTGTATTTGCCTCTTAAATTACAACAGCAAATTAGAAGGTATTAGCGAGTCAAGCTATAGGAGTTATAATGTAACATGGCAAGTTAAAGCATGGTTCATTTTGTCATAAGCTCTCTTTAAAAAGCAGTAATGAGAGGTTTTTAAATTATGCCTTTGAGGAGGTATCACAAGGTATTCTTGAACAGTTGTAAAAAAATATATATCTTTATTCATTGTTTTTAAATGTTTATTTCAGGCACTGATACCTTTTAGTGAACTTGTGAGGTTGCTTTTTTACTCATAATTTATCATTTTATTTTTAAACTAAAAAAATCTTAACAAAGAAGACACTCTTGTGAATATGGCTACCTAGACAATTCTATCTATCTATCTATCTATCTATCTATCTATCTATCTATCTATCTATCTATCTATCTATCTATCTATCTATTGATTTCCTTGTTTTCTTCCAACTACAGATCCTTGCTGCCCAGATTGACAACAATAAAGTGATCCTGGCTATTGATAACACAAGGCTGACCACAGATGACTTTAAGCTTAAGTACGTTTAAATAAAGTTGGAACACAAGTTATTTGAAAGTATAATTTTTTCATTGCTGCCTTGTAAGCTGCAAAACAATAGTCTTTTGATGTCTCGAGTATTATATGTATGTTTTCTTGTGGTTAAGGTATGAGAATGAGCTGGTTCTCCGCCAGAGTGTGGAGGCTGATATCAACGGCCTACGCAGAGTCCTGGATGAGCTGACTATGGCTAAATCTGATCTGGAATCTCAAATTGAGAGCTTGACTGAAGAACTGGCTTATCTCAAGAAGAACCACGAGGAGGTAGGTTGTTAAGAAATATATCTGAAGACAATTGCATAGTGTTTTTTATTTTCTGCAGCAAACTTCCCAGGTTTACATATTTTCCCATATTTTATATTCCCTATTACATCTTCCATATTCTATATTTGCTTACCTAAATCAAGATATAAAAAAATAAAGACATTTACCCCTCAAATAATTTTAGGAACTTGTTATCTAATCCAGTTGCAAGGAATCTATTGTTAAACTGTTTTTAGGAAGTGGAAAGATTGTTAAAGCATCCAGGCTCTGGCTTTAATCAAAGTGTTTTTATAGGAAATGAAGGGATTGCAAGGCCAGGTCAGCGGAAGCGTCAATGTGGAAATGAATGCTGCTCCTGGAATTGATTTGACCAAGGTCCTTGCTGACATGAGAGCCGACTACGAGAAGTTGTCAGCCAAATACCAACAAGAGGCTGAAGAACGGTTCCAGGCCCAGGTCAGTGACTGGAATTTAAGATTTAAGGAGTAATGCACTTTTTAAAAAAAATAAATATAAATAAGTAGTAAGTCACTTTTTTATGTTCTTACAACTGTACTTAATGTGTTCCTGAGCATTACTATTACTAAATGTGGCATTAGGGACAGTTGTATAATATTTCTTTCATTCTTTTCAAAGAATTAATTGATAAACACTGCAGCATCCACATTTTGCAGTTAGACAACAGAATATTTTAAATAGAGAAATAACGTAGCAGAGATGTATTTTTTTTGTATACTTTTGAGATCAATTTATTTCATTTCACTGAAAGCTTCACTGAATATATCACAACGCAAGGCCTAAAACAATAACTAAGAACATATGTAAATGCATTATCATCTGTTTGTTTAATATACAATAAATGTGTACAGACAAATATTTAAAAAACAAAAAACACAGATGACTATATTTAATCTTTTCAACACAATTTAGGTTTCTTTATTGTAAATCTTTTTATATAGAAAAAGTTAGATTTGAACAATGAGAAATAATGCCCCAAGGTGTGAACTATAGAAAACAAGAAGGGAAAGATCACTTTGGAGATTACTATGCGTAATACTAATTACTGTCAGATACAGAGTGAATCTTATGTAAAACGTTGCCTGCTGTTAACTTTGCTCTTTGAAGTTTAAGGAATATTTCAGTAATCTGCTGTAATCATTTTACTCCTGTAGGCAGTGTTTTAAATCCCTTAAATTGACATTAGAGACATTTAAAAAAATAAATAAATAAAGGTACGGTGTATATCAGCAATAAAACACTGCTTTGCAAAAGATCAACATGCAAAATAAATGTTTAAATGTTTAAAGGCATTCAAAATGGTCCCAATTTGCGAGCAGTCCAGGAATATGCCCCGCGAAAACCCCTTTAAGAATATTTATTACCTTTGCTGGGGCTAATTAGAACCAGATGGGCACTGATCAAAGAAACCACAATGTAGCATGTTGCAGAGTCATGAAAAGCATTTACCAATATTCACTCATTGATTAATTATAATTAATTTACTCTTATATTTTCCTTAATAAAATATTTTATGGGGGTTTCCAGTTTGAGTTGAATTATAGGGTTATTCGCAGATGTACCCATCATGGTGCTTTGTGTCCTAATTATGCTAACCAATCTCTTCTTAATCAACTCTGATTATTTTACTTTAGGCCAAGGAACTCCAACAACAGATGGTTACTGGCAGCCAGGAGGTCCAAACATCCAAGTCAGAAATCACAAACCTCAAACACACACTTCAGAGTCTGGAAATAGAACTACAGTCACAGCTCAGCATGGTACGTGAGACCGAGATCTGGCATCCATGCATCTGGCTAGTAATAAATAGTTCTAATAATCTAGTTATAATGAACTATTGAGCTGAACCTCCATATAATCTTATTGAGTTTGCTATGCAAAATTTTGCATCCCTCTTTGGCAACAAGAGATTAAAACATGATTTGTATATTAATGTATGCTCCATCATGACCCTTACCCTGATATGGTATCTCTCTTGCAGAAATCCGCTTTAGAGTCATCTTTAGCTGAGACAGAAGGTCGTTACTGTGTACAGCTCTCTCAGATCCAGGACCTCATCCACAAGGTGGAGTGTGAGCTTGTAGAGCTCAGAAATCAGCTTGAACAACAGAGTAACGAGTACAAATTACTGTTGGATATCAAGACCCGTCTGGAGCAAGAGATTTCCAAGTACCGAGAACTGATCGACTCAAGTGACAGCAAGTAAGTCTGTGACAATGAAATTTTAGCACGGCTTTAAGCAAGACCTGGTTAGAATTTTAGTTTGATCTGGGTTACTTAACCAATAGCTGACCAGCAGATCAGGGTGAGTTCAAAGTATAGTAATTAGAGCATTTATTGATGTGTAGCCTGGAACCCTGCAAACAGGAAGGAATCCGCTACCACAAATCAATAGGGACCTTGGACAATAAAATTGTGGCTTATTGGCCGAGTTCCAGTAACGGAACATTTGAAGAATACTGGTATACTTTCTGAGATAAATACAGCACTGTAACTGCAAAAAATTTAATTCAGTAGGCGTTCCACAAATTGTCCATGGTACAGCACCAAGAATATCATCCACCAAGCATAACATATTATGCAGTTTGTCTCAGACTTAAAAAAGGGTGACCTACCCTTTTGCCCTGCAAGAACAGGGATAATAAAACAAGAAATTAAGTAAAAATTTGAAAAGTCTTTATTAAATTAAGTGAACCATGATTAAAACAAAATAATTAGTATTAAAACCAAGTACAATGATTACAATACAAAAAAGTGAGGATTTCTTTGGCTTAATATTTGTTTTTATTTTTTGCAGGCTTCCTTCAGCAGGTGGTTCTTCCTCTACTACCAGTAAGTTCTTTCTGTGACACTGATTCGGAAGGACAGCTTACTTTTGTTGAGATTTGTAGGGCCTACGTATCATTGTATTAAAAATGGGTCATAAAAATGTTTTTTGACAAACTATTATTGTCATTGGATACCTTTCTTTAGTTTGCACCACTTGTGCCCATCTTACCTATCTCCTTTTGGCAATTTTGAATTTACAATTAACCCCACTCATGGCACCACTTTCATATAGTAGCGTGCAAGCATATGAGGGATCCTTCTCACATGTCCTCAAACACAACTATGAGAGCAAGTTGCTAGAAATTCCCAGGTGCAGTGTCTCTACAAGATGTAAATGTTTACAGAATGTAAAATAGGTATCTTTTATTGCAAAGCTACATCACATATAATGTCTCCAGCCCAGCAGGTTCACCTGTTAGTAAGCAAACCACCAGCTACCAAATTTTACATATGACAAATACCTCCAGAATAAATAAATAACACTCCCTATGTTTGGATAAGTCCCCTGTATATGATGAAAGAGTGTATAGTCACATTTGGGTCTACAACTATTTGGGATTCCAATATAATTCTTTTTATGTTTTCTTTATACAGCATCTACCACCAAAGTCCGTTAAGCCAGTTCCTCCCTGAAACACTCACCTCTGAATGTGATGGTCCAACACAAACTGCTCAGCACTGGGTCATTGCTGCTTCCTGAACCCTTAGAATTCTCTTCAGTGACCCTTGAGAAGAATCAAGGACACAAACTGTTGGTGTTTCTCTGGAATTCTGGTTCTTAATAAACCTTCTACCTTTTGCAAGTGAAAGTACAGTCTCACGATATTTCATTTTGTTTTGTATGTAAGTGAATGTGTAACAGAGAGTTGAGAGAGCTGAGAGGTGCAGATCCTGTTGCCTGTGTGCTAAGAGTAAGTGAGTGGTGTATATATACAGATGACTTGTAGTTAAAAGAGGTATTTATCATGATATTTGTGTATTAGAAGTTACAGTTATGTGCCCAATTTCAGTGTATTAATACAGACTTGGGGGCATATTTATCAAGCTCCATAAGGAGGCCCCTTTTTTCCAGCGAGCCTTCAGGCTCACCGAAAACAAAAGTTATCAAGAAGTTATGAAGCAGCATTCTAAAAACCGCTGCTCTATAACCTGTCCGCCTGCTCTGAGGCGGCGGACAGAAATCAACCCGATCAAATTTGATCGGGTTGATTGACACCCCCCACTAATGGCCGATTGGCCGCAAATCTGCAGGGGCAGAATTGCACCAGCAGTTCACAAGAAATGCTGGTGCAATGATAAATGCCGACATCATATGCTGTCTGCATTTATCGATGTGCAGCGGACATGATATGCTACTTCGTATCATGTCCGCTCGTACATTGTTAAATATGCCCCAAAGACACATACTTGTATATCCAAATATTATGATGGGACAAAAACAAAAATGTTCTATCATGGTAATATCAAGACAAAACATACATGATATAGTTATAGTTGATCTGCCTTTAAAATGAAAGGTCTTCTTAGTCAGTTGAATAATTTTTGGACATTTTCAGCATCCTCTATTTGTATTGTTCTAAATCTGTTGTATAATGATAAAGGGAATTATATTTTCACATCAATCACATGATATCTAGAGGGTCATTTAAGACAGGGTTCTTCAAACTTTTTTTCCCCAAGACTCAGTGCCATGATACCACATACCTTCGCGACCCTATTTTTATGCCTGGTCTGAAAATTTCTGAAGTAACATACAACTAGATAGCTGCAAGCAAAGAGACTAAAATGTGTGTGTACTTTATTCCCAGTGGCGTCACTAGGGTTGGTGTCACCCGGTGCGGTAAGTTATGGTGTCACCCCCCCCCCCAGAAAGCAGACACACAGAAAAACACAGGCAAACACACATACAAACACTCAGACACACTTAAATACATACTCAGATGCACACACAAACACTCGGAAACACACTCAAACACACACACAAAAACACTGAGACACACACACAAAAACACATACACAAAACACTGAGACACACACACACACAAAACTCAGACACACACTTACAAAATATGTAAACTGCACTGCATTAATTATAAAGCTCATGCCTAGAGCTGCTCCCTGGCTCAGCAGAGCATCAAATGAAAGATAAACAGAGCACTCTAAAATAAATCACTGAAGAAAAGGTTTAGGCGAGAAAACTATAAAAATTCTGCTCTCTGACTCTGTTCCAAGTCTGTCAGTGCACAGCCCCCAGACACGCATAAAGGTAGGATAAGTCATTTGACACTTCCACTCCTCCACTTTGTACCAAAGTTGAATTATTTTTTTATTATTAGTAAGAAAGCAAATAACATAACTATAACTGACTTAGCAAAGTATATATTTTTTTTAATTAAACACAGATCTGTACTAACAGGCAGACGGACAGCTTCTTAACTTGCAAAGCTGTCCGCCTGCCTTCGCTACATACGGGCAGCGGATCTGTTCGTCTGCTAGCCCGTATGTATCATTACACACTCATCACAGTGTGTAATGCCCTCCCCTTCATTCGCGCAATGGAAGGGGCTATCAGTCATTGAGAGTGTGCAAGCTCTCTGTGATTTTCCCTTGCCACCTCAGATGTGCCGTAGGGTGTAAGAAGCAGCAGTCATTAGATTACATTGCGGGAAGCAGGCTTGCAGATGCGAACCTGCCCTGCAAGGGCTCCAGAACAGTTCTCG
The DNA here is from genome assembly GCF_027579735.1 of Bombina bombina. Classification (NCBI taxonomy): domain Eukaryota; kingdom Metazoa; phylum Chordata; class Amphibia; order Anura; family Bombinatoridae; genus Bombina; species Bombina bombina. Next base: position 1,133,675,186 of record NC_069499.1, on the reverse strand, counting down.
CTGCTTCGTACATGGAGCCCTTAGACAAAAAAAATGCTAGATTGGCTAACCTAAATAAATGACTTAACTTCAGGCTGATTTTGTTAAACTGATGCCTAAGAACAGCAGAGTAGGTTCAGACCGGCACTACATGGTGAAGAAGAGGTGACAGGCTGTAAAGGTAAAAAAATTGTATAAGAAAAACAGAGACACAAAAAGGGAGAGAAGATGTTTATTAAAAAAAAATGGTTAAAAAGGGTAAAAGAACACTGTGACCCCACCATTACACACACCACAGCCACAGCTATTTAGCTTTCGTACAGTTTACTAGCACTCCAAATCATGACTTCTAGAACTGCCCTGATACCAGTAAGACGAGCTTTGTTAAGATGGTTGTGGTGGTTTGCACAAGATTTTCCAATTCTAGAACATTCTTAATAATAAATAATAATAAAGTCAAAATTAACCTTTTATGATTGAGATAGAGCATGCAGTTATAAATAACTTTCCTATTTACATCTGCTATCTAATCTACTTCATTCTCTTGGTATCCTTTGTTTAAAAGCTTACCTTGGTAGGCTCAGGAGTGGCAATGCACTACTGGAGCTATCTCCTGATTGGTGGCCGCAAATAAATAACTTTTGTCATTGGCTTAACCAATTGTATAAAGTTAGTTCCCAATAATGCATTGCTGCTCCTTCAACAAAATGATATCAAAATAATGAAGCAAATTTGTTAATCGAGGTAAGAAGTAAAGCTGTTTAAAATTCTATCTATCTGAATCAAGACAACAAATTGTGTTTCATATCCCTTTAATAAAAGCCTGTTTTCATGTGGGTTTCTAATAAGTTTTAATTACTTTGCTCTATAAAAACCTGTCAGATACCTTGAAATCCCTTACCAGCAGTCATTCTCGAACATAACATTTGGGTGGCAAGCACCCTGCAGAGCTACATGCACATTACCAAGAAGCTGGAGATTGAGACAAGGAAGTCCATAACGGACTCACAAGGATATAGGGCGCGGTCGCATATGTTGCATAATTTTCAGCGCAACTGCTGAAACCCATGCCACCCGTAAGTTCACCTTGCACTTTGGTTGAATCACATAACACACACCGCCATATGATATACTGGCGTAAGTAGGCCAAACTAGGGAGGTTCAGAAATATGCGCAACTACACATTTCTGGAGTTGCCAGTAATTAACGCCAGTATGTTGCACTCATGAGTAAATAAATAAGTAATAACAAAAAAAGAGTATTTTTTTTATGTTGAATTCACACGTAAAAATTGAAGCTGAAAGAAATTAATAAACTGACACGCAAACCGACTGCAAGGGAAACGTGAGTAATCAGGGTGTGCATTGTCTGTCAGGTGTTTTAAGGCTGCAGGTGAGAGGTTGTGCTGTTTGTCATTAGTTTGATTAATTAAGTGGCAAGGAAAGGTTTAACTGTTTGATATGTGTGTCTCAAATGTATGTGAGTGCGCATGCGTTAGGTGTTTGTTAAACCCTCCAGGGATTTATGCTGCTTTTTTACTGTGCGCGCCTGCCTATGTATGGCGAGCTGAAAATGGAGTAAAATACATCCATTCTGTGTGTGTACGTCCATTTGTAATACCGACTGCCGACTTCAGTTCTATCTTATTCTATGGGAGTAAAAAATGTACATGCCGTGAAAAATCTATGCGCTTAAATTGTCTGCTGCGCCTGGTTTGTGATTTTTGAGCACGTTGCCAAGTATGTGATCGAGGTCATGGTGGACAAAGTCAGTTACATTGTATGTGGAGTTTTGGGTTTTCCATGGGTGAAGTTGGGCTACCTACGGTGCTCCAAAAATATAGCTAGAAGGCAAAGGACAGGGGTATTAAAAGATCATTTTCACTCCTCCACTTAGTCTGAGAACAATTGGAATTTAACTTGGTAGTGCTTTTGTACCCCATACACTGCTGAAAAACAGTTGCCCTTCACCACCAGCATTCCGATCCATCTGCAAAAACTTTTCGCACAGTTTTTTTTTTTATTATTTTTGGATATATCTAATTCCACAGCATTCATGTTCGACCAATTTAGCCTGATTTTCATGGCATTTTTACATAGCTTTTCTTAATATTAAAGTGATGGTAAGATCTCCAATTTGTATAATTAGATCCAGAATGGAAACTATATTTTAGATGGACTTAAATTCATCAATTCTAATGAAGAAAAATAACTTACTTTTTAATATAGTGATTCTAATACCCAGCGCTCCAGGCGACCTACTTCAAAAGTAATTGTTTTTGTGAGCTAACGGTTCTGTTCTCCAATCGGTGCTCTAGTCATACAGCACTCACACAATTTCTTTTTGTAGCTAGAGCACCAATTGGAAAACAGTTCAAGCCGTTAGCTCACAAAAAAAATAATACTTTTGAAGTGGGCAGCTGGAGCGCGGGTTATTAGAATTTAATCGCTATATTTAAAAGTAAGTTATAGGGCATTTTAATTAGAATGGATGAATAAAATCTAAAATATTTTTCTATTCTGGACACATTTGTTCCTAGTATAATAAAAATTTAAAAATGGAGCACAAATCATACTTTTTAAACTTAATAATCTTTACAGAAGTTAAATATGATCAGCAGACTTTTCATTTATGATTGCAATGAAATGTTTGAACATTTAAAACAAATGTTAATGATAAAGGTCCAGATTATGAGTGGCACATTAACAATTATGTGTAAGCGCAATGGGGTTTCTCACAGGTGTTTGCACAGGTCTGATTTTCCGCTCGTATTACCAATTGAAAGTAAACGTGATCGACTGAGCTTAATCGGGATTTACGCTAAAATTATTACCGCGTCCTCAGAGCTCTAGTTTGTAAGACAAAAAAGTGTCACAAAAGACATAAAAATACATTACAAAGTACCGTTACACTCATAATAACACCATCTAATAAAAATTATTAAAAAAATATTGCACACAAAAGTTATAAAGGCTCAAAGATACGAGACTTCAGGTGTTAGAAAAAAAAGCAGGCAAAGGACTTTAACATAGACATACATATATATACATGTCTAAATATGCATATGTGTGTGTATATATATATGCATGTATTTATATGTCTATATATGTGTATAAACACACAAATGTATATATATATATATATATATATATATATATATATATATATATATATATATATATATATATATATATGTATGTGCATTGCGGCCCTTTGCAGTTAAGTAGATGAAAACATGTAAAAACATACTTATGCAATATCTATATTTAATAAAGTGTTATACTGTGCATTTACTGTAAATATTTACAATCCAATGTTCTGCATTATATTATATGAATATGTTCTAAGCTTTTTTAAATAGATATTCCTATATATAAATATATACTGTATGTATATATCTATATATAATCATGTATATATATATATACTGTATCTATTTATATATATAGGTATAAATATATATTTTACCAAAATACCTTCATATATATATATATATATATATATATATATATAAATGTATTTATGAATAAATAGAACATATTCTTCGATGTGAAGAACATTTAGTTGTGAAATATTCATATTTTCATGTCCGGTTAGCATATAATATTCTAAGTTTGGCTTTTTACGCGCGTTAACTAATAATACAAGTGCAACCCGACAAGTGCAAAAAGATTGCTTCTAACGGAGTTAATGCTCAAGTGGGAGCGTTAAAAAGCGCTCCACTCGTAATCGGGGCCAAAATTAGGCATAGCTGATATGACATTTGTGCAGTATTAAATCAATTTGTTGCCATTTTTTCATTTTGCATTGTCTATGTAAATATTGCTCATGGAAAGGTGTGCAAGACCCTGTGAAAACCCTATAAAAAGCAAAAGAAATTCCCGTTATGTTTACGCGATGAGAATGTAATAAAATCAGATTTCCAGATTTATTATTTTATTTATTTTATTTTACTTATTTATACGTTATGGGGTAGATTGCAAGTTGAGAGCTAAATGTTGTGCGAGAGTGAAATCAGTTTTTTGTGCACCTCAGAAATAATGAGTGTATTACAAGTTGAAAGTAAGCGAGAGCGCAATTGCATTTTACACTTGTCGGCTTATCTTGCTTAAAAAAAAGTTGCACCATACACAACATAAATACATTTACACTCATATAAACACTACCTGATAAAAAAAATTTCACATAGATAATTTAAAAAAAAAAGGTTTTGACTGCAATGAGCTAAATTGTATATACACTTACATATACATGTCTAAATATATGTATGTATGTATGTATGTATGTATCTATCTATCTATCTATCTATCTAACTATCTATCATCTATCTATCTATCTATCTATCTATCTATCTATCTATCTATCTATCGATATAGATATATGTATGTATATATGTGTGTACATATATCTTTATGTACTTTGGAGCAGTATACCTGTTTCTGATATGGGATGATATAAACGATGATTTTGACATCTTCAGGAAATATGTTAACACCAGTTATTTAAATTGTACTTTTTCTGTTGAATCAAGCGATATGTGTATTTCTTTTTTAGATTTAACAATTATTATTGATCCAGCAACCAAACAGATTGGTGTTGAACTATACAGAAAGAGCCCGCTAGTAATACAATTCTGCATTATGAGTCTTGTCATCCCAAACATTTTTTAAAGTCCATTCCAAAGGGACAATTTATTAGTAACAAACGAGCTGCACAACACAAGAAGCTTATTCTAAGAGTTGGGAAAAGACCGCACAAAGGTGAACAGGGGTAACAATAGAACTCTCCTATTGAATAGCAAACAATTAGTGGATGATACACCAAGAGACACGTTATTAAAGTATAAAAGAGGTAATGTCAAGAAAAACAAAACCACATATTTTGTGACAACATATAGTAGAGAATATTCTAAGATATGTAACATTGTGAGAAATGGTTTACAAATGCTAAAAAGTGATCCTATTGTGGATTATTTTTTTTTTAAAGGGTTGTAACTTTGTTTCTCGTAGAGCAAAGACCCTTGGAAATATGTTATCCCCTTCAATGTTGAAACAAGAAGTTACAAGAACATGGCTACTTCGAAGGGTGGGCTGTTATAAATATAGAAAAAGAAGGTGCATAACATGTTCCTACATTAATGAAGGGGAGAAATTTGTCTCTACAACTATAGGCCAGGAATATAAAATTAAATATAGCATTACTTTTAATACCACGCATGTTATTTATTTGTTGACCTGTAGGAGGTGTAATGCCCAGTATGTTGGAAGAACCAAAGGGGCCCACAAGGACAAGGTGCTCAACCACATTAGGTCAATAGAAGATCCAGACTCTAATACCCCAATAGTCAAACATTTTAGATACCATCATAACTCTGATATAAATTTTGTTAAGTGTTCAAGGGATAGATTTTGTAAAAAGACATAGGTGTGTGTGTGTGTGTGTGTGTGTGTGGGGGGGGGGGGGTAGATAGAGAAAGGGGTTTGGATGAACAAGAAGTTTATTTGATATTCCATCTCAGGAGTAGGGTATAAATATATATATATAAATATATATATATATATATATATATATATATATATATATATAAAAGTCATCTCCACACTTCATATTGAACTCAAACAAATTAACTAATCTATTCTAAAACAGATTATATTGTAGGGACCAAATCACTGCATCATGCTATAAACCAGGGGGCCAGTAGTGGACATTAACTTACGGCCATAAGAAAATCTTAAGACATGTTTAAGACATGTTTTAATTACTTTTATGTTAGAGATTAACCAAATATTACAGACATGTCATGGTTGGTATTAAAATATTTCTCATGATCTTGCAATGGCATTGCTTATAAGTGTCTGTGTACTGTACATGCCTAAATAAATTGTAACATATCCTGTAATTTCAGCCAGGGCTTGCCATTAAGTTTATGGCCTGTCATAAAAAAGGGTGGCTCCCTTCCTTGCCCACACTCTGGAAGAGGCTTGGCGAAAAACGTAACCTCAGGAAAAAATTATTTAATGGTGAATTTACCAAAATAGTATTGTCTTTCACATAGTAAGCTAGAGCAGGGTGTCTGACCATTCTCTATTCCATTGCCTTGGAGCAGAGGCTATTCTGATAAAGTTATAGATTCTGTTATGTTTTACTCCTTTTTTATTTTAAAAATGCTGCTTTTTATGTGTGTTTTTTAATTACCTTTTTTATATAAATGTACTGTGACTCCTTTATCAAGTTTTTTTGCCTTTGTCTAATATTTGAACCACGTTTCTGAAGAAACTAGTAATAACAGTATTGTGTTTTTTTTTTTATTGACTTTTGCGAAATTGTGTTTTGGGATTTTTAATCTGTTAGTCTCATTTTTTCAAGTATTTTCAAAATATGATAATCTTAAAGTGGTGGCAGCAGAGATAATTTCCTGTGACAACTTGTGACTGTTGCAGGGTGAGTCAACCCCTGTATGCCACAAACTGGTGGCTAGTGGTGGGCTATTTTTGTTTTTAGATTTTAGTACTTTGTGGATATGCTAGTGTGGAAATCCAAGTACTAAAAGAAATTGTGAATCTCACAATTTCCAAAGGCTTAAAGTGCATTATATGGTCGAATATTGCAAACAATTCCCCTCCATTTTCTGTTTTTCTTTCCTATTTTATTTTTTACTATGGAGGCATACCAGTAGAAGTCCAAGGAAACTCTTTAACTTTTGTGCCAGGACAGTGGGATAACATCATGGGGAAAAACTTAAGAGGGGCTTATCCAAACTTTGAGGGATTGTGACACATGACATGCAAAACAATGCAGTGAAGCCTAAAGACAGATGAGAGAGGCTTGGTCTCAGGAGAAGTACATGCAGCTGTGGGCTGAGATTTACATAGTTCTGGAGATCCCTTGGACTGTTATTTGCAAAGCACTTAGCAGATCTAAGTTTGCATATACAACTGATATTGAAGTAGAGACTAGGTATAATTTCATTCATGAGGTTATGGGAAGAAAACTGAAAGCAAAACAGCATTTTGGCAGTGGGTCAAAGGGCTAGAGATTACCACCATGGAGGACCTGGAGACTTTAATAGTAAAGAAACAGTTCGTGCAACTGTGCCCAGAAGAAGTGCAGGAGTGGGTGTTAGATTAGAAGCCTAAAAAAGCATTGAAAGTGAGTAAGCTGGCAGATTTCTATATGGCTAGCATATCACCAGTATACAGGAGAAGAGCTTTTGCTAAGGAGGAATCCAGCTGGAATGGTGTTGCTACACACCCTCCCCCCCATCACCAAGCCTGTTTACCATCTTTAGCTACAGCTTCCTCAGGGAGAGCAAAATCTAGTACCACTTCTGGGCAGGGAGATAACTGTAGGTGTTTTGTGTGCAACAAGCTGGGGTATCTCAGCCCTACCTTCTCAGAGAAAAAGCAATTGGCCAAATCAGCTGAAGGGAGATATCCATCAGAAATACCATCTTCTGTTTTGTTTTTCACCAAGTAAAAGGAAAGTAGCAATGAAAATAAACAACATGTTACTGTGGGGTGAAAAATAACACTGGGGACTTAGAGATACTTGGGCAGTTGTGACTCTTGTGCCTCCAGAACATGTAAGCCCCAAGGACATTATCCCTGGCAGTACTTTAGTAGTTAAAGGGACAGTCTAGTCAAAATAGATAGGGCATGCAATTTTAATAAATATAAAACATCAACAATGTCCATAGTGTAAAGTGCACGTAGAAACAGAGGCTCACTGCTTTCCTCAAAAAGTATCTTAGAATAGCTTCTCAGCACAATGACGGCAACACTGTTACAAAACAAACAGTAGTGTTTTATTGGCAGAATGCAGATCCAACAAAAATCCAGCAACGTTTTGGGCTCTCAACCCTTAATCATGCAATTTTAAGCAACTTTCCAATTTACCTTTATCATCAACTTTGTTTTGTTCTCTTGGTATTGTTTGTTGAAAGCTAAACCTAGGTAGGCTCATATGCTAATTTCTAAGCCCTTGAAAACCGCCTCTATTCTCAGTGAGTGTCGACAGTTTTTAACAGCTAGACAGTGCTTGTTCATGTATGCCGTATATAAAAATGTGCTTACTCCCATGGAGTTATTTATGAATCAGCACTGATTGACTAAAATACAAGTCTGTCAAAAGAACTGAGATAAGGGCCTCTATTTATCAAGCCGTCAACCGCAAATACGCTGGAATTCTGCAGCGTGTTTGTGGCGAGGCTGATTTGCTATAGTTATCAAGCCCTACAGACCGGCAAAAGTAGAATTTGGTGACGTAAGCTACGATCCGCCGGACTCAGTCCGACACAGATTGATTCTTACGTCACTCCAGATGTGCCGAACACAAGTTCGGCACAATCTGACTACTTTTGCTAGTTATCAAATAACTAGAAGGTACGCTCTGCACTTTTCCGGCCCAGCGTACCTGGTTTTCAACCCGCCGCCCTGGAGGTGGTGGATCCCATAGGAATCAATGGGAACCTGACAGCAGTGAAAGCTCATGTTTGCTGCTGCCCGATATCCCATTGATTCCTATGGTAATGTCTACACCTAACACCCTAACATGTACCCCGAGTCTAAACACCCCTAATCTGCCGCTCCCTACACCGCCGCCACCTACATTATACTTATTAACCCCTAAACCACCGCTCCCGGACCCCGATGCAACTAAATAAAGGTATTAACCCTTAAACCGCCGCTCCCGGACCCTGCAGCAACTAAATAAAGGTATTAACCCCTAAACCGCCGCTCACGGACCCCGCCGCAACTATAATAAATATGTTAACCCCTAAACCGTCGCTCCCGGACCCCGCCGCCACCTACATATTACCTATTAACCCCTAATCTGCCGCCCCTATACCGCCGCCACCTATATTAAATGTATTAACCCCTATCCTGCCCCCCTATACCGCACCACCTATCTTAAATGTATTAAGCCCCTATCCTGCCCCACCCTACACCGCCGCCACTATATTAAACTTATTAACCCTTAAACCTAAGTCTAACTTTAACCCTAACCTCCCCTAACTTAAATATTATTTCAATAAATCTAAATAATACTTACTATTATTAACTAAATTATTCCTATTTAAAACTAAATACTTACCTGTAAAATAAACCCTAGTATAGCTACAATATAACTAATAATTATATTGTAGCTATTTTAGGATTTATTTTTATTTTACAGGCAACTTTGTATTTATTTTAACCAGGTACACTAGTTATTAAATAGTTATTAACTATTTAATAACTACTTAGCTAAAATACTTATAAAAATAACCTGTAAAATAAATCCTAACCTAAGTTACAATTAAACCTAACACTATACTATAATTAAATTAATTAAATAAATTAACTACAATTACCTAAAATTAAATACAATTAAATAAACTAAACTATAGTACAAACCCCCCCCACTAAATTACAGAAAATAAAAAAAATTACAAGAAGTTTAAACTAATTACACCTAATCTAAGCCCCCTAATAAAATAGTAAAGCACCCCAAAATAATAAAATGCCCTACCCTATCCTAAATTACAAAGTAATCAGCTCTTTTACCAGCCCTTAAAAGGGCTTTTTGCTGGGCATTGCCCCAAAGTAATCAGCAAATTTACATGTAAAAAAAATACAACCCCCCAACATTAAAACCCACCACCCGCATACCCCTACTCTAAAACCCACCCAAACCCCCCTTAAAAAACCTAACACTAACCCCCTGAAGATCACCCTACCTTGAGCCGTCTTCACCCAACCGGGCCGAACTCTTTATCCAAGCGGCGCAGAAGAGGTCCTCCATCCGGTAGAAGTCTTCATCCAAGCAGGGCAAGAAGAGGTCCTCCATCCGGTAGAAGTCTTCATCCAAGCGAGGCAAGAAGAGGTCCTCCATCCGGTAGAAGTCTTTATCCAAGCGGCGTCTTCTATCTTCATCCATCCGGAGTGGAGTCATCTTCTATCCAGCCGACGCGGAGCCATCCTCTTCAACCAACGGACTAACGATGAATGAAGGTTCCTTTAAGTGACGTCATCCAAGATGGCGTCCCTCGAATTCCGATTGGCTGATAGGATTCTATCAGCCAATCGGAATTAAGGTAGGAAAAATCCGATTGGCTGATTCAATAAGCCAATCGGATTGAAGTTCAATCCGATTGGCTGATCCAATCAGCCAATCGGATTGAGCTTGCATTCTATTGGCTGTTTACTTTGGGGCAATGCCCCACAAAAAGCCCTTTTAAGGGCTGGTAAAACAGCTGATTACTTTGCAATTTAGGATAGGGTAGGGCATTTTATTATTTTGGGGGGCTTTATTATTTTATTAGGGGGCTTAGATTAGGTGTAATTAGTTTAAACTTCTTGTAATTTTTTTTATTTTCTGTAATTTAGTGTTTTGTTTTTTTTGTACTATAGTTTAGTTTATTTAATTGTATTTAATTTTAGGTAATTGTAGTTAATTAATTTAATTAATTTAATTATAGAGAAGTGTTAGGTTTAATTGTAAGTTAGGTTAGGATTTATTTTACAGGTAATTTTGTAAGTATTTTAGCTAGGTAGTTATTAAATAGTTAATAACTATTTAATAACTATTGTACCTGGTTAAAATAAATACAAAGTTGCCTGTAAAATAAAAATAAATCCTAAAATAGCTATAATGTAACTATTAGTTATATTGTAGCTATATTAGGGTTTATTTTATAGGTAAGTATTTATTTTTAAATAGGAATAATTTAGTTAATAATAGTAATTTTTATTTAGATTTATTTAAATAATATTTAAGTTAGGGGGGTGTTAGGGTTAGGGTTAGACTTAGGTTTAGGTGTTAATAAGTTAAATATAGGTGGCGGCGGTATAGGGGGGCAGGATAGGGGTTAATAAGTTTAATATAGGTGGTGGGGGGCTCCAGGAGCGGCGGTTTAGTGGTTAAACAATTTATTTAGTTGCGGCGGGGTCCGGGATCCGCAGGATAGGGGTTAATAACTTTATGTAGGGGGCGGCGGTATAGGGGGCGGCAGATTAGGCGTTAATAGGTATAATGTAGGTGGTAGCGGGGCCCGGGAGCGATGGTTTAGGGGTTAATATATTTATTATAGTTGCGGCGGGGTCCGGGAGCGGCGGTTTAGGGGTTAATATATTTATTATAGTTGCGGCGGGGTGCTTAGTGACAGGGGTATCAATAAAGCTGGGAAAAAGCCGAAGAGCAGTGAGATCAATGACTGATAAATAACACAGTCCGCTGCTCATCGCTCCGTACTTGGTGCACGACTTTTTGACAGCTTTATTGATAAATTTGGTGAATGTATTCAGGTCTGCGGCAGCGAGGTTAGGCGAACTTAGGCGGGCGTATTGGGGCCGGCGAATGCAGATAAGTACGGAGCTTATTAAATAGAGGCCAAAGAGGCAGTCTGCAGAGGCTTACATACAAGGTTATGCAAAACTGGGGAATGGGTAATGAAGGGATTATCTATCTTTTTAATAAAAAGGTACACATACAATTAATAAAAATATTATTACATAATTTATTTTATATGTTCTTTCACATTTTATAACCATTTTCATCTCAATAAAAAATATGTTTTAGATGTTCCCTGTTTCCTCCAATATGTGGACAATACCTACACAAATCAATAGACTAATAGTGGTATTAATGGTAAGGTTTGCTAACTAGTAGACACTTTTTTGGTAGATTACCACTGTAAATAGAGGTCTAAGAAATGTGGGGGAATCTGACAATATTCTTACTGATGTATTACTTGGTACTGATCTGGGCATATAATTATCACTGTATGTGCCTGTCAATGACACCTGTAATGTAGTTATCCTAATGTGCAAAGGGTTTTTTTGTCTAAAAGCTCAGGGACATGCTGACTGGAAGGGAAGACAGGGTACACGTGTGCAAAAATCTGTGCCTGAACCTTGGGTGTCTGTGATTAAATGTGAAAGGACTGTCTTGACTAGGAGGGACGACAAAATGACAGTAAAAATCTGTTGGCACCAGAACCAGAGGGGTCTACATTACTGAGTGAAAATGTAAGTGAAGAGAATTGCTGGAAGGGAGAGCAGATGGATGATGAGTTCCAGTCAGTGCCAGAAGACGTTGAGTGCAATATAGATTTGTAAAGAGACAGAATAACTGGGAGAAGGGCAGAAGGAATATATATGCCTGTCAGTATCAGTGCCAGAAGTATTCCAAAACCTGAATGAGGATGTGAAGGGGCAAACTGATACAGATACAGAATACTCTTAAGGGACTCCCAGAGTGATTGTGAAAGGGTGCGGATAAAAGAGACTCCAAGTGACCTATAAGCAGACTGCACAGACTAAGTGACATGGACTAACTTAGACCGAGAATCCAAAGGTTAGACATACAGTCCCATCCAGCACATACACTGATATTAGTGCAGAGTCAGGGTTCTAAGCAGGCCTAGCAGATAGGTCCTACATTGGAGAAAATGTGGTATGCTACTATGGAACCTTAACAAGGAACAGGTGTACAGGGAATCTAGGTAAGTGGGGATGCCAGATCCCTGATTAGCTAAGCAACAACCAGTGGCACACAAAGGGCCAGATTGCAAGTGGCACACTACAGATCTGGCTCACTGCAATGAAAGTAAACTTTTAACTTGGACAGGTTAGCACACTATTACAAGTTGAAAGTAAAATGTTAGCGTGTGAGCGAAACCCGATGCATGCTAACATCAGGACTTATCATGGATATACCTACTGAGTTAACTGCTTCTTTCCATAGACTTCAATCGAGAACACTGGTAAAAAAAAATCTAACACTTATCATTTGCATGGTGACCTGATACACATTAGCCAAAGTTTTAGCAATTTGCTGGTCTAGAGCATTCAGGTGTGTGTTAACACAATGCCAAGGAGGAAAGATATCAGCAATAATCTCAGAGAAGCAATTGTTGTTGCCCATCAATCTGGGAAGGCTTATAAAGCCATTTCCAAACAATTTAAAGTCCATCATTCTACAGTGAGAAAGATTATTCACAAGTGGAAAACATTCAAGACAGTTGCCAATCTTCCCAGGAGTGGACGTCCCAGCAAATTCACCCCAAGGTCAGACCATGCAATGCTCAGTTCATGACAATACAATTAGAAAAAGACTGAACAAGTATGGTTTGTATAGAAGGGTTTATGGAAAACAAACAAGGTGGTCTCCTTGCAAAAAATTCCTTATTTTATTGTATACAAAAGGAACAGGAACAAACAAGTCATCACATGATTAAGGGGCACGGCCCCGAAACGTCGTGACTTTGTTTGTTCCTGTTCCTTTTGTATACAATAAAATAAGGATTTTTTTGCAAGTAGACCACCTTGTTTGTTTTCCATATTATTGCTAGCAAGTTGGCAGTTACTTGTACCGGTCTCCTGCTTCCTGGGTTCTTGTGCTGGATACTACTGTGCTTTGTACGTTGTATAGAAGGGTTGCCAGGAGAAAGCCTCTTATCTTTAAAAGGAACATGGCAACACATCTTAGGTTTGATAAATTAGATCTGAACAAATCACAAGACTTCTGGAACAATGCCCTTTGGACAGAATAGACCAAAGCGCCACGTTTGTCAAAAACCAAACACAGCATATTAGCACAAACACCTCATATCAACTGTCAAGCACAGTGGTGGAGGGGTGATGATTCCGGCTTGTTTTGCAGCCACAGGACCTGGGCACCTTGCAGTCATTGGGTCGACCATGAACTCCTCTGTATACCAAAGTATTCAAATTGGCGAAAATTGGATCATGCAACAGGATAATGATCCCAAGCCCACCAGCAAATCTACAACAGAATGGCTGAAAAAGAAAAGAATCAAGGTGTTGCAATGGCCCACTTAAAGTCCAGACCTCAACCCGATTGAAATGCTGTGGTGGGACCTTAAGAGAGCTGAGCATAATGACCACAAACCTCAATGAACTGAAGTAATGTTGTAAAAAAGAGTGAGCCAAAATTCCTCCACAACTATGTGAGAGATTGATAAAGTCATACAGAAAACAATTAATTCAAGTTATTGCTGCTAAATGTGGTTCTACAAATTATTAGTTTTTCACACAAGGCTTCTCCATTTTGGCTTTATTTTTGTTAAATAAATCATGACACAGTGTAATATGTCATGTGCTGTTATTCAACTTGTAACATGCGTGCTAGTAATCACTTTTGCAATATTGCTTATTGCGTCTCTTGCTAACAATATTGTGCAACTTGCAACCTAGCCCAAAAAGTTTAGTGGTTATAAAGGAAAATTGTACATCCAGGAAACACCTATGATAAAGTGTGTTGTACATTTCAGAAACAAAATGCAAGCCTTATCTGGGTAGGTACCTGCAAATCTAAGGGTTGCCAAGTCTATATTCATACAAAAGCAGTTGCATGATTGTGTTGCCAGAAAGGTAGTATATGAGATGGGGCAGAGAGTTCTGGTACTAACACCCATGAGACAAAACAAACTACAGGCTGCATAGGAGGGTCCCTTTACTATCCAAAAACAACTGGGTCATGTGAATTTGGTTTTATTTTTAAATGGGAGGAAACTACAGAAAAGCTATCCTGCAAAACTGACAAACGGGTCATGATGGCAAAACCACTATGTGCAATTCACCCAAGAGTGAATATGATGAACAGGAAGAGTTATCACATCAAGTGGGAGCTTCCTTTGATATGAAACTGTTTGGAAGAATGTTTTTTATTGCCTACATCTGGTGAACCTTATATAAGGTGCAATTCATGGTTTCAAGGAAACAAAAAATGTGAGACCGCGCCAAAACAAAACTACTACACAAACTCCAAATGAAACAGAAGTCTCTCTACTTCTATAAAATATGTTAATGTAATATAAAATATCAGAAAGGAGCGCTCAAAAAAAGCTAAAGTGCGGCTGTATTGGATAGATACAAAAAGTGCATATAGTGCTAGACGAAATGATAGTTGTATAAGTCAGCAAGCGCAGAAGATTAACCACAAATGCCAAGCAATACTACAATCTAAATGTCCATAGTTTTTGCACTAAAAGTCGCTATAAATACACAATCTGAATAAAATGATTCAAAAAGCAGTATAAATAAAAAGCAGTATAAATAAAATTAATTGACATTCATATGTACCATTTAATTAAATAAATTTAACAGTTCAAGTTCATAAAAAATATTCAATTTCATAAAAAAATAATACATTTAATACAATTTGTTAAGGTCGACCTTATAATAATAACAAATAACAGTACATCTAATTAAAACTAAAACAAAAACACACACACAAAAAAAAAAATTAAAATTAAATGTGGTATTGTGTGTGCTTAGGACAGTGGAAAAAGTGTCCTCAAAAAGCCAAAAGTCTATTTGGAAGTCTTTGTATCCTTGGTGCTTGTAAACTTGAAATCCGTGTAAACGACAAGCCTCCTGATAACAAAAGACAATCTCCTTAAGGCAGTGTGAAGAGCCGTGTGTAAAATATTTAATCTGTACTCACAGAATAAAAAAGGTGATGTCTGCGATGGTATAATGCCCAAAAGCATATGCTTTATAGTTCTTTCTGTAGTCCCAGATTGTCTCCACAATAAATATATAAAATATTAACAAAATAGATGTGATCAATTAAAGATAACTGATTATCAGCGTGAGAATTTCACAGTGACTATTCGCAATCCTGGAGCCTTGAAACATAAATACGGCTGCTAACTGAATAACCCCCTAAAACTGACAGGCTAATAAACAATCAGCCCGAACAGTCAGAGGTGCCTTGGCCAAAATTCAGAAGCGCCGATCTGAAATGCGGGATCTGAAATTAACTCCATATGCGGAGTATATTAGAGCAACGCGTTTCAATTTAAATCTTTTTCAAGAAAATATTTAAATTGAAACGCGTTGCTCTAATATACTGCGCATACGGAGTTAATTTCAGATCCCGCGTAGAGCCGGTATACCTGTGTTGCAAACGGCGCTTCTGAATTTTGGCCAAGGCACCTCTGACTGTTCGGGCTGATTGTTTATTAGCCTGTCAGTTTTAGGGGGTTATTCAGTTAGCAGCCGTATTTATGGTTCAAGGCTCCAGGATTGCGAATAGTCACTGTGATATTCTCACGCTGATAATCAGTTATCTTTAATTGATCACATCTATTTTGTTAATATATTGTATATTTATTGTGGAGACAATCTGGGACTACAGAAAGAACTATAAAGCATATGCTTTTGGGCATTATACCATCGCAGACATCACCTTTTTGACACTGTGAGTACAGATTAAATATTTTACACACGGCTCTTCACACTGCCTTAAGGAGATTGTCTTTTGTTATCAGGAGGCTTGTCGTTTACATGGATTTCAAGTTTACAAGCACCAAGGATACAAAGACTTCCAAATAGACTTTTGGCTTTTTGAGGATACTTTTTCCACACAAAATACCACATTTAATTTTTTTTTTTTTTCAATAATTTTTATTAAGGTTGTGCTGAAAACAATACAACATATGCAAGGTAATATAATACAGAGCAAACATAAATGGTACATTTCAAATATACTGCTTCCATCTTAATAGATACGTTTTACAACATAGGCAATGCTATGGAAGAATTGGAACCTTTTTTTTTTTTTTTTTTTTTTAATTATATGAACAACACACAAAACACAAGATAGAAATTAAAGGGAATCTAGAATAGGTTGACATGTAGTGTGTCATGGAATATGAATACTGTAAGCGCCAGTTAACTGCTGTAATATTATGCTAGAGCATGTAAACATTATGCAATAATTAAATTCAAATGGTATCAAAAATAAAGGCGCCAAGTATAAAATAAAATAACATAGTATGGTAACTAAGTATGGAATTATGGTGCGGTATGGGCAAGATAAACCGCTTATTGAGTCCCTCCAAAATAGAGGGCACATTATTGTGGGGGGGGGGGGGGGAGGTGGTATTCTAACTGTTTTTAAGCAAGAAATGCCAAAGAGCTACATATCGCTAAAAGAGTAGGGTAAGCTACTGTATCCTGATTTATAGTAAACAGGTTATATATAAGAGCCAAGAATAGGGGTTAGAACGAGCTCAGACAGCCATCAATATAGTGTATAGTGCTGACCATACTTGTTAAATGAAATAGAGTGAATAAAGTTACCAATATAGGATTATATGGGAGTAAGTAAATACTGGACATTCGTGCAAAGCTCGCAGGGGACCCTAAGTTGAGTATAAACCTGCTAACTTAGGCTTAACTTACCTAGGTACACCAAGTTAATTGAGGCATTACGGAAAGCCAACTAAATAAACCTCTTGCTGAATGTGAGGTGCAGGCAATGTAATGATCTGTACCCTAGACCCAGATGCATAAAAAGCAAAGTACTGATTAGTAAGTGAGTGGTGTGAGCAAGATATAATTAACAGCCCTCAACACGCTTAGACTTCAGTTGGTACTGAGGAATAAAGTATTAGGTAATTAGGGATAGGTAAGGGCGAAGATACTTAATTAAACCGCTGACCAATTCTATCATAGGATCAGGGATGTTCTATCTCCCGGATGTGGGCCCACCATCCAGAAGCAGAAAGGCCATAAATGATTAACACCAAGGGAAGGAGATTATGACTCCTGAATTTTGGATTGAACTGAATTTGGTGCATGCGCATGACACCCCAATTTAAATGACTAAAATCACGGGGAGGGGTCATTCTCATACCTAACAGCAACCCTCAGACCTGTGTAGAGGGAGTAATAGTGCATTATGAAGTTAAACTCGAGTTAGTCAACCCCAGAGCTTTTGATTATGACATATAAGCCTAGTGGTAAATTTAAATATAGCGGTGTACGGGAAGAGGCTTATTAGTCGGGGTGTTAACCCTCCTAGATAGGGAGGTATATTATATGGGGGGGGGAGGTGGTAATTTATATTCAAGTCATATTATTAATATGGTGGGTGCATGCTAAGTTAGAGGAGCACTTAAATCAAGGGAGCCATAGGTTCTATGAATGCACAGTTGGTAAAATTTGTAGGGCTTATCTAAGATTCAGTGCATGAAAAGGGCATAAGTGGTAAGAGTAATAATGCAGGACCTGCCTGCCCAAGGAACACTGTATTAAGCTGCAAAGTCTCGCAACACCTAATGCTATAACATCTTAACAATTAATAATATATTTATGAGTTAAGTAGGCAAGATTATTAGCCAGAGGGTTGTACCCCCTTACAGTAGCAAAAATGCCAGCTGAAATAAGTTAGCTAATATAATGAGCACTGCAATTTGTCTCTAGATACACTATGTAGGTAACATATAAAGTTTGGCAAGTCTAGGCACCAAACGTCACCATAAATAGGAGAGCTATAAGCAGAAGCAAAAAATGGGCTATGATAAAGTGGTAAGAGGTCTTATAACTTGGAGTAGCGTGGGAGCAGATGACCCACATTGTATAATATAAATGTCAGTATTAAGGGAACATCCTGACAATAGAGGGATGTATCTATTAAACGTAATGGAACACCTATATTCCAGACATATTAATTGGGAAGGCGCAGTCCCGGCCGCTGACTGCACCTGTACTACTAGGGTAAAGAGAATAAGACAATGCAATCAGTTGTATAGATATACAGGTGTCCATCACTTAAAATAATAGCAAGCATTTAATTTAAAAAGAAAAGGAATCTCAGTAAAGGCAGAAAAATCTCCATAAATAAACACATAGTTGCAACATGTTAAACTGTAGAACCTCAAATTGTTAAGTGACCAAGGAAGCACTAGGTACTTTATTAAATAGAACCCATATAGACAAACAGAATGTGAGATAAAGTAGCATATACTGAGCCTTGCAGGCAGGGAAGGGGGAGAACAGTAAGCACCTCCTGCAAATGTTAGTGAGATAAACAGTTAAGTATACTGCAGGGAAGCTAATATATCAGGAAAGTCTCTCAACCATACATAAAATAACACAGTGAACTCAGCCTATATGAGCAGCTTCACACACTATGTTGAACTTAATCAGATAACAAACTGGTAAGGTACAGATAACTGTTCCAAAATGAACTCCCTCTGCAGAGGTCCAGTCAGAAAGCCCTAAACCAATGCCAGTCCTGTAGGAATGTAATGTTGGTCTTTATGACGCTATCCGGCTAATAGCCTTCATCACATGCAAAAAGATGTAGAAAGATGTGGGACAAAGTAAAGTTGGCAGTCTAAATTGCACTCAGCTTGGCCAGTGAGCTGTACCAGTCAATTATCCTGTGCAAAAAACAAAAAAAAAAAAACAGTTAACCTACTCCTCTTCTGCTAGTGCCCAGTGTAGGAGGGATACGAGAAGGAAGCGGGCTAAGTAGAGTAGAAGGGAGATGCTCTTTGTAGACCTGAAGGTGTTTGAGGGAAAGTTCCAAATTCCTTGCCCCTGCGTATAAATTGATTAGCTGGCCTCGAGGGGCGTCTGAGGGGCAACTTGTAAGTGTGCACTTAGTACCATTGATAAAATGTTCATAGTAATAGAATTCACGTTCCACTATGTAAGGCAGCTTGTTAAGTTGGACCCCGCCTAATGGTAGTGTATTTGAGTCACGTTTTCCCCTTATATGCTGAGACCCAGTGTGCATACTCACATCCCACTTGTTGTGTGACTGACCAGGGTATGTGGATCCACTGAGGCTTGTCAAGAGTACCGCATCTTCACTGTCTCCTCTTTCACAACTCGTGTGTAGATTTGTAGGTGCCTCGTGCAGTTTTAGGGACCTGCCGCTATGGCCGTATATCGAGACTGGTGTGAGCGTTTCAGGTGCAATCGTGCAAGCTTGAGGGATAACATCTAGGTAGTCGCCATTTCTGTTAGGTGTGGCGTACAGCTTGGCAGCTAAGGACGCATGATGGTTGTCTAGTAAGCGCCTCAGCTCCTGTAGAAAGTTAGATGAGGTCCCCATACCGTGGGCTGGTGAGGGAACTTTAAGGAGAAGTATATTTTTCGCTCCCTTGAAGCCAGATAACCGGCTGTAGGTCTGCAACATAAAAATAATAAAAAGAAAATTCTTTGCAGCGTCTTCAATATGGCGGCTCTCCCTCTCCACTCCACAGCACAGGACAGTAGTGACAAATTGGTGCAGTCTCCCCGGATCCTTAAAAGTTCATGGCAGCACAATAGCAGTTCCTGGGTATGCTCACATGAGTTTTGGTAATAAAAAGGTTGCTGTAATTTGTGAATATACCCCTAGATTAGGATCTTGGATCCGGGAGCTGCACCAAGACACGTCCGATCAGCACTGCAGCTGGCTCCGCCCCCCCACCACATTTAATTTTAATTTTTTTTTTTTGTGTTTTTGTTTTAGTTTTAATTAGATGTACTGTTATTTGTTATTATTATAAGGTCGACCTTAAATAATTGTATTATATGTATTATTTTTTATGAAATTGAATATTTTTTATGAACTTGAACTGTTAAATTTATTTAATTAAATGGTACATATGAATGTCAATTCATTTTATTTATACTGCTTTTTATTTATACTGCTTTTTGAATCATTTTATTCATATTGTGTATTTATAGCGACTTTTAGTGCAAAAACTATGGACATTTAGATTGTAGTATTGCTTGGCATTTGTGGTTAATCTTCTGCGCTTGCTGACTTATACAACTATCATTTCGTCTAGCACTATATGCACTTTTTGTATCTATCCAATGCAGCCGCACTTTAGCTTATTTTGAGCGCTCCTTTCTGATATTTTATATTACATTGCAATTCATGATTTCACAATGACATTGCTTATAAGTGTATGTGTACTATATGTGCCTAAATAAAATGATAAGGTATCCTGTAACTTAAGCCAGGGCTTGCAATTAGGTTCATGGCCTGCTACCCTTCTTGCTTACACTCTGGCCCCCGATGTTCAAAACATTGACTGACGGTCCATCTGAATATTCTAAAAAAAGGGTAGTGTCCAAGCGATCGCAGTGAGCGGTGATATCTCTCCCATAGAAGTCAAAGGGAGCGTGACATCACCGCCCACATCGCAGACATCGCTGCTCTTAAACAATCCTATTCTTAAAACTAAATAATCCGCCTGAAAAACCCCTATCTAACCCCAAAAGTGTTATAGTTAATGGGGACTGCAGCTCCATTTGATCCGATGTTGGGCCCATCTTCATCCAGGCTCCAGGCACCAGGGGCTCATCTTCGTGCAGGCGGAGGCGCATCTTCTTCAATGTCAGGGCTCATCTTCATTCTGGCTCCAGGCACTGGGGGCCCATCTTCTCGGTGGTGGAGGCGGACTTCTGTAGCCTCTTTCCCTGCTACAGCCACCGATTTGAATCAGTCAATTAGAATTAAGTGTTAACCCTATTTATTTGTGTTCCGCGCTTCTGGAATTTCAGTGTGGGGGTTACTTTAATGTAGGTAGGGGGTTTTGTAACTTTTTTTTTTTTTTTGTTGCAAACGAGCTAAGATCACTTTAGAGCAATGCACTATGTCATGAATACCTCATGATTTAGATGCTAAGGGGTTAATATATTTTAGCCTGTGAGCTAAAAACATTTGTTTTTCAAGAAGAAATGTGTTGCTGTGTTTATGTCCTGTGTGTGTGTTTTTCCTTTGATAAACCAGACCCCCCTAATAAATAGTTTCTAAGGTCCACTTCACCAAATGTTATTGTAAATCCATTGATGCATCAAGAAAAATAAAAGTGTCAGCTCAAGAGACAATAAGCAGTGCACTCTCCCCAGAGCAGATAAGGTCAAAAAGATGACATTAGTACAATTTAAGATATGCTTTTAAACATGTTATGACACTAGATGAGGGAAATATGACAACCATTTAATTAGGACAGGTGAAGGGGAGCTGTTTATATGTTCAAAAATTCTTAAGAAATTCTTAAGAAATTACTTGAGAAATTATTATTTACAATAAATTATTATGAAAACTTTGTAATAGTGCAGAAATGTGTGTGTACTTAGTGCAATTTGATATCTAAAATTTAATAGCAAAATGAACTAATAAATGATTTTAAAAAATGAAAAGTTTATGTAAAATTCGTTTTATATTGTTAATAGGCAAACAGATTTATCAAACTTTATAACATAGTTAAAAAATCTTAATAGACAAAAGGTCAGATACAATATTGATACAATATGAGCTCATACAGTTAAAAAACAGTTTAGAAAACAAACATTTAAATAGCAGATATCTGTGCTGATAGTAAAATTAATAAATCGCACTGCAGTGGATAGTGTAAAACAAAAGAGTCACTGAAAAGCCGGCTTATTTTTGGACATCAGATAAAAAACTTTTTTAAGAGAGCCTTTAAATGGAACAAGATACAATGTACCTTTGAAAGACGTATATTTCAATACTATTTGTAACAGGTGGCAGACTCCGTTGAGGAAAATGGTGTATAATTGAGTATGCCTTAAGAATGGTTTTGTAGAATATTTCAAAGAGGTCTACAGAATACCAACATGTGATAATAAATGGTATGCTATTAGTAATAGCTTTAATTCTGTAGTGTACAGCGTTCAGCGTTCTCAAATATTCTTTTAGGTAGGATAAAAATGAAATAGTACCTGTTGTCAGAGGGCTGCTATTAGTAATAGCTATGGATCCTGAGATGTTTCATATACCTTTGTGGGTTACGGTGTCCCAATACTCTCAATCAGTATGGACTAGGATCTTTTTCAGGTCTCTGGTGCTTTGTGCTTCTCAGGCAGGTGAAAGATTTTACAAGCTCTGATGACAGCTGA
Source organism: Bombina bombina (assembly GCF_027579735.1). Taxonomy (NCBI): domain Eukaryota; kingdom Metazoa; phylum Chordata; class Amphibia; order Anura; family Bombinatoridae; genus Bombina; species Bombina bombina. The sequence continues at coordinate 1,133,652,540 of NC_069499.1, read as the reverse complement.
CCTCCGTTACAGGATGTCAAATTTATGTTGTAATCCAAAGTAGCAAGTAGTAGCAATATTGTTGCAATCCAAAGTAGCGAGTAGTAGCAGTATTGGAAGTAGTCACGGTGTTGAGAATTTGCAGGATAACTTGAGCCGTTATCTACTGAGCGTGTCAGATGCTCCGTTTGGCGGCAAAGGAATTCAAATGTACCGGCTTCTTAATTAAAAGTTTATGTCGGTTTTTGCTGTGGACTGTGTGAACCTGCACACAGTGTAATACAAAGATAGAGTGTGGGCAGCTCTGTTTTTTGCATCAAATATGACAACCATGTAATATGTGGTATCAAACTAATTCTCAGGATGTCCCTTGGAAGTTGCTCATATAGGTGAACGCGCTGAATATCAGAAGTTGTAAGGTGTTCTATGATTTCAGCCAAAGGTGCTGAGCTTTATGACCGGTCGTAAAAGAGAGGGGTGGATATTTCCCTAACCCCCTCTGTAAGAAGGTTGGCTCAAGCCATCTGATATCATGGAAAGAGGTATAAAAGTTTGTGTTTGAACTTTTCAAGTGTTCATTCTTCATGGGAGGCTGTATACTACAGAGTGAGTGACCAGTTTTTCCTGCCATCTCCCTGGCACAGATACCAAATCTAGGAAAGTATAAGGTTTCTGTTATTTCTCCTTTTTATTTTAAAACTGTTTGCTTGTGTATAATTGAACTTGTTAACATATTTAGTTTATTTAGTTATGTTTAGAGGGGGTTAGGTGTTAGGTTAGTTTGCGTTTGGGGTTTATGGTGGCATAAGTGGTTAATAGGACTTGCAGTAGGTTTATGGCGGCATAGGGGTTTATAGTTAGATAGTAGCAGTAGGTATGTGACGGCATAGGGGTTAATAGTTAGATAGTAGTAGTGGGTATGTGGTGGCATAGGGGGTTAATATATAGTACTTGCAGTGGGTATGTGATAGCATTGGGGGTTAAGATAGTACTTGCGGAAGGTATGTGGCAGCATAGGGGTTAATAGATAGTACTTGCAGTGGGTAAGTGGTGGTTTAGAGGTTAATAGTTAGCAACTTACAATAGGTATGTGGGGGTTTATAGGGTGATAGTTAGTGACTTGTGATGGGTATGTGGCAGTTTAGATCTTTATTAGCTTAGTGTTAGTTTGCAATCTTGGGGTACTTAGGTTTAGTGGTATTTTGTTTGTGTCATGAGTGTTGGTTTTAATCTGTTTCATTAAAACTGTTTTTATATCCAGATTCATGGAGGCCTACTTATCAAGCTGTCAACTGTGCTTCATTCGCCGGCACCAATACGCTCGCCTGACATCACCTAACATCGAGGACGCGGACCTAAATACGTTCTTCATATTTATAAAAAAAGCTGTCAAAAAGCCGCGCACCAAGTAGGGGATGATGAGCAGCGGACTGTTGTTAACTAACATTCATCGATCTTGCTGCTATTCAGCTTTTTCCCAACTTTATTTATACCCTGTCACTAAACACTGTCACTATACTAAAAAGTTTAACCCCTATCCCGCCGCTCTCAGAGCCCACCACAACTACATAAATATATTAACCCCTAAACCCCTGGCCTCCCACATCACTAACACTTACCAAACCTATTAACCCCTAAACCGCCAGCCCCCCACATTGCCATAAACTAAATTAAACTATTAACCCCTTAACCTAACAACCCGCTAACTTTACATTAAATATTAACTCATCCCTATCTTATAATAAATTTAAACTTACGTTTAGAATTAAAATAAACTATATTAAACTATTAATTAACCTACCCTAACTATTATACTAAAATTACATTAAACTATATTAAACTAATAATTAATCTACCCTAAATATTATACTAAAATTACATTAAACTATATTAAACTAATAATTAACCTACCCTAAATATTATACTAAAATTACATTAAACTATATTAAACTAATAATTAACCTACCCTAAATATTATACTAAAATTACATTAAACTATATTAAACTAATAATTAATCTACCCTAACTATTATACTAAAATTACATTAAACTACAAATTAAATTAACTATATTATATATTTAAAAACCTAACCCTACTTAAATTATTTACTGTAAATCTACTATTAAATATTACTAAGTTACAAAAAACTAACAACTAAGTTACAAAAAATTAAAAACTCTAAGTTACAAAAAATAAAAAACATTAAGTTACAAAAAATAAAAAATAAACTATCAAATATTTAAACTAATTACACCTAATCTAAGAGCCCTATGAAAATAAAAAAGCCCACCCAAAATAAAAAAAAAAACCCTAGACTACAATAAACTACCAATGGCCCTTAAAAGGGCCTTTTGCGGGGCATTGCCCCAAATAAATCAGCTCTTTTACCCTTAAATAAAAAAATAAAAATACCCCCCCAACAGTAAAACGCACAACCCACACAATCAACACCCCAAATAAAAACTTAATCAAAAAAACCTAAGCTCCCCATTACCCTGAAAAGGGCATTTAGCTCTTTTTCAGCACAAACCCCTAATCTAAAATTAAAAACCACCCAATAAACCCTTAAAAAACAAACACTAACCCCCGAAGATCCACTTACAGTTTTTGAAGACCCGACATCCATCCTCAACGAAGCGGCAGAAGTCTTCATCCATGCGGGGCCGAAGTCTTCATCCAAGCTGGCAGAAGTTTTCATCCAGACGGCATCTTCTATCTTCATCCATCCAGCGCGGAGCGGCTCCATCTTCAAGACATCCGGCACGGAGCATCCTCTTCTTACGACGTCTTCTGCAACAATAAACTTTCTCTTTAAATGATGTCATCCAAGATGGCGTCCCTTAGATTCCGATTGGCTGATAGAATTCTATCAGCCAATCGGAATTAAGGTTGAAAAAATCCTATTGGCTGTTGCGATCAGCCAATAGGATTGAGCTTTCATCCTATTGGCTGATCCAATCAGCCAATAGATTGCGAGCTCAATCCTATTGGCTGATTGGATCAGCCAATAGGATGAAAGCTCAATCCTATTGGCTGATTGCAACAGCCAATAGGATTTTTTCAACCTTAATTCCGATTGGCTGATAGAATTCTATCAGCCAATCTGAATCTATGGGATGCCATCTTGGATGACGTAAATTAAAGGGAAACTTCATTGTTCCAGAAGACGTCGTAAGAAGAGGATGCTTCGCGCCGGATGTCTTGAAGATGGAGCCGCTCCGTGCCGGATGGATGAAGATAGAAGATGCCGTCTGGATGAAGACTTCTGCCGGCTTGGATGAAGACTTAGGCCCGCTTGGATGAAGACTTCTGCCGGCTTCGATAAAGACTTCTGCCGCTTCATTGAGGATGGCTGTCGGGTCTTCAAAAACTGTAAGTGGATCTTCGGGGGTTAGTGTTTTTTTAAGGGTTTATTGGGTGGGTTTTAATTTAAGATTAGGGGTTTGGGCTGAAAAAGAGCTAAATGCCCTTTTAAGGGCAATGCCCATCCAAATGCCTTTTTCAGGGCAATGGGGAGCTTAGGTTTTTTAGATAGGTTTTTATTTGGGGGGGTTGGTTGTGTGGGTGGTGGGTTTTACTGTTGGGGGGGTATTTGTATTTTTATTTACAGGTAAAAAAGCTGATTTCTTTGGGGCAATGCCCCGCAAAAGGCCCTTTTAAGGGCCATTGGTAGTTTATTGTAGGCTAGGGTTTTTTTTTATTTTGGGTGGGCTTTTTTATTTTCATAGGGCTCTTATATTAGGTGTAATTAGTTTAAATATTTGATAGCTTATTTTTTATTTTTTGTAAGTTAGTGTTTTTTATTTTTTGTAACTTAGTTGTTAGTTTTTGTAATTTAGTCATTTGTAATAGTAGATTTAAATAACTTGAGTAGGGTTATTTTTTTAAATATATAATATAGTTAATTTAAATTGTAGTTTAATGTAATTTTAGTATAATAGTTAGGGTAGATTAATTATTAGTTTAATAGAGTTTAATGTAATTTTAGTATAATAGATAGGGTAGGCTAATTAGTAGTTTAATATAGTTTATTTTAATTTTAAAGGTAAGTTTAAATTTATTATAAGATAGGGATGAGTTAATATTTAATATAAAGTTAGCGGGTTGTTAGGTTTAGGGGTTAATAGGTTAATTTAGTTTATGGTGATGTGGGGGGCTGGCGGTTTAGGGGTTAATAGGTTTAGTAAGTGGTAGTGATGTGGGATGCCAGAGGTTTAGGGGTTAAGGCATTTATTTAGTTGCGGAGGGCTCCAGGAGCGGCGGGATAGGGGTTAATGTATGTAGGTGGCAGCGATGTTGGGGCGGCAGATTAGGGGTGTTTAGACTCGGGGCTTATGTTAGGGTGTTAAGTGTAAACGTTACCATAGAAATCAATGGGATATCTGGCAGCATCGAGCATAAGCTTTCGCTGCTTTCAGACTCCCATTGATTCCTACGGAATCTGCGGCCTCCAGGGTGGAGATTGAAAACCAGGTACGTTGGGCCGAAATAGTGGCGAGCGTACCTGTTAGCAGTTTGATAACTAGCAAAAGTTGTCAGATAGTGCCGAATTTGTATTCGGAACATCTGTAATGACGTAAGCATCGATCTGTGTCGGACTGAGACCGGCGGATCGTATGTTACGTCACAGATTTCAACTTTTGCCGGTCTGTAGGCTTTGATAAATAAGGCGAATCAGGCTCGCCACAATTACGCTGCGGAATTCCAGCATATTTGCGGTTGACGGCTTGATAAATAGGCCTCATGGAGTGCTGCCTTTTTCCTCTTTTGATATTATGATTAGTGTTTAGGCAGACGGCAGTGCTATTCTAGGGATCCTTTACTATACATACTATACAATATGGTTGGCAATGCTGGGTGTTGTATAAGCCAGCATCACAGGCTAATGGCGTGTATAGTAAACACCCTTTCGGTGATGCCACTATGATAGGAGCTTGGAATATTCTTACAAGCTCGCTTGACATAGCGGCGGATCCCTTAGAATATCATGCTGCCTCGTATCACTGTCGATCATCTGGGCCTCCTGGCCAGAAACCTGACCTAAGGAAAAATGTATTTAAAGGGGCAGTAAAGTCATAAATAGGCATTCACTATTTAGACAGAGCATACAATTTTAAACAACTTCCCAATTTACTTCTATTATTTAATTTGCTTCTTTCTCTTGTTATCCTTTGCTGAAAAGTTTATCTAGGTAAGCTCAGAAGCAGCAAAGAACCTAGGTTCTAGCTGCTGATTGGTGGCTACAATTATATACCTATTGTCATTGGCTCACCCATGTGTTCAGTTAGAAACCAGAAGTGCATTGCTGCTCCTTCAGCAAATGATATTAAGAGAATTAAGCAAATTTTAAAATAGAAGTAAACTGTAAAAATCATGAATCATAATATAAAATGTTTGGGTTTTATGTCCCTTTAATGGTGAATTTAGCAAAATAATATTGTCTTTCACATGGGAAGCTAGAACAGTGTGTCTGACCATTCTTCATTCCATTTCCCTGGAACAGAGACTATTCTTGTAAAGTTATTGATTCTATTATGTTTTACTCCTTTTTACTTTAAAAACAGTTGCTTTGCATGTATTTGTGCTTGTTAATTCAGTTTTTTGTATATAAATTCACAGTGACACTTTTTTGTTCATAATAAATATTCCTTTATTAAGTTTTTGCTTTTGCCTAATATTTGAAAAACTTTATCAAAGAGACTTTATCAAAGAGACTGCTGGTGGCAGCAGAGGTAGTTTAGTGTGGGTGGCATTAAAAGGGAATTTGGGCATTTATCTGGGTCTAGTACAGACAAGAGAGTGTTTGTTAGCCCTTGCACCTACTGAACTAAGTTACATGCTTACCTGGAGTGGTTAGACTGTGACAAACTGGTTAAGGTGGAAAGGGTCGGTTATCACTTTCTGTGGCAACTGGTGACTGTTGCAGGGTGAGTTAACCCTATGCGCCACAGTATTTTGTTTCTGCCAACCTAAAGACCGCTGCTCCATAACCCTGTCCACCTGCTCTGAGCAGGCGGACAGGGATGCCACAATTCAACCCGATCGAGTTCGATTGGGTTGATTGACACCTCCCTGCTGGCGGCCGAATGGCCGCGAGTCTGCAGGGGGCGGGTGGCACCAGCAGCTCTTGAGAGCTGCTGGTGCAATGCTGAATACGGAGAGCGTATTGCTCTCCGCATTCAGCGAGGTTGGATCAGATACGAAAGACCTTTGATAATTGGGCCTCAAAGTATATTTGGCATTCTGCTCCAAACTTGTATTTACATTCCTATCTACAGATTTGGGGAGCCAAACATACAGGAAATTACTTAAATATTTGGTATCTCATGGTGTATCTCACAAGCTCCAGATTAATCAATAGTTATTGCAGAATCTACAAGAACATGAAAGAGACTCTTTTTTTTTTTTTTTTTTTTTAAATATATATATATGTTATGAAATAAGGCCTCCTTACCCGACAACTTGACAGATCTAGATGTAGATTGTTACCCAGGTCTTAATCATATTGATCATATTGTCTATTATTTGGCTTAAGCTCCCTAGTGGTTCCAAACATTCTTGTAACCTAAAAGAAAAGGGTTTCATGCTTCATTTATTGAATAGCATTTTGACTTCAGAATCCACTTACCTGCTATAGAGAGTCTTCCATGCTTGCTTGCTTTCAGGCAATCTCCACCTGATCCAAATCAGAAGAAACTGTTGAGAGGTACATATCTCCATCATCAGAAGAACAAGCAGTAACTTGGTCAGATATTGGTTATGTTAGTGGAAATGTTATTTTGTGAAAGTTCAGCTAAAATAGGTGAGTCAAAGCAAGTAAAGCATAACAAGTTTGAATAAACTATACTGATTTCTTAAACAGGCACACATCTGATCTGGCATTGAGATGGCATTATTAATACAAATCAATGAGAAATAATTCATAATGTTTAAAATCTGCTGCTGTAAGGAGCAAAATCAATGGTGTCTGATTTAGGGAAGGCAAAAAAATACTACAGTACTGAAAATTACAAGGAACAAAGAATATCAATGTAAAGCATTTAGCGGTAGGTGACCTGCCTGGGAAGAGCACACATATATGTGATATTTGGTGTATAAACATTTTTGTTTCTGATTAACGATTTGTTCTTTGCTATTGTTTGGGACAATAAAGATTTTTTTTTAAATATTCCTATTTTAAAATAAAATACACATTTTGGGGGATATTTATCAAAGCGTCAACTGAAAATACGCAGGAAATCCACATCGTAATTGTCACGAGATTGATCTGCCGTAGTTATCAAAGCATCAAGATTGGCAAATGTTGAAATTTGTGACGTAACATACAATCCCGCGATCTCAATCCGACGCACATCAATGCGAGTTGAAAACCCAAGGAATTTGAGAGGATTCGTGTTCATTCACCCTCCTATTTGACACTATTTGAAGCTCTCACAAAGTTATCCAAATTTCTACAGTTACGCTAGAGTCTTTTCTGACTCAGCGTACCTGGTTTTCAAGCTTATGTTCGATGCTGCAAGAGAATGAAGTATATTACATAATAAAAGTAAATTAGAAACTTTATTAAAATTGTATACCCTTTTTCAAGCAAACACATTTGGTGCACTAGTAGATATAGGGATAAAAATGAAAAATACATTACTACTGATGGATCACGCTACAACTCTCTCATTACAAATCAAGGGGACAATATTATTTATACATATTTGGTGCAAAGTTTTGCCCCAAATTTGTCGCACTAATAGATATAGAGATAAAAATGAAATAAATACACAACATAATATAGCTAACTTCCTTTTTATATTTTGGAAAAATCTATGTGCACCATGTTTAAGCCATGTAATACAAGTCCCACTCTCCACTTTGCGTCATATTTGAAGCAACACTTTTCGCTCCAATTATGACGCAAACTCCTAAAAACCCCACACACTAGTGAATTTTTCCACCACTTTTGATTGGAATATGCATAATCACATGATTTATGACATCAGCCAATCTGATTCAAATATACATTATAAACTATCACTAACGACTAACTAATTTGTTACATTGTGTATTATACTTTGAAAGTATGTATATGTGAAATTAGTATTAAACAATAAACATTGATGCTGTGGAAGATTTCAGTTTTGAACCACCTGTGGGACATTCTATGGCAGACCAGGTAGGAGAACTGGCTGCCTTGGCGCAGCTGCTGCAGACATTATCACCCATATGGGGTTCAAGGGAGCAAAGGGTGGCCAGGACTGGGAATGGGGAGAGTGGGGGACACATCTGTCAGGGAACTAGGGAGCAGTATGTTCACGTCATCCATTTCGCAGGTGGAGAGGCACAGCCTAGTGGGGCACAGCAGGATGGCATGAACGGCCTAGAGGAGGCTCTAGGTCTCATGCCAGAGGGAGACACCCCCGGGAGGTGCCAGACTCCACCACATGGGGAAGGTTCAAAGGGACTGAGGGTAAACGGACCAGGGACAGGAGATCTAGGTCTCCTCATGTCAGGAGCTCATCTAGGCGGGACACTTCAAGGAGGGGACATGAGTCGAAGAGAAAGGACACGGCGGTCCTGTCTGCCCTGAGCGGGAAGAGGGACATCCAGGGAGGTGTGCAAACAGGACCTAGCACGGCGCCTACAGTAACAGGTGAGGCGGCTGGACAGGTAGGGGAGGCAGTGTGACTGCAAGTGTGAGTGGTGAGGGGATCTCGGAGGCTTTGATTAAGGGCCTACAAGACCAGCTGCAGTTAGTTGAAGGACAATCGGGTAGGGGAGTAAGGGCAGGACCGGTTGCGGTGGGGAGTGTTGCTGAAAAGGCATGGGTGCCCCCTACGACGGTGGGAGAAGGGCCAGGAGCGGTAGGGACAGCACTGGTGCCGACGGTAGGGGTGACAGGCGTGGTGGGAGCTGGGCAAGCAGGGGGCAGCCTTAAGGTTTTGGAGCAAGCTTTTAGACGCCCATGTTTATGCTCCATCGGGCCTCTGGGCATTCATTTGACACCAGAGTTGAACGAGTGTATTTAGAAGAGGGAGTAATTAGAAATATTTGTGTTGCTCCCCCTGGATCAGGTGTGGGAGGTTAAGGAGGACACCAAAGGGGATCAGACAAAAAAGGAGGAGGAGGAACGTAAAAAACGTTACAGGAAATTGCCCAAAACATTTGTTAACTGGTCCAAGGCATTTTGCATTATGGCCAGTGCCATCTGTGAGAAATTTGCTGATCAAGGGGCAGCATTATTTTGCTATTTAGACGAGATTGCAGGAGCTTATAGGACATACGGGGGTATGGCGTGGTGGCGGTACGACGAACAATTTCATCAGCATATTGCTGTACGTCCTGAAATGAGATGGGACATTTTGGCTCGAGATAATAACCCCTCTGTACTCGGGCCAGTCCTTTCTGACCTCCTCAGTGGCAGGGAGCTAAGGTAGCAGCAGTTCATCAGGAAAGGGCTGTGTTTTCAATACAATGAAAGCGCATGCAGGTTTGGCTCCTCGTGTAAATACAAGCACGAGTGCTCCAACTGCGGGGGGAGCCCACTCCATGTCAAAGTGCTTCAAGAAAGGAAAAATGGGAGGGAAGGCCGGGGAATCCGTTGCTCAGAGCACGGACTCCAGTGAAGGTAAGAGAGATGGTGCTCTGGTTAAAACAGTACATTAGGATGCGGGGTAAGAAGGCAGACACGGAGCTGTTATTGACAGGTTTTAGCTATGGTTTTGTGATTCAGTTTGAGGGGTAGGGCAGTGTTGACATTTCTGAAAATCTGAGGTCAGCTGGGGACTTTCCTGGGGTGGTTCGGGATAAGCTTAGGAAAGAGGCTGAATTGGGGTGGATTGCTGGGCCTTTCGTGCATCCGCCGGTACCTGGATTGAGGGTGTCTCCATTGGGAATTGTCCCCAAGAAGGTGCCTGGCCAATTTAGGTTAATTCATCATCTGTCTCATCCTAAGGGGAGTTTGGTAAACGATGGGATTGACCCCTCGCTGAGGCAAGTTAGGTATGCCTCATTCGACAAGGCTGTCGCCTTGGTCAGAGAGGCAGGGAATGGAACACTCCTAGGGAAGGTGGACATTGAGGCAGCTTTCAGGCTGCTTCCGGTTCACCCTATTTTGCATCATTTGCTAGGGTGTTATTTTGAAGGGGAGTACTTTGTAGATTTATGCTTGCCCATGGGGTGCTCCATTTCATGCGTGTATTTCGAGAAATTCAGCAGTTTCGTGGAATTGGTCATGAAATAGCACGCTGGCGTCAGTTCGGTCATCCATTATTTGGATGACTTCTTGTTTGTGGGCCCTGCCGGGTCCCAGGTTTGCAAACATTTGATGTCATTTTTTTCAGAAGTTGCAGCTGAGTTTAGGATCCCAGTGGGTGCGGAGTAAACGGAAGGACCGGTAGCTGAATTGAGTTTTTTGAGATCCAAATAGACTCGGTGGCCGGGGAATGCAGGTTACCCCTTGATAAGGTGAGGGACCTGGTGGGGGCGTTGGAGGAGTTCGGGTGCAGGAGGAAGGTGAAGCTGTGTGAGATGCAATCACTGTAAGATAAGCTAAATTTTGCTTGCTGAATCATCCCAGTGGGAAGGATTTTTAGCAGAAGGCTTTCCCTAGCGACGGAGGGGGGGGGTGGTTCAGCAGCCGGAGCATAGAATTTGTTTGACAAAGGAGTTAAAGGATGACTTGGGAGTGTGGGTTCAATTTTTGAGAGATTTCAATGGCGTGACCATTGTGCAAGAGACTTTCGTGGCAGGGGCTGACCTGCACCTGTTTACAGATGCGTCAGGTTCTATGGGGTTCGGGGCTTACTTCAGGGGAAGATGGTGCGCCGACTCTTAGCCGGCGGCCTGGGTGGCAGCAGGGTTAACCAAGAACTTAGTGTTCTTAGAATTTTTTCCCGTTGGTAGTGGCAGTCAGATTATGGCATGGGGAGCATCAGAACAAGAAAGTTATGTTTCATTCAGACAACATGGGGGTGGGGCAGGTGCTTAACCATCTGACGGCCAAATTACCCCTGTGGTGAGACTCCTCAGAGTGTTTGTGAGGTTTGTGCTGGAATGCCTGTGCTTTAACATACTGTTTAAAGGGGTGCACATACCTGGGACTGCTAACGTCATTGCTGATGCTTTGTCTCATTCGCAGTGGGACTGGTTTCAGAAGGAGGCTCCGGGAGCCAATCGAGAGGGAATGAGATGCCCGGTAGACCTTTGGTTTTTAGGTACCCAGGCTTGATCTTTTGTGTTCGGGGAGCGGTAGCTCTGACAACTTGGAGGGCGTATAGGCAGGTATGGAGGCAGTGGTTGGAGATTTTGTCGAGGTGGTGGTCAGTTTCAGGTCAGGATACAGTTTGGATACTATTGAGATAGATAGAGGAGTGGAAACAATTGGGGGTTTCTAAGGCTGTTGTTAAACGGAGGGTGGCGGCTTTAGCCTTCTTGTTTAAAGTTATGGGGCAGGATGATATCACAAAGGTTTTCTCAGTGCTAATGGCAGTTTGCAGCATTTGTGTGGGTCGGGTTATGGTGGATAGTAGGCGGCCGGTGAGTTTTGATTTGCTTCACAGAGTGGGGGATCTATTGCTGAGCGTGTGCTCGTCTGAGTTTGAGGCAGCCTTGTTCATGGCTGCTTTTGTTCTGGCCTTTTTTTGGCGCTTTTCAGGTTTCTGAGTTAGTGGCAGTAAATAAATCTGGAACAGGTGGTTTACAGATGGGGATGTGAGGATAGGAAGGGGTAGTCTCAAAATTTGGCTGCGCAGATCAAAGACGGACAAATTTGGGAGAGGGAAGCTAATACAGCTGTATGCGGTCGGGGGGCTCTGTTACCCGGTGGAATCTGTGGCGAGTTATTTAGGGATGCGGCCAGGGGGGAGAAGGGTCCTTTCTGGTCCATGAAAATGAGACGGCGTTATCGAGATTTCAGTTTGTGGCGATCTTCCGTAGAATTATTGGGTTGTTGGGTTTGCAGGTTAAAGAATTCAGTTCACATTCGTTTCGGATCGGGGTGGTGACAGAAGTGTTCGATAGAGGTTTGGGGGAGGATGTGATTAAGAGAATTGAACGTTGACAGTCTGAAAGTTTTAGGGGGTATGTGAGGCCAGTATAAATGCTCAGTTGGTTTTATTATATTTTGACAAGTCCGGTGACATGTTGGATCGTCGGACACTCGTTCGTTTATTGGGCTACAAGGGCAGCGATCGCTTCTGGAAAAGACACTCAGATCGGTTGGGTAGAGTCGGATGTCAGTTTAAATGGTTCAGGGTCAGGGATTTGAGTTGGAGTGAGGTGGTGAGGTTAGTGGTGGGCTATGCCCGTTTATTCAAGCCACCTTCCATTCTGGTTATTTATGCGGGGGGTGAATGACCTTGTTTTTATGTCTCAGAAAGATCTAATAGACTGTGTAAAAAGAGACATATCTAAGCTGTGGCAGTTATTCCCGGGTCTCATTGTGGTGTGGTCCGAGATCGCGCCAAGGTTGGTGTGGAAGGAGGCTTGAGATTTTAAGAATTAGGAAAATTCAAGAAAGAAAGTGAACAGAGTTATCACAGGTTTTGTAATGAGAGCCGGGGGATTGGCATTTGCCATGTAAAATTTGAGGGGGGAGTCGGGTAGTTGTTTTTTTTCGTAGGAATGGAGTACATTTAAACAAGGTTGGGCAGCAGTAGCTTTATATTTAACATCAAAGAAGGGGTTGAAAAGGCCTTAGCCCAGTTGGGTGGGGCTTGGCCTTAGGCCTTGCTGTGGCGGGTGTTTGCCTATTTTAGGTCAATAACTGGCTAGTGGTACCTCCTGCTGGGTTGCAGGGGAAAGATTCAGAACTGTGGGGCGTGTGCCTGGGTTTGGCAACATGCGCGTTAGGTGGGCAAGCACTCTTGTTAAAGTTTAAGTTGTTATTTATGATATTTATTAAGTATTTAATAAAATTGGGCTGCAGGCTTTTCACCCCGGAATGGTTGTCAGTCTGTTATTTAAGGGAGTGAGTGGACACTATGGGGGTCAATTCACCCTGTATGAGGGCATAAGGAGGGGTGGGTGACTTCCCTCTTTCTGTGGACCCGTGAAACTTGGGTTTAATTGTGGGTGAGAGGGGTGGAGTGTAGAAAGTGAGAAATAGCAGAGGAACAGGAAGTAGGACAACAATTTAGGAAAGGAGGCAGAAGGAAGCTCCCTCCCTGAATTTTAGGTAGGAATAGGTGGATGTCGCAGTCTTCAGGTGGCGGGTGTTTGCCTATTTTAGGTCAATAACTGGCTAGTGGTACCTCCTGCTGGGTCGCAGGGGAGAGATTAAAAAACTGTGGGGCATGTGCCTGGGTTTGGCAACATGCACGTTAGGTGGGCAAGCACTCTTGTTAAAGTTTAAGTTGTTATTTATGATATTTATCAAGTATTTAATATAATTGGGCTGCGGGCTTTTCACCCCAGAATGGTTGTCAGTCTGTTATTTAAGGGTGTGAGTGGACACTATGGGGGTCAATTCACCCTGTATGAGGGCATGGAAGAAGGGGTGGGTGACTTCCCTCCTCCTGTGGACCCTCGAAACTTGGGGTCAAGTGTGGGTGAGAGGGGTGGAGTGTAGAAAGTGAGAAATAGCAGAGGAACAGGAAGTAGGACAGTAGTTTAGGAAAGGAGGCAGAAGGAAGCTCCCTCTCTCCCTCCCTGAATTTTAGGTAGGAATAGGTGGACGTCGCAGTCTTCAGGTGGCTAGTGGTACCTCCTTCTGGGTCGCAGGGGAAAGATTCAAAACTGTGGGGCATGTGCCTGGGTTTGGCAACACGCGCGTTAGGTGGGCAAGCACTCTTGTTAAAGTTTAAGTTGTTATTTATGATATTTATTAAGTATTTAATAAAATTGGGCTGCAGGATTTTCACCCCAGAATGGTTGTCAGTCTGTTAATAAAGGGAGCGAGTGGACACTAGGGGGGTCAATACATATAGTGGTATAAATAAACACAGAGATATGACAGACAACATTGTTTAGAACAAAAAAAGGAACTTCGGGACATGTAAAAATGTTTGCAAAAGATTTTTGACAAAACACACACACACACACACACATATATATATATATATATATATATATATAAAACACGGAAGGGAACTGCACTCCAAGACCGGATCAGGTACACATCCTGTGACTCAGTAACATCCAGCCCTGGGTGCTAAATAGCACTCCAAAAAAGCTGTGATGTCACCAGAGCCACAGGCAGTTAACCCCAGTCCGGAATGGGTGCAAGAAACAAGGGAGATTACAAATAAAAAGTAATACAACACATAGAGACACCCGGCACTCACCAGCTAGCTCACAGCTAAGATAAAATCACAACTGGAAAGGGCTGGATGTTACTGAGTCACAGGATGTGTACCTGATCCGGTCTTGGAGTGCAGCTCCCTTCCGTGTTTTGTATTTTCTATGGGTGATTACAGCCACCTGTGCACCCCTTCTTAGTTCTCAGTTTGTTTGGCTTTGTGAGCTTGCATGATGGTGTGGCTGTGTTAGGGACTCAGGCAATGGAAAGGACCTTGACGTGGTGCCTGAGCTTTCCCATTTGGCCAGATGCGGTGACTAACCTTTCCAGTTGTGATTTTATCTTAGCTGTGAGCTAGCTGGTGAGTGCTGGGTGTTTCTATGCGTTGTATTACTTTTTATTTGTAATCTCCTTTGTTTCTTGCACCCATTCCGGACTGGGGTTAACTGCCTGTGGCTCTGGTGACATAACAGCTTTTTTTGGAGTGCTATTTAGCACCCAGGGCTGGATGTTACTGAGTCACAGGATGTGTACCTGATCCGGTCTTGGAGTGCAGTTCCCTTCCGTGTTTTGTATTTTCTATGGGTGATTACAGCCACCTGTGCACCCCTTCTTTGTTCTCAGTTTGTTTGGCTTTGTGAGCTCGCATGATGGTGTGGCTGTGTTAGGGACTCAGGCAATGGAAAGGACCTTGACGTGGTGCCTGAGCTTTCCCATTTGGCCAGATGCGGTGACTAACCTTTCCAGTTGTGATTTTATCTTAGCTGTGAGCTAGCTGGTGAGTGCTGGGTGTTTCTATGTGTTATATATATATATATATATATATATATATATATATACGTATATATATATATGTGTGTATATACATACTGAAAAGAATTCTAAAAATTCACTCTCCACTTTGCACCAAATATGTCGCTACTTGCTATATTCGCGATTAGTCCTGCTCAGAAAAAGAATACATTTACACTATATACAATAATGTGCTAAAGAGAAATGTGCTTGTTCATGGACAGTAATGAAATGCTCTTTGCACTGTACTTGACTGCAATGTTTGGCGATGCTTGGCAAGCATATTGACGCTCATGAATGCAACATAGTTGATGCTTTGATAAATATCCCCCTTTATGTGATTTCCTTTCAACTAAACTGAAGCCTTATATGCTCAAAACAAATGTTTATTGCCCCCTTGTGGTTTTGTTTTACAACTGCACTCACACATACTGTATATGATACACAGTTGCTCTTTTCTTTTCCATGACTAATAGCTCAGTTCACAAATTGCTTGTTCTCTGTAGATTTCCGAGATGTTTGACAAGACATAAAAGAGCTATCAGTAAGAAAAAATATTTGCAGTTATATGAAAAGTTCCTCTTACACAGGTATATATCCTACACTTCAATGCATACAATTTGTCAAGGAAATATCTAATTCAGATTTAGTAATGGAATAGTATAGTGTTTCTCAAATCCAGGAACAGAACATTAACCAACTAGAATAGCTCAGTTCTGACACCATACCTATTCTCAGTCCTGATTGGAAAACATAAATAACCTGTTAGGTTTGTTGACATTTCCAAAACCATTTTCAAAATATAACTTGGGGGTTAGGTGCTAGGGGAAATTGAAGACAGGGAGGGTATTGCATAGAATGGGTTACAAATAGGGGGCACATTGAAGAGGTACATTTGTTGGTTGGGGTTGTTAATGAGTGAGTCATAAAGGTGTGGTGTTTGCAGTGTGAGAGTTTAACAGTTAAAGGGATATTGTGATGGAGTGGAAGTCGCAGTTGGTAAATCAATTAAATCAGGGGGATTGGGTCCGTCTGGTTTAGGTCATTTGCAGTGGGAGATTGATGACAGCGTGTGTAGTTATAAGGGGTAATAAAAAGATGAACAAACGGTGTCAGTAAATGATGTTATTCAGCAAACTCAGCCACTTCTCTGCACAAAATAGCATAACATAACAGCCTAGGTAGGTGAGACTTGCTTCTGATCATAAACGAAGCCACACTAAGACCTAATCACCCTCCGTATTTATCACGGACCGGGCGACTGGTTTATGCTTAGCGGGTCATCCGGGTATAAGCCACTTCCAGACCAACCGGGGCAATGTCACAGTACACAAGGCACAGGCCGTCAGTAACTTCACTCACCCCTAGTGCTGCTTCGCTAGATGTGCTGGTTCCGTCTTAGACGTTTCAACTTGGCTGCGTTTTTGTCCTGTTTTTTGTCTCCTATTTTAAGCAATATGGATTAAAGTTTATTTCGTTTATGACAAGAGTGAGGATCAGTTATTTTTTCTCTTTTTCTTATAGTTATAAGGGGGTGTGGGGTTTTGGGGCAACATATTAAGGGTTATTTGCAGTGGGAGATTGATGACAGCGTGTGTAGTTATAATGGGGTGTGGGGTTTTGAGGCAGCACATTTAGGGTTATTTGCAGTGGGAGATTGATGGCAGCGTGTGTAGTTATAATGGGGTGTGGGGTTTTGGGGCAGCACATTTAGGGTTATTTGCAGTGGGAGATTGATGACAGCGTGTGTAGTTATAATGGGGTGTAGGGTTTGGGGCAGCACATTTAGCGTTATTTGCAGTGGGAGATTGATGACAGCGTGTGTAGTTATAATAGGGTGTAGGGTTTGGGGCAGCACATTTAGCGTTATTTGCAGGGGGAGATTGATGACAGCGTGTGTAGTTATAATGGGGTGTGGGGTTTTGGGCAGCACATTTAGGGTTATTTGCAGTGGGAGATTGATGGCAGCGTGTGTAGTTATAATGGGGTGTGGGGTTTTGGGGCAGCACATTTAGGGTTATTTGCAGTGGGAGATTGATGGCAGCGTGTGTAGTTATAATGGGGTGTGGTGTTTTGGGGCAGCATATTTAGCGTTATTTGCAGGGGGAGATTGATGGCAGCGTGTGTAGTTATAATAGGGTGTGGGGTTTTGGGGCAACATATTTAGGGTTATTTGCAGTGGGAGATTGATGACAGCGTGTGTAGGTTATAATAGGGTGTGGGGTTTTGGGGCAACATATTTAGCGTTATTTGCAGGGGGAGATTGATGACAGCGTGTGTAGTTATAATGGGGTGTGGGGTTTTGGGGCAGCACATTTAGGGTTATTTGCAGTGGGAGATTGATGGCAGCGTGTGTAGTTATAATGGGGTGTGGGGTTTTGGGGCAGCACATTTAGGGTTATTTGCAGTAGGAGATTGATGACAGCGTGTGTAGTTATAATGGGGTGTGGTGTTTTGGGGCAGCATATTTAGCGTTATTTGCAGGGGGAGATTGATGACAGCGTGTGTAGTTATAATAGGGTGTGGGGTTTTGGGGCAACATATTTAGGGTTATTTGCAGTGGGAGATTGATGACAGCGTGTGTAGGTTATAATAGGGTGTGGGATTTTGGGGCAGCACATTTAGGGTTATTTGCAGTGGGAGATTGATGACAGCGTGTGTAGTTGTAATGGGGTGTGGTATTTTGGGGCAGCATATTTAGCGTTATTTGCAGTGGGAGATTGAAGACAGCGTGTGTAGTTATAATAGGGTGTGGGGTTTTGGGGCAGCACATTTAGGGTTATTTGCAGTGGGAGATTGAAGACAGCGTGTGTAGTTATAATGGGGTGTGGTGTTTTGGGGCAACATATTTAGGGTTATTTGCAGTGGGAGATTGATGGCAGCGTGTGTAGTTATAATGGGGTGTAGGGTTTGGGGCAGCACATTTAGCGTTATTTGCAGTGGGAGATTGATGACAGCGTGTGTAGTTATAATGGGGTGTGGGGTTTTGGGGCAGCACATTTAGGGTTATTTGCAGTGGGAGATTGATGGCAGCGTGTGTAGTTATAATGGGGTGTGGTGTTTTGGGGCAGCATATTTAGCGTTATTTGCAGGGGGAGATTGATGGCAGCGTGTGTAGTTATAATAGGGTGTGGGGTTTTGGGGCAACATATTTAGGGTTATTTGCAGTGGGAGATTGATGACAGCGTGTGTAGGTTATAATAGGGTGTGGGGTTTGGGGCAACATATTTAGCGTTATTTGCAGGGGGAGATTGATGACAGCGTGTGTAGTTATAATAGGGTGTGGGGTTTTGGGGCAACATATTTAGCGTTATTTGCAGGGGGAGATTGATGACAGCGTGTGTAGTTATAATGGGGTGTGGTATTTTGGGGCAGCATATTTAGCGTTATTTGCAGGGGGAGATTGATGACAGCGTGTGTAGTTATAATGGGGTGTGGTATTTTGGGGCAGCATATTTAGCGTTATTTGCAGGGGGAGATTGATGACAGCGTGTGTAGTTATAATAGGGTGTGGGATTTTGGGGCAGCATATTTAGCGTTATTTGCAGGGGGAGATTGATGACAGCGTGTGTAGTTATAATGGGGTGTGGGGTTTTGGGGCAGCACATTTAGGGTTATTTGCAGTGGGAGATTGATGACAGCGTGTGTAGTTATAATGGGGTGTGGGGTTTTGGGGCAGCACATTTAGGGTTATTTGCAGTGGGAGATTGATGGCAGCGTGTGTAGTTATAATGGGGTGTGGGGTTTTGGGGCAACATATTTAGGGTTATTTGCAGTGGGAGATTGATGACAGCGTGTGTAGTTATAATGGGGTGTGGGGTTTTGGGGCAGCACATTTAGCGTTATTTGCAGTGGGAGATTGATGACAGCGTGTGTAGGTTATAATAGGGTGTGGGATTTTGGGGCAACATATTTAGCGTTATTTGCAGTGGGAGATTGATGACAGCGTGTGTAGTTATAATGGGGTGTGGGATTTTGGGGCAGCACATTTAGCGTTATTTGCAGTGGGAGATTGATGGCAGCGTGTGTAGTTATAATGGGGTGTGGGGTTTTGGGCAGCACATTTAGCGTTATTTGCAGGGGGAGATTGATGACAACGTGTGTAGTTATAAGGGGGTGTGGGGTTTTGGGCAGCACATTTAGGGTTATTTGCAGTGGGAGATTGATGGCAGCATGTGTAGTTATAATGGGGTGTAGGGTTTGGGGCAGCACATTTAGCGTTATTTGCAGGGGGAGATTGATGACAGCGTGTGTAGTTATAATGGGGTGTGGGGTTTTGGGCAGCACATTTAGGGTTATTTGCAGTGGGAGATTGATGGCAGCGTGTGTAGTTATAATGGGGTGTGGTGTTTTGGGGCAGCATATTTAGCGTTATTTGCAGGGGGAGATTGATGACAGCGTGTGTAGTTATAATAGGGTGTGGGGTTTTGGGGCAGCACATTTAGGGTTATTTGCAGGGGGAGATTGATGACAGCGTGTGTAGTTATAATGGGGTGTGGGGTTTTGGGCAGCACATTTAGGGTTATTTGCAGTGGGAGATTGATGGCAGCGTGTGTAGTTATAATGGGGTGTGGTGTTTTGGGGCAGCATATTTAGCGTTATTTGCAGGGGGAGATTGATGACAGCGTGTGTAGTTATAATAGGGTGTGGGGTTTTGGGGCAGCACATTTAGGGTTATTTGCAGTGGGAGATTGATGACAGCGTGTGTAGTTGTAATGGGGTGTGGTATTTTGGGGCAGCATATTTAGCGTTATTTGCAGTGGGAGATTGAAGACAGCGTGTGTAGTTATAATAGGGTGTGGGGTTTTGGGGCAGCACATTTAGGGTTATTTGCAGTGGGAGATTGAAGACAGCGTGTGTAGTTATAATGGGGTGTGGGGTTTTGAGGCAGCACATTTAGGGTTATTTGCAGTGGGAGATTGATGGCAGCGTGTGTAGTTATAATGGGGTGTAGGGTTTGGGGCAGCACATTTAGCGTTATTTGCAGTGGGAGATTGATGACAGCGTGTGTAGTTATAATGGGGTGTGGGGTTTTGGGGCAGCACATTTAGGGTTATTTGCAGTGGGAGATTGATGACAGCGTGCGTAGTTATAATGGGGTGTGGGGTTTTGGGGCAGCACATTTAGGGTTATTTGCAGTGGGAGATTGATGGCAGCGTGTGTAGTTATAATGGGGTGTGGGGTTTTGGGGCAGCACATTTAGGGTTATTTGCAGTGGGAGATTGATGGCAGCGTGTGTAGTTATAATGGGGTGTGGTGTTTTGGGGTAGCACATTTAGGGTTATTTGCAGTGGGAGATTGATGGCAGCGTGTGTAGTTATAATGGGGTGTGGTATTTTGGGGCAGCATATTTAGCGTTATTTGCAGGGGGAGACTGATGACAGCGTGTGTAGTTATAATAGGGTGTGGGGTTTTGGGGCAACATATTTAGGGTTATTTGCAGTGGGAGATTGATGACAGAGTGTGTAGTTATAATGGGGTGTGGGGTTTTGGGGCAACATATTTAGCGTTATTTGCAGTGGGAGATTGATGACAGCGTGTGTAGTTATAATAGGGTGTGGGATTTTGGGGCAGCACATTTAGGGTTATTTGCAGTGGGAGATTGATGACAGCGTGTGTAGTTATAATAGGGTGTGGGATTTTGGGGCAGCACATTTAGGGTTATTTGCAGTGGGAGATTGATGACAGCGTGTGTAGTTGTAATTGGGTGTGGTATTTTGGGGCAGCACATTTAGCGTTATTTGCAGGGGGAGATTGATGACAGCGTGTGTAGTTATAATAGGGTGTGGGATTTTGGGGCAGCACATTTAGGGTTATTTGCAGTGGGAGATTGATGACAGCGTGTGTAGTTATAAGGGGGTGTGGGGTTTTGGGGCAACATATTTAGGGTTATTTGCAGTGGTAGATTGATGACAGCGTGTGTAGTTATAATAGGGTGTGGGGTTTTGGGGCAACATATTTAGGGTTATTTGCAGTGGGAGATTGATGACAGCGTGTGTAGTTATAATAGGGTGTTGGATTTTGGGCAGCACATTTAGGGTTATTTGCAGTGGGAGATTGATGACAGCGTGTGTAGTTATAATGGGGTGTGGGGTTTTGGGGCAGCACATTTAGCGTTATTTGCAGGGGGAGATTGATGACAGCGTGTGTAGTTATAATGGGGTGTGGGGTTTTGGGGCAGCACATTTAGGGTTATTTGCAGTGGGAGATGGATGACAGCGTGTGTAGTTATAATGGGGTGTGGTGTTTTGGGGCAACATATTTAGGGTTATTTGCAAAGGGAGATTGATGACAGCGTGTGTAGTTATAATGGGGTGTGGGGTTTTGGGGCAACATATTTAGCGTTATTTGCAGGGGGAGATTGATGACAGCGTGTGTAGTTGTAATGGGGTGTGGTATTTTGGGGCAGCACATTTAGGGTTATTTGCAGTGGGAGATTGATGGCAGCGTGTGTAGTTGTAATGGGGTGTGGTATTTTGGGGCAGCATATTTAGCGTTATTTGCAGTGGGAGATTGATGACACCATGTGTAGTTATAAGTGGGTGTGAGGTTTTGGGGCAACATATTTAGGGTTATTTGCAGTGGGAGATTGATGACAGCGTGTGTAGGTTATAATAGGGTGTGGGATTTTGGGGCAACATATTTAGCATTATTTGCAGTGGGAGATTGATGACAGCGTGTGGAGTTATAATGGGGTGTGGGGTTTTGGGGCAACATATTTAGCGTTATTTGCAGTGGGAGATTGATGACAGCGTGTGTAGGTTATAATAGGGTGTGGGGTTTTGGGGCAGCACATTTAGGGTTATTTGCAGTGGGAGATTGATGACAGCGTGTGTAGTTATAAGGGGGTGTGGGGTTTTGGGGCAACATATTTAGGGTTATTTGCAGTGGTAGATTGATGACAGCGTGTGTAGTTATAATAGGGTGTGGGGTTTTGGGGCAACATATTTAGGGTTATTTGCAGTGGGAGATTGATGACAGCGTGTGTAGTTATAATAGGGTGTTGGATTTTGGGCAGCACATTTAGGGTTATTTGCAGTGGGAGATTGATGACAGCGTGTGCAGTTATAATGGGGTGTGGGGTTTTGGGCAGCACATTTAGGGTTATTTGCAGGGGGAGATTGATGACAGCGTGTGTAGTTATAATGGGGTGTGGGGTTTTGGGGCAGCACATTTAGCGTTATTTGCAGGGGGAGATTGATGACAGCGTGTGTAGTTATAATGGGGTGTGGGGTTTTGGGGCAGCACATTTAGGGTTATTTGCAGTGGGAGATGGATGACAGCGTGTGTAGTTATAATGGGGTGTGGTGTTTTGGGGCAACATATTTAGGGTTATTTGCAAAGGGAGATTGATGACAGCGTGTGTAGTTATAATGGGGTGTGGGGTTTTGGGGCAACATATTTAGCGTTATTTGCAGTGGGTGATTGATGACAGCGTGTGTAGTTATAAGGGGGTGTGGGGTTTTGGGGCAACATATTTAGGGTTATTTGCAGTGGGAGATTGATGACAGCGTGTGTAGTTATAATGGGGTGTGGGGTTTTGGGGCAACATATTTAGGGTTATTTGCAGTGGGAGATTGATGACAGCGTGCAGTTATAATGGGGTGTGGGGTTTTGGGGCAGCACATTTAGGGTTATTTGCAGTGGGAGATTGATGACAGCGTGTGTAGTTATAATGGGGTGTGGGGTTTTGGGGCAACATATTTAGGGTTATTTGCAGTGGGAGATTGATGGCAGCGTGTGTAGTTATAAGGGGGTGTGGGGTTTTGGGGCAACATATTTAGGGTTATTTGCAGTGGGAGATTGATGACAGCGTGTGTAGTTATAATGGGGTGTGGGGTTTTGGGGCAACATATTTAGGGTTATTTGCAGTGGGAGATTGATGGCAGCATGTGTAGTTAAAAGGGGGTGTGGGGTTTTGGGGCAACATATTTAGGGTTATTTGCAGTGGGAGATTGATGACAGCGTGTGTAGTTATAAGGGTGTGTGGTGTTTTGGGGCAGCATATTTAGCGTTATTTGCAGGGGGAGATTGATGACAGCGTGTGTAGTTATAATAGGGTGTGGGGTTTGGGGCAACATATTTAGCGTTATTTGCAGGGGGAGATTGATGACAGCGTGTGTAGTTATAATAGGGTGTGGGGTTTTGGGGCAACATATTTAGCGTTATTTGCAGGGGGAGATTGATGACAGCGTGTGTAGTTATAATGGGGTGTGGTATTTTGGGGCAGCATATTTAGCGTTATTTGCAGGGGGAGATTGATGACAGCGTGTGTAGTTATAATAGGGTGTGGGGTTTTGGGGCAACATATTTAGGGTTATTTGCAGTGGGAGATTGATGACAGCGTGTGTAGGTTATAATAGGGTGTGGGATTTTGGGGCAACATATTTAGCGTTATTTGCAGTGGGAGATTGATGACAGCGTGTGTAGTTATAATGGGGTGTGGGATTTTGGGGCAGCATATTTAGCGTTATTTGCAGGGGGAGATTGATGACAGCGTGTGTAGTTGTAATGGGGTGTGGTATTTTGGGGCAGCATATTTAGCGTTATTTGCAGGGGGAGATTGATGACAGCGTGTGTAGTTATAATGGGGTGTGGGGTTTTGGGGCAGCACATTTAGGGTTATTTGCAGTGGGAGATTGATGACAGCGTGTGTAGTTATAAGGGGGTGTGGGGTTTTGGGGCAGCAGCATATTTAGCGTTATTTGCAGTGGGAGATTGATGACAGCGTGTGTAGTTATAATGGGGTGTGGGGTTTTGGGGCAGCATATTTAGGGTTATTTGCAGTGGGAGATTGATGACAGCGTGTGTAGTTATAATGGGGTGTGGGGTTTTGGGGCAACATATTTAGCGTTATTTGCAGTGGGAGATTGATGACAGCGTGTGTAGTTATAATGGGGTGTGGGGTTTTGGGGCAGCACATTTAGCGTTATTTGCAGTGGGAGATTGATGACAGCGTGTGTAGTTATAATGGGGTGTGGGGTTTTGGGGCAGCACATTTAGGGTTATTTGCAGTGGGAGATTGATGACAGCGTGTGTAGTTATAATGGGGTGTGGGATTTTGGGGCAGCACATTTAGGGTTATTTGCAGTGGGAGATTGATGACAGCGTGTGTAGTTATAAGTGGGTGTGGGTTTTTGGGGCAGCACATTTAGGGTTATTTGCAGTGGGAGATTGATGGCAGCGTGTGTAGTTATAAGTGGGTGTGGGGTTTTGGGGCAGCACATTTAGGGTTATTTGCAGTGGGAGATTGATGGCAGCGTGTGTAGTTATAATGGGGTGTGGGGTTTTGGGGCAGCACATTTAGCGCTATTTGCAGTGGGAGATTGATGACAGCGTGTGTAGTTATAATGGGGTGTGGGGTTTTGGGGCAGCACATTTAGGGTTATTTGCAGTAGGAGATTGATGGCAGCGTGTGTAGTTATAATGGGGTGTGGGGTTTTTGGGGCAGCACATTTAGGGTTATTTGCAGTGGGAGATTGATGACAGCGTGTGTATTTATAATGGGGTGTGGGGTTTTGGGGCAACATATTTAGGGTTATTTGCAGTGGGAGATTGATGACAGCGTGTGTAGTTATAATGGGGTGTGGGGTTTTGGGCAGCACATTTAGGGTTATTTGCAGTGGGAGATTGATGACAGCGTGTGTAGTTATAATGGGGTGTGGGGTTTTGGGGCAGCACATTTAGGGTTATTTGCAGTGGGAGATTGATGGCAGCGTGTGTAGTTATAATAGGGTGTGGGGTTTTGGGCAGCACATTTAGGGTTATTTGCAGTGGGAGATTGATGACAGCGTGTGTAGTTATAAGTGGGTGTGGGGTTTTGGGGCAGCACATTTAGGGTTATTTGCAGTGGGAGATTGATGACAGCGTGTGTAGTTATAATGGGGTGTGGGGTTTTGGGACAACATATTTAGGGTTATTTGCAGTGGGAGATTGATGACAGCGTGTGTAGGTTATAATAGGGTGTGGGGTTTTGGGGCAGCAGATTTAGGGTTATTTGCAGTGGGAGATTGATGACAGCGTGTGTAGTTATAAGTGGGTGTGGGGTTTTGGGGCAGCACATTTAGGGTTATTTGCAGTGGGAGATTGATGACAGCGTGTGTAGTTATAATGGGGTGTGGGGTTTTGGGGCAACATATTTAGGGTTATTTGCAGTGGGAGATTGATGACAGCGTGTGTAGGTTATAATAGGGTGTGGGGTTTTGGGGCAGCACATTTAGGGTTATTTGCAGTGGGAGATTGATGGCAGCGTGTGTAGTTATAATGGGATGTGGGGTGTGGGGTAGCACATTTAGGGTTATTTGCAGTGGGAGATTGATGGCAGCGTGTGTAGTTATAATAGGGTGTGGGGTGTGGGGTAGCACATTTAGGGTTATTTGCAGTGGGAGATTGATGGCAGCGTGTGTAGTTATAATGGTGTGTGGGGTTTTGAGGCAACATATTTAGGGTTATTTGCAGTGGGAGATTGATGGCAGCGTGTGTAGTTATAATGGGGTGTGGGGTTTTGGGCAGCACATTTAGGGTCATTTGCAGTGGGAGATTGATGACAGCGTGTGTAGTTATAATGGGGTGTGGGGTTTTGGGCAGCACATTTAGGGTCATTTGCAGTGGGAGATTGATGACAGCGTGTGTAGTTATAATGGGGTGTGGGGTTTTGGGGCAACATATTTAGGGTTATTTGCAGTGGGAGATTGATGACAGCGTGTGTAGTTATAAGGGGGTGTGGGGTTTTGGGGCAACATATTTAGCGTTATTTGCAGTGGGAGATTGATGACAGCGTGTGTAGTTATAAGTGGGTGTGGGGTTTTGGGGCAGCACATTTAGGGTTATTTGCAGTGGGAGATTGATGGCAGCGTGTGTAGTTATAAGGGGGTGTGGGGTTTTGGGGCAGCACATTTAGGGTTATTTGCAGTGGGAGATTGATGACAGCGTGTGTAGGTTATAATAGGGTGTGAGGTTTTGGGGCAACATATTTAGGGTTATTTGCAGTGGGAGATTGATGGCAGCGTGTGTAGTTATAATGGGGTGTGGGATTTTGGGGCAGCAGCACATTTAGGGTTATTTGCAGTGGGAGATTGATGACAGCGTGTGTATTTATAAGGGGGTGTGGGGTTTTGGGGCAGCACATTTAGCGCTATTTGCAGTGGGAGATTGATGACAGCGTGTGTAGTTATAATGGGGTGTGGGATTTTGGGGCAGCAGCACATTTAGGGTTATTTGCAGTGGGAGATTGATGGCAGCGTGTGTATTTATAAGGGGGTGTGGGGTTTTGGGGCAGCACATTTAGGGTTATTTGCAGTGGGAGATTGATGACAGCGTGCAGTTATAATGGGGTGTGGGGTTTTGGGCAGCACATTTAGGGTCATTTGCAGTGGGAGATTGATGACAGCGTGTGTAGTTATAATGGGGTGTGGGGTTTTGGGGCAACATATTTAGGGTTATTTGCAGTGGGAGATTGATGGCAGCGTGTGTAGTTATAAGTGGGTGTGGGGTTTTGGGGCAGCACATTTAGGGTTATTTGCAGTGGGAGATTGATGGCAGCGTGTGTAGTTATAAGGGGGTGTGGGGTTTTGGGGCAGCACATTTAGCGCTATTTGCAGTGGGAGATTGATGACAGCGTGTGTAGTTATAATGGGGTGTGGGGTTTTGGGGCAGCACATTTAGCGCTATTTGCAGTAGGAGATTGATGGCAGCGTGTGTAGTTATAATGGGGTGTGGGGTTTTTGGGCAGCACATTTAGGGTTATTTGCAGTGGGAGATTGATGACAGCGTGTGTATTTATAATGGGGTGTGGGGTTTTGGGGCAACATATTTAGGGTTATTTGCAGTGGGAGATTGATGACAGCGTGTGTAGTTATAAGTGGGTGTGGGGTTTTGGGCAGCACATTTAGGGTTATTTGCAGTGGGAGATTGATGACAGCGTGTGTAGTTATAAGGGGATGTGGGGTTTTGGGCAGCACATTTAGGGTTATTTGCAGTGGGAGATTGATGACAGCGTGTGTAGTTATAATGGGGTGTGGGGTTTTGGGGCAGCACATTTAGGGTTATTTGCAGTGGGAGATTGATGACAGCGTGTGTAGTTATAATGGGGTGTGGGGTTTTGGGCAGCACATTTAGGGTTATTTGCAGTGGGAGATTGATGGCAGCGTGTGTAGTTATAATAGGGTGTGGGGTTTTGGGCAGCACATTTAGGGTTATTTGCAGTGGGAGATTGATGACAGCGTGTAGTTATAAGTGGGTGTGGGGTTTTGGGGCAGCACATTTAGGGTTATTTGCAGTGGGAGATTGATGACAGCGTGTGTAGTTATAATGGGGTGTGGGGTTTTGGGACAACATATTTAGGGTTATTTGCAGTGGGAGATTGATGACAGCGTGTGTAGGTTATAATAGGGTGTGGGGTTTTGGGGCAGCACATTTAGGGTTATTTGCAGTGGGAGATTGATGACAGCGTGTGTAGTTATAAGGGGGTGTGGGATTTTGGGGCAGCACATTTAGGGTTATTTGCAGTGGGAGATTGATGGCAGCGTGTGTAGTTATAATGGGATGAGGGGTTTTGGGGCAACATATTTAGGGTTATTTGCAGTGGGAGATTGATGACAGCGTGTGTAGTTATAAGTGGGTGTGGGGTTTGGGGGCAGCACATTTAGGGTTATTTGCAGTGGGAGATTGATGACAGCGTGTGTAGTTATAATGGGGTGTGGGGTTTTGGGGCAACATATTTAGGGTTATTTGCAGTGGGAGATTGATGACAGCGTGTGTAGGTTATAATAGGGTGTGGGGTTTTGGGGCAGCACATTTAGGGTTATTTGCAGTGGGAGATTGATGGCAGCGTGTGTAGTTATAATGGGATGTGGGGTGTGGGGTAGCACATTTAGGGTTATTTGCAGTGGGAGATTGATGGCAGCGTGTGTAGTTATAATAGGGTGTGGGGTGTGGGGTAGCACATTTAGGGTTATTTGCAGTGGGAGATTGATGGCAGCGTGTGTAGTTATAATGGTGTGTGGGGTTTTGAGGCAACATATTTAGGGTTATTTGCAGTGGGAGATTGATGGCAGCGTGTGTAGTTATAATGGGGTGTGGGGTTTTGGGCAGCACATTTAGGGTCATTTGCAGTGGGAGATTGATGACAGCGTGTGTAGTTATAATGGGGTGTGGGGTTTTGGGCAGCACATTTAGGGTTATTTGCAGTGGGAGATTGATGACAGCGTGTGTAGTTATAATGGGGTGTGGGGTTTTGGGGCAACATATTTAGGGTTATTTGCAGTGGGAGATTGATGACAGCGTGTGTAGTTATAAGGGGGTGTGGGATTTTGGGGCAGCACATTTAGGGTTATTTGCAGTGGGAGATTGATGGCAGCGTGTGTAGTTATAATGGGGTGTGGGGTTTTGGGGCAACATATTTAGGGTTATTTGCAGTGGGAGATTGATGACAGCGTGTGTAGTTATAATAGGGTGTGGGATTTTGGGGCAGCACATTTAGGGTTATTTGCAGTGGGAGATTGATGACAACGTGTGTAGTTATAATGGGGTGTGGGGTTTTGGGGCAACATATTTAGGGTTATTTGCAGTGGGAGATTGATGGCAGCGTGTGTAGTTATAAGGGGGTGTGGGGTTTTGGGCAGCACATTTAGGGTTATTTGCAGTGGGAGATTGATGGCAGCGTGTGTAGTTATAAGGGGGTGTGGGGTTTTGGGCAGCACATTTAGGGTTATTTGCAGTGGGAGATTGATGGCAGCATGTGTAGTTATAATGGGGTGTAGGGTTTGGGGCAGCACATTTAGCGTTATTTGCAGGGGGAGATTGATGACAGCGTGTGTAGTTATAATGGGGTGTGGGGTTTTGGGGCAACATATTTAGGGTTATTTGCAGTGGGAGATTGATGGCAGCGTGTGTAGTTATAATGGGGTGTGGGGTTTTGGGCAGCACATTTAGGGTTATTTGCAGTGGGAGATTGATGACAGCGTGTGTAGTTATAATGGGGTGTGGGGTTTTGGTGCAGCACATTTAGGGTTATTTGCAGTGGGAGATTGATGGCAGCGTGTGTAGTTATAATAGGGTGTGGGGTTTTGGGGCAACATATTTAGGGTTATTTGCAGTGGGAGATTGATGACAGCGTGTGTAGTTATAATGGGGTGTGGGGTTTTGGGCAGCACATTTAGGGTTATTTGCAGTGGGAGATTGATGACAGCGTGTGTAGTTATAATGGGGTGTGGGGGTTTGGGGCAGCACATTTAGGGTTATTTGCAGTGGGAGATTGATGACAGCGTGTGTAGTTATAAGGGGGTGTAGGGTTTGGGGCAGCACATTTAGCGTTATTTGCAGTGGGAGATTGATGACAGCGTGTGTAGTTATAATGGGGTGTGGGGTTTTGGGGCAGCACATTTAGCGCTATTTGCAGTGGGAGATTGATGGCAGCGTGTGTAGTTATAATAGGGTGTGGGGTTTTGGGGCAACACATTTAGGGTTATTTGCAGTGGGAGATTGATGACAGCGTGTGTAGTTATAAGGGGGTGTGGGATTTTGGGGCAGCACATTTAGGGTTATTTGCAGTGGGAGATTGATGACAGCGTGTGTAGGTTATAATAGGGTGTGGGGTTTTGGGGCAGCACATTTAGGGTTATTTGCAGTGGGAGATTGATGACAGCGTGTGTAGTTATAAGGGGGTGTGGGATTTTGGGGCAGCACATTTAGGGTTATTTGCAGTGGGAGATTGATGGCAGCGTGTGTAGTTATAATGGGATGAGGGGTTTTGGGGCAACATATTTAGGGTTATTTGCAGTGGGAGATTGATGACAGCGTGTGTAGTTATAAGTGGGTGTGGGGTTTTGGGGCAGCACATTTAGGGTTATTTGCAGTGGGAGATTGATGACAGCGTGTGTAGTTATAATGGGGTGTGGGGTTTTGGGGCAACATATTTAGGGTTATTTGCAGTGGGAGATTGATGACAGCGTGTGTAGGTTATAATAGGGTGTGGGGTTTTGGGGCAGCACATTTAGGGTTATTTGCAGTGGGAGATTGATGGCAGCGTGTGTAGTTATAATGGGATGTGGGGTGTGGGGTAGCACATTTAGGGTTATTTGCAGTGGGAGATTGATGGCAGCGTGTGTAGTTATAATAGGGTGTGGGGTGTGGGGTAGCACATTTAGGGTTATTTGCAGTGGGAGATTGATGGCAGCGTGTGTAGTTATAATGGTGTGTGGGGTTTTGAGGCAACATATTTAGGGTTATTTGCAGTGGGAGATTGATGGCAGCGTGTGTAGTTATAATGGGGTGTGGGGTTTTGGGCAGCACATTTAGGGTCATTTGCAGTGGGAGATTGATGACAGCGTGTGTAGTTATAATGGGGTGTGGGGTTTTGGGCAGCACATTTAGGGTTATTTGCAGTGGGAGATTGATGACAGCGTGTGTAGTTATAATGGGGTGTGGGGTTTTGGGGCAACATATTTAGGGTTATTTGCAGTGGGAGATTGATGACAGCGTGTGTAGTTATAAGGGGGTGTGGGGTTTTGGGGCAGCACATTTAGGGTTATTTGCAGTGGGAGATTGATGGCAGCGTGTGTAGTTATAATGGGGTGTGGGGTTTTGGGGCAACATATTTAGGGTTATTTGCAGTGGGAGATTGATGACAGCGTGTGTAGTTATAATAGGGTGTGGGATTTTGGGGCAGCACATTTAGGGTTATTTGCAGTGGGAGATTGATGACAACGTGTGTAGTTATAATGGGGTGTGGGGTTTTGGGGCAACATATTTAGGGTTATTTGCAGTGGGAGATTGATGGCAGCGTGTGTAGTTATAAGGGGGTGTGGGGTTTTGGGCAGCACATTTAGGGTTATTTGCAGTGGGAGATTGATGGCAGCGTGTGTAGTTATAAGGGGGTGTGGGGTTTTGGGCAGCACATTTAGGGTTATTTGCAGTGGGAGATTGATGGCAGCATGTGTAGTTATAATGGGGTGTAGGGTTTGGGGCAGCACATTTAGCGTTATTTGCAGGGGGAGATTGATGACAGCGTGTGTAGTTATAATGGGGTGTGGGGTTTTGGGGCAACATATTTAGGGTTATTTGCAGTGGGAGATTGATGGCAGCGTGTGTAGTTATAATGGGGTGTGGGGTTTTGGGCAGCACATTTAGGGTTATTTGCAGTGGGAGATTGATGACAGCGTGTGTAGTTATAATGGGGTGTGGGGTTTTGGTGCAGCACATTTAGGGTTATTTGCAGTGGGAGATTGATGGCAGCGTGTGTAGTTATAATAGGGTGTGGGGTTTTGGGGCAACATATTTAGGGTTATTTGCAGTGGGAGATTGATGACAGCGTGTGTAGTTATAATGGGGTGTGGGGGTTTGGGGCAGCACATTTAGGGTTATTTGCAGTGGGAGATTGATGACAGCGTGTGTAGTTATAAGGGGGTGTAGGGTTTGGGGCAGCACATTTAGCGTTATTTGCAGTGGGAGATTGATGACAGCGTGTGTAGTTATAATGGGGTGTGGGGTTTTGGGGCAGCACATTTAGCGCTATTTGCAGTGGGAGATTGATGGCAGCGTGTGTAGTTATAATAGGGTGTGGGGTTTTGGGGCAACATATTTAGGGTTATTTGCAGTGGGAGATTGATGACAGCGTGTGTAGTTATAATGGGGTGTGGGGTTTTGGGCAGCACATTTAGGGTTATTTGCAGTGGGAGATTGATGACAGCGTGTGTAGTTATAATAGGGTGTGGGGTTTTGGGCAGCACATTTAGGGTTATTTGCAGTGGGAGATTGATGACAGCGTGTGTAGTTATAAGGGGGTGTGGGGTTTTGGGCAGCACATTTAGGGTTATTTGCAGTGGGAGATTGATGACAGCGTGTGTAGTTATAATGGGGTGTGGGGTTTTGGGGCAACATATTTAGGGTTATTTGCAGTGGGAGATTGATGGCAGCGTGTGTAGTTATAAGGGGGTGTGGGGTTTTGGGGCAACATATTTAGGGTTATTTGCAGTGGGAGATTGATGGCAGCGTGTGTAGTTATAATGGGGTGTGGGGTAGCACATTTAGGGTTATTTGCAGTGGGAGATTGATGACACCATGTGTAGTTATAATGGGGTGTGGGGGTTTGGGGCAGCACATTTTGGGTTATTTGCAGTGGGAGATTGATGACAGCGTGTGTAGTTATAAGGGGGTGTGGGGTTTTGGGCAGCACATTTAGGGTTATTTGCAGTGGGAGATTGATGACAGCGTGTGTAGTTATAATGGGGTGTGGGGTTTTGGGGCAACATATTTAGGGTTATTTGCAGTGGGAGATTGATGGCAGCGTGTGTAGTTATAAGGGGGTGTGGGGTTTTGGGGCAACATATTTAGGGTTATTTGCAGTGGGAGATTGATGGCAGCGTGTGTAGTTATAATGGGGTGTGGGGTAGCACATTTAGGGTTATTTGCAGTGGGAGATTGATGACAGCGTGTGCAGTTATAATGGGGTGTGGGGTTTTGGGCAGCACATTTAGGGTTATTTGCAGTGGGAGATTGATGACAGCGTGTGTAGTTATAATAGGGTGTGGGGTTTTGGGCAGCACATTTAGGGTTATTTGCAGTGGGAGATTGATGACAGCGTGTGTAGTTATAATAGGGTGTGGGGGTTTGGGGCAGCACATTTAGGGTTATTTGCAGTCGGAGATTGATGACAGCGTGTGTAGTTATAATGGGGTGTGGGGTTTTGGGGCAGCACATTTAGGGTTATTTGCAGTGGGAGATTGATGACAACGTGTGTAGTTATAATGGGGTGTGGGGTTTTGGGGCAACATATTTAGGGTTATTTGCAGTGGGAGATTGATGGCAGCGTGTGTAGTTATAATGGGGTGTGGGGTAGCACATTTAGGGTTATTTGCAGTGGGAGATTGATGACACCATGTGTAGTTATAATGGGGTGTGGGGGTTTGGGGCAGCACATTTAGGGTTATTTGCAGTGGGAGATTGATAACAGCGTGTGTAGTTATAAGGGGGTGTGGGGTTTTGGGCAGCACATTTAGGGTTATTTGCAGTGGGAGATTGATGACAGCGTGTGTAGTTATAATGGGGTGTGGGGTTTTGGGGCAACATATTTAGGGTTATTTGCAGTGGGAGATTGATGGCAGCGTGTGTAGTTATAAGGGGGTGTGGGGTTTTGGGGCAACATATTTAGGGTTATTTGCAGTGGGAGATTGATGGCAGCGTGTGTAGTTATAATGGGGTGTGTGGTGTGGGGTAGCACATTTAGGGTTATTTGCAGTGGGAGATTGATGACAGCGTGTGCAGTTATAATGGGGTGTGGGGTTTTGGGCAGCACATTTAGGGTTATTTGCAGTGGGAGATTGATGACAGCGTGTGTAGTTATAATAGGGTGTGGGGTTTTGGGCAGCACATTTAGGGTTATTTGCAGTGGGAGATTGATGACAGCGTGTGTAGTTATAATAGGGTGTGGGGGTTTGGGGCAGCACATTTAGGGTTATTTGCAGTGGGAGATTGATGACAGCGTGTGTAGTTATAATGGGGTGTGGGGGTTTGGGGCAGCACATTTAGGGTTATTTGCAGTGGGAGATTGATGACAGCGTGTGTAGTTATAATGGGGTGTGGGGTTTTGGGGCAGCAGCATATTTAGCGTTATTTGCAGTGGGAGATTGATGGCAGCGTGTGTAGTTATAAGGGGGTGTGGGGTTTTGGGGCAACATATTTAGGGTTATTTGCAGTGGGAGATTGATGGCAGCATGTGTAGTTATAATGGGGTGTGGGGTAGCACATTTAGGGTTATTTGCAGTGGGAGATTGATGACAGCGTGTGCAGTTATAATGGGGTGTGGGGTTTTGGGCAGCACATTTAGGGTTATTTGCAGTGGGAGATTGATGGCAGCGTGTGTAGTTATAATAGGGTGTGGGGTTTTGGGGCAGCACATTTAGGGTTATTTATAATAGGGGTTTCTGTAGAATTAAACCATTATTGCTAAAACAAAAGGAATGCACCAGTACTTGATCTGTTTTTTTTATTTTTTATTTTTAATGTTATGCTATATCCAATCATTTTGGTTTAATTTTGACTTTACTGTTCCTTTAAAGTTTCATGATTCAAATAGAGCCTACAATAGAAAAAAAAAGATTTACTTTTATTATCAAATAAATAATGTATTTATTATGCAGTGTCTATCTCTGCCACCTCTGCTGGCAAGCTATTCCACCTATCTACCACAAAGGCTAATCATACTTGTTATTCTCCTTTCTACCCCTATGAGGAGTCCTAAGAGTGGAAGTGAGCAATTCCGATTAATAAATTAATTTCTGCAAAGTGCAAGGAGTGAGGTGAGACGTTTGGAATGTGGGCGTCGCCATCCAGTTGAACTTTACGCAAACTCTATTTAAAAGAGAATTATCAGTGCATAAAAGTGCTATTCCCCTGAGATTCTTAAGGGAGTGTGTGCCTGTGCAGATAAGCAGACAGATTAATGTAGTCTGTAAATGGTGTAAATCCCATTTAATTGAAGAATAATTTAAATGCTGTGGTTAAGAGCATTCTAGGCAAAAGTGATTCATCTCACACAACTCACCCTGTTGATCTAGATTTGCCAACTTTGTGCTCAGTTAATTGTTCTGTTAATTGTAGCAATATCTACAAAATTAAAGGGAAAGTAAAGTATTAAAGGGACACTGTACCCAAAAATTTTCTTTCGTGATTCAGATTGAGCATGAAATTTTAAGCAACTTTCTAATTTACTCCTATTATCAAATTTTCTTCATTCTCTTGGTATCTTTATTTGAAATTCAAGAATGTAAGTTTAGATGCCAGCCCATTTTTGGTGAACAACCTGGGTTGTCCTTGCTGATTGGTAGATAAATTCATCCACCAATAAAAAAGTGCTGTCCAGAGTACTGAAACCAAAAAAAAGCTTAGATGCCTCCTTTTTCAAATAATGATAGCAAGAGAACAAAGACAAATTGATAATAGGAGTAAATTAGAAAGTTGCTTAAAATTGCATGCTCTATCTGAATTACAAAAGAAAAAATTTGGGTACAGTGTCCCTTTAATTAAACTTCCATGGTTTAGATAGAGCATTGCTATAATCATTGTGCTAAAACACATGCACACTCCTGAGCTATGAGCCTATATAGGTTTATTCATCAAAAGATGCTAACAGAAAAAAAAAATATTATAGAAGTAAATTAGAAACATGTTTATTATTCCATGCTCTATCTGAATCATTAACGTTTCATTTTGACTTTACTGTTCTTTTTCCCTTTTTTCATGATACATTTTAATTTTTGGGATTGAATATCATGGAAGCGATGCATTAAACAAAGCATAAGTCAGTGTTGTATTGCGGCATAATGTCATTTATATTTGTTAAACTGTGAGTATTTCTTGTATATTTCAAAAGCATTGAAACTTCTGCTCTTTTTTTACCAGGGGTGAGTTAGATGCAGCCCATCAGCGGCAGTTTAAATTGTTACATAAAGAACAATGTAAAGTATGCAGCAAGGATTTTTAGCTAGTTTTTTTTGCTGGAGGTACTTGACTTACCCCATAACAATGACATCCTTGTGTGCAATATAAATAGCTAAGACTTAAAAGATTAGTTTGTCTCCCTACTCACTGTAAAAAAAGTGAAACAAAAGTAGGCACCTGGACTTGCAGTTTGGTTTACATGAATCACATGAGTGTTTGCAGGTTAACCCTAAAAATGCACTTTCTAGTATGGCATATAGACCATCAATCCATTGGTCATCGCACATACAGTCAGGGTCAGCTCAACCATGGGACCAAGTGGGTCAAGAGCACCCAGGCAGCACTTGACAAGAGGCAGCACTTCAGTGACTGAGTCAGTCACTGTCAGACCCAGATCGCTCATGTATTCCATCTCTTTTTGTGGGAGAAGCTGCAGGCTCGCTGCATATAATCACACCATGTGCAGGGGGCAGCACTTCAGGGACTGAGTCAGTCACTGTCAGACCCAGATCGCTCATGTATTCCATCTCTTTTTGTGGGAGAAGCTGCAGGCTCGCTGCATATAATCACACCATGTGCAGGGGGCAGCACTTCAGGGACTGAGTCAGTCACTGTCAGACCCAGATCGCTCCTGTATTCCATCTCTTTTTGTGGGAGAAGCTGCAGGCTCGCTGCATATAATCACACCATGTGCAGGGGGCAGCACTTCAGGGACTGAGTCAGTCACTGTCAGACCCAGACCGCTCCTGTCTTCCATCTCTTTTTGTGGGAGAAGCTGCAGGGTCGCTGCATATAATCACACCATGTGCAGGGGGCAGCACTTCAGGGACTGAGTAAGTCACTGTCAGACCCAGACCGCTCCTGTCTTCCATCTCTTTTTGTGGGAGAAGCTGCAGGCTCGCTGCATATAATCACACCATGTGCAGGGGGCAGCACTTCAGGGACTGAGTAAGTCACTGTCAGACCCAGACCGCTCCTGTCTTCCATCTCTTTTTGTGGGAGAAGCTGCAGGCTCGCTGCATATAATCACACCATGTGCAGGGGGAAGCACTTCAGGGACTGAGTCAGTCACTGTCAGACCCAGACCGCTCCTGTCTTCCATCTCTTTTTGTGGGAGAAGCTGCAGGGTCGCTGCATATAATCACACCATGTGCAGGGGGCAGCACTTCAGGGACTGAGTAAGTCACTGTCAGACCCAGACCACTCCTGTCTTCCATCTCTTTTTGTGGGAGAAGCTGCAGGCTCGCTCGCTGCATATAATCACACCATGTGCAGGGGGCAGCACTTCAGGCACTGAGTAAGTCACTGTCAGACCCAGACCACTCCTGTCTTCCATCTCTTTTTGTGGGAAAAGCTGCAGGCTCGCTGCATATAATCACACCATGTGCAGGGGGCAGCACTTCAGGGACTGAGTCAGTCACTGTCAGACCCAGATCGCTCCTGTCTTCCTTCTCTTTTTGTGGGAGAAGCTGCAGGCTCGCTGCATATAATCACACCATGTGCAGGGGGCAGCACTTCAGGGACTGAGTAAGTCACTGTCAGACCCAGACCGCTCCTGTCTTCCATCTCTTTTTGTGGGAGAAGCTGCAGGCTCGCTGCATATAATCACACCATGTGCAGGGGGAAGCACTTCAGGGACTGAGTCAGTCACTGTCAGACCCAGACCGCTCCTGTCTTCCATCTCTTTTTGTGGGAGAAGCTGCAGGCTCGCTGCATATAATCACACCATGTGCAGGGGGCAGCACTTCAGGGACTGAGTAAGTCACTGTCAGACCCAGACCGCTCCTGTCTTCCATCTCTTTTTGTGGGAGAAGCTGCAGGCTCGCTGCATATAATCACACCATGTGCAGGGGGAAGCACTTCAGGGACTGAGTCAGTCACTGTCAGACCCAGACCGCTCCTGTCTTCCATCTCTTTTTGTGGGAGAAGCTGCAGGGTCGCTGCATATAATCACACCATGTGCAGGGGGCAGCACTTCAGGGACTGAGTAAGTCACTGTCAGACCCAGACCACTCCTGTCTTCCATCTCTTTTTGTGGGAGAAGCTGCAGGCTCGCTCGCTGCATATAATCACACCATGTGCAGGGGGCAGCACTTCAGGCACTGAGTAAGTCACTGTCAGACCCAGACCACTCCTGTCTTCCATCTCTTTTTGTGGGAAAAGCTGCAGGCTCGCTGCATATAATCACACCATGTGCAGGGGGCAGCACTTCAGGGACTGAGTCAGTCACTGTCAGACCCAGATCGCTCCTGTCTTCCTTCTCTTTTTGTGGGAGAAGCTGCAGGCTCGCTGCATATAATCACACCATGTGCAGGGGGCAGCACTTCAGGCACTGAGTAAGTCACTGTCAGACCCAGACCACTCCTGTCTTCCATCTCTTTTTGTGGGAGAAGCTGCAGGCTCGCTCGCTGCATATAATCACACCATGTGCAGGGGGCAGCACTTCAGTGACTGAGTCAGTCACTGTCAGACCCAGATCGCTCCTGTCTTCCATCTCTTTTTGTGGGAGAAGCTGCAGGCTCGCTGCATATAATCACACCATGTGCAGGGGGCAGCACTTCAGGGACTGAGTCAGTCACTGTCAGACCCAGACCGCTCCTGTCTTCCATCTCTTTTTGTGGGAGAAGCTGCAGGGTCGCTGCATATAATCACACCATGTGCAGGGGGCAGCACTTCAGGGACTGAGTAAGTCACTGTCAGACCCAGACCGCTCCTGTCTTCCATCTCTTTTTGTGGGAGAAGCTGCAGGCTCGCTGCATATAATCACACCATGTGCAGGGGGCAGCACTTCAGGGACTGAGTAAGTCACTGTCAGACCCAGACCGCTCCTGTCTTCCATCTCTTTTTGTGGGAGAAGCTGCAGGCTCGCTGCATATAATCACACCATGTGCAGGGGGAATCACTTCAGGGACTGAGTCAGTCACTGTCAGACCCAGACCGCTCCTGTCTTCCATCTCTTTTTGTGGGAGAAGCTGCAGGGTCGCTGCATATAATCACACCATGTGCAGGGGGCAGCACTTCAGGGACTGAGTAAGTCACTGTCAGACCCAGACCACTCCTGTCTTCCATCTCTTTTTGTGGGAGAAGCTGCAGGCTCGCTCGCTGCATATAATCACACCATGTGCAGGGGGCAGCACTTCAGGCACTGAGTAAGTCACTGTCAGACCCAGACCACTCCTGTCTTCCATCTCTTTTTGTGGGAAAAGCTGCAGGCTCGCTGCATATAATCACACCATGTGCAGGGGGCAGCACTTCAGGGACTGAGTCAGTCACTGTCAGACCCAGATCGCTCCTGTCTTCCTTCTCTTTTTGTGGGAGAAGCTGCAGGCTCGCTGCATATAATCACACCATGTGCAGGGGGCAGCACTTCAGGCACTGAGTAAGTCACTGTCAGACCCAGACCACTCCTGTCTTCCATCTCTTTTTGTGGGAGAAGCTGCAGGCTCGCTCGCTGCATATAATCACACCATGTGCAGGGGGCAGCACTTCAGTGACTGAGTCAGTCACTGTCAGACCCAGATCGCTCCTGTCTTCCATCTCTTTTTGTGGGAGAAGCTGCAGGCTCGCTGCATATAATCACACCATGTGCAGGGGGCAGCACTTCAGGGACTGAGTCAGTCACTGTCAGACCCAGATCGCTCCTGTCTTCCATCTCTTTTTGTGGGAGAAGCTGCAGACTCGCTGCATATAATATCACCATGTGCAGGGGGCAGCACTTCAGGGACTGAGTCAGTCACTGTCAGACCCAGATCGCTCCTGTCTTCCATCTCTTTTTGTGGGAGAAGCTGCAGGCTCGCTGCATATAATCACACCATGTGCAGGGGGCAGCACTTCAGGGACTGAGTCAGTCACTGTCAGACCCAGACCGCTCCTGTCTTCCATCTCTTTTTGTGGGAGAAGCTGCAGGCTCGCTGCATATAATCACACCATGTGCAGGGGGCAGCACTTCAGGGACTGAGTCAGTCACTGTCAGACCCAGACCGCTCCTGTCTTCCATCTCTTTTTGTGGGAGAAGCTGCAGGGTCGCTGCATATAATTACACCATGTGCAGGGGGCAGCATTTCAGGGACTGAGTCAGTCACTGTCAGACCCAGACCGCTCCTGTCTTCCATCTCTTTTTGTGGGAGAAGCTGCAGGGTCGCTGCATATAATCACACCATGTGCAGGGGGCAGCACTTCAGGGACTGAGTAAGTCACTGTCAGACCCAGACCACTCCTGTCTTCCATCTCTTTTTGTGGGAGAAGCTGCAGGCTCGCTGCATATAATCACACCATGTGCAGGGGGCAGCACTTCAGGGACTGAGTCAGTCACTGTCAGACCCAGACCTCTCCTGTCCTCTGTCTCTATAGTGGAAGTCACAGGCTTGCAGCAGCATAGCCTCATCATGCACAATGACACAGAAATGGTCAGGAGAGACATTCAAGGTGGGACAAGTGCTTCTTTAACTTCCTTCTCACATATTGCACAATTGTGCATAAGCATTAGTTGCATGTAGGTAGGAAGGCTTAGCAGAGTCAAAGGCCAGGCTAGTAGTTTGATATTTTACCCAATAATTTTACTACTGGGGGGGCATCATTTCTTTCTCTGACCTAGGCAGCACAATATCTTGAGCCAGCCCTGCATACAGTACAATGGACTATGTTCTTTTTGCTTTGAGAAAAATAATTAGCACATAAACACACAAAAACAGATCATGAGATTTAGTTTCCACACAAATCCTCAGGATTGGGCAGCATTTTTTAGTGCTTCTTTCTATCAGAGAGGTTGGCGAGCACAGCCTAATAGCCTAATCTCTTCCGATTAAATGTTGCTTAAACTCCAAGGTCAGGCTTGTTTCAGATTTCTCTCTACATTATGCAAAAACATGTTCAATAGTTTAGGTGCATTTACTGTAAAAGGAAATGTTTTTGCTTGCCGAACAAAAGATAACTAAACAGGACTACAAACAACAGGGCTAACAAATTCCAATATATAATGGATACCACAATGTTACTAAGGTCTACTGTAATGAATACTTTGAAAATTATATGTTCATCTGCTAAAGGATTTGCAGGACAGTGTACTGAATGGTAACGTATGGCAACAACTATGGCAAATAGATATTTTAACATAGGATTATCCACCTGTAGGCCATATTGTGGCCAAAAATGATCAAAGTTAAGTTCACACAACTTGCACATACTTTGCCTCAAAAGACAGCATGAATTATTTTATGAAAAGGAATTGCTCCAAATGTGTAGTAAGATTATTTGAACAGCTTTGTATTTGCCACATAGATCGTATGGCGCACTAACATTAGCGCTCACGTGATATTAAAATTAAATTTGAGCTTTGTCGGTTTAGTACGACTGAAGACCTTGCACTAAGGGTTAGGGCTAAAAAAAAAAAAATGTACTCATATATACACTATCTAATAAAAATTATTCACGTACATTTTAAGAATAAAAAGTTATAAGGGTAAAATATGGTATATGACAAGGTATTTGAATGGAATGGGCTATAATGTATACATATATACATACATACATGTACATTTGTATATATATATATATATATACTGTATATACACACACATATAAACATGCACGCACACACACATATATATACACACACACACACACATATATATATATATATATACAAAAAAAATTTTTTAGCACACCTTACAAAAAGTTTATATACACATCTTTGGGAGTGCTGCCAATATGACCCAGTAATTACACAAACAAAAAGGTAATGGCGCGCATCCATTTTCAAAAGCACAACATATTTTTTGAACTGCTGCAAAAAATTGCCTGCAAAAAACATCAAGAGAACTATTCTTTTTTAAATAAAATTGGGATCTTAGTCACACAATATGGCCATATTCTGCTTAGCTGGTCACCAACTTACAAGGTGCCCCAATATAGACTGGTCCTAACACTACAGTCCTTTTGCCACAGATGGCATTCCTGCTTTTACTCTTCACAATAGAATGAGACTCCCTGGCTTTTGTGTCATGAGCACACCTGAGCTTGGGTGGGGTGCTTAAACCAATGGGAGAGGGTCGGTCTCCCTGATTATGTTTAATAAAATTTGTTTTTTTAGCACACCTTACAAAAAGTTTATATATACATCTTATACTTTGGAGCTTTTCTCCCAAAAATACCTGAAAATATTATTTTTTATTTTAGATTTAATAATGTGCTTTACTATGTATGTACTGTTAATATTTCATTCCAATTTTCTTCACATAGGGGAAAATATTCTATACATTCTTAAATAGATATTCATATATATATATAATTCAACAAAATTACAAAGATAGCGTCAGCACTGTTTCTTGTAGAAACATCCTTTCTTTATTGAAGCAACATGAGGATAAAACAGCAACGTTTCGAGTCAAGTAGACCCTTAACTCGAAACGTTGCTGTTTTATCCTCATGTTGCTTCAATAAAGAAAGGATGTTTCTACAAGAAACAGTGCTGACGCTATCTTTGTAATTTTGTGGAATAGAGAGGTTAGCAGGCCTCTCCAGTGTGCGTGCACTTGGACACTTTACCATATAAAGATTATTGCACTGGGAAGTATATTGGCAAGGGTGCTGAACTTACCTTGTTTGTTTGATATTATTATTATTATTATTATTATTTATTTATAAAGCGCCAGCAGATTATGCAGCGGTATACAAAGAATAAAAACATTACAGGGATTCAGTAATACACAAACAAGTACATTAGAGGTAAATAACAGTTTTAGGTGCAATAATTGAGTTATACAAAAGGAGAGGAGTGCCCTGCCCTTGAGCACAATCAGTAGTAGTTCACTTTAAATACAAAGTGGCCTACAGGTAGAAAGACTCTCAAGCTTACAATCTAAATGAGAGGGAATGGACACAGAAGGTGAGGGAGAAGGGAAATAAGTCTGATAAAAGGCAGGGTAAACTGAGAGTGAGTGACGATATAGGGGGAAAAAAGTTTATGGTGACTTAGCAAAAGAGGTTTTGAAAAGTGTAAAAGAATGTGGTAAAATGTCAGTACAAAGGCTGTGAGTCTGAAGTGGTTTCTCTATCCTGGATTATTAATCACAGCTGCACATAATTACTGTTAGAAAATTGCCTGGTGAGAATGTTTAGAGGGGAGGAGTGGTTTGAAGCACAGCAGGGTGGGAGAAAAGGTTTGGAAACAAACACCTAGATTACGAGTTTTGCGTTATGAGGGGTGCGGTGCTAACGAGCAGTTTAAGCTCACCGCTCACTTACAGACAGCGCTGGAATTACGGGTTTTTAGAAATCTGGCGTTAACCGCAAAAAAGTGAGCGAAGAGCAAAATTTAGCTCCACATCTCACCTCAATACCAGCGCTGCTTACGTTAGCGGTGAGCTGGTAAAACGTGCTCATGCACGATTTCCTCATAGGAATCAATGAAGGAGAGCCGGCTGAAAAAAAAACCTTACAGCTGCAAAAAAACAGCGTTCAGCTCCTAACGCAGCCCCATTGATTCCTATGGGGAAATACTTTTTATGTCTACACCTAACACCCTAACATGAACCCCGAGTCTAAACACCCCTAATCTTACACTTATTAACCCCTAATCTGCTGCCCCCGACATCGCCGACACCTGCATTATATTATTAACCCCTAATCTGCTGCTGGACACCGCCGACACCTACATTATATTTATTAACCCCTAATCTGCCGCCCCCAATGTCGCCGCAACCTAACTACATTTATTAACCCCTAATCTGCCGCCCACAACGTCGCCACCGCTATAATAATGTTATTAACCCATAAACCTAAGTCTAACCCTAACCCCCCCTAACTTAAATATAATTACAATAAATCTAAATAAAATTACTACAATTACCTATTTAATAACTACCTAGTTAAAATAAATACAAATTTACCTGTAAAATAAAACCTAACCTAAGGTACACTAACACCTAACACTACACTATAATTAAATACATTAACTAAATTAAATACAATTAATTACAATTAAATAAAAATTATCTAAAGTACGAAACCCCCCCCACACTAAATTACAGAAAATAATAAAATAATTACAAGATTTTTAAAATAATTACACCTACTCTAATCCCCCTAACAAAATAAAAAAGCCCTACCCTACACTAAATTACAAATAGCCCTTAAAGGGCGTTTTGCAGGGCATTGCCCCAAAGTAATCAGCTCTTTTACCTGTAAAAAAAAAGTACAAATACCCCCCCCAACATTAAAACCCACCACCCACACAACCAACCCTACTCTAAAACCCACCCAATCCCCCCTTAAAAAAACCCTAACACTAACCCCTTGAAGATTCGTACTTTAGATAATTTTATTTAATTGTAATTCATTGTATGTAATTAGTTTAAAAACCTTGTAATTATTTTATTATTTTCTGCAATTTAGTGGGTTTTTTTTTGTACTTTAGATAATTTTATTTAATTGTAATTAATTGTATTTAATTTAGTTAATGTATTTAATTATAGTGTAGTGTTAGGTGTTAGTGTAACTTAGGTTAGGTTTTATTTTACAGGTAAATTTGTATTTATTTTAACTAGGTAGTTATTAAATAGTTAATAACTATTTAATAACTATTCTACCTAGTTAAAATAAATACAAAGTTGCCTGTAAAATAAACTATTAGTTATATTGTAGCTATCTTAGGGTTTATTTTATAGGTAAGTATTTAGTTTTAAATAGGAATAATTTAGGTAATTGTAGTAATTTTATTTAGATTTATTGTAATTATATTTAAGTTAGGGGGTGTTAGGGTTAGACTTAGGTTTAGGGGATAATACATTTAATATAGTGGCGGCGACGTTGTGGGCGGCAGATTAGGGGTTAATAAATGTAGGTAGGTGTCGGCGATGTTAGTTATGGCAGATTAGGGGTTAATAATATTTAACTAGTGCTT
Source organism: Bombina bombina (assembly GCF_027579735.1). Taxonomy (NCBI): domain Eukaryota; kingdom Metazoa; phylum Chordata; class Amphibia; order Anura; family Bombinatoridae; genus Bombina; species Bombina bombina. The sequence goes on along the minus strand of NC_069499.1, from coordinate 1,133,608,206 downwards.
GCGATGCGGGAGTGCGGCGGTTTAGGGATTAATATGTTTATTATAGTGGCGGTGATGTCCGGTTCGGCAGATTAGGGGTTAAAATATATATTTTAGTGTTTGCGATGTGGGGGGGCCTCGGTTTAGGGGTTAATAGGTAGTTAATGGATGTTAGTGTACTTTTTAGCACTTTAGTTAAGAGTTTTATGCTACGTCGTTGTAGTGTAAAACTCTTAACTACTGATTTTAAAATGCGGTACCAGTCTTGACAGGAGAGGGTCTACTGCTCACTTTTGGTCAGACTCGTAATACCCGCTAAGTAAGTCCCATTGAAAATATAGGATATGCAATTTACGTAAGTGGATTTGCGGTATTTCAGAGTTTGGTCAAAAAAGTGAGCAGTGAGTCTGTCATTTCAAGACTCGTAATATCAGCGGGTGTTAAAAAGCAGCTTTGGGACCGGCCAACACTCCTTTTTAAGCCAAACGCACAACTCATAATCTAGGTGAAAGTTTGGAGAACAAAAAATTGGAATATTACAATGATATTTAAAAATAATTCCATGATAAACCAACAGAAATAAGAAATAAGAAATAATTGCACTCAGTGTCTTGATTGGAGAGAGACCAGTCAGGTGAATTACCTTGTATATATATATATATATATATATATATATATATATATATATATATATATATATATATATATATATATATATATATATATATATATATATATATATGTATTTTATTATTTATTTATTACAAAAAATACATCAGATATATATATATTTAAAACTAAAAAAAATCATTTTCTTGTATGTGAAGAACATTGAAATGTAAAATATTCACAACTACCTTCAGGTTAACCCAGTAGGTTGACTCAGTAGGTTGACTTCCTGCTGAGTGAGTGAACGATAAGTGTTACATTTTTCCCATTTGCACTCTTCATTAAAATCTATGTGGAGAAGTTAGCGTGGTTGCAGTTAGCAAACATTTTCCTTTCAACTTGTAATAAGCGTGCTAACCTGTCTGCGTTAAAGTTTGCTTCTGCCTTGTTTGCATGCAAGCAAAAGCACTAAATAGTGCACTCGTAATCGGGCCTAGAAGAGGGCAAAGAAGGTGCCTGCTACTTGTCAGAAGAAAAGCATGAAAGAGAAGATTTCCTAGGACTTTTAGAATCAAAACTGGGTTAAATGGGTTAACAGAGAATTTAAATGAACATGAAACCCACATTTTTTTCTTTCATGGTTTAGACAGAGCATGCAATTTTAAACAACTTTCCAATTTACTTTTATTTAATTTGTTCCATCTCATGTTATCCTTTGCTGAAAGGTTTATCTAGGTTCGCCCAGAAGCAGCAAATAACCTAGGTTCTAGCTGCTGATTGGTGGCTGCATATATATACCAATTGTCATTGGCTCACCAATGTGTTTAGTTAGAAACCAGTAGTGCATTGCTGCTCCTTCAAAAAATGATACCAAGAGAATGAAGCAAATTTGAAAATAGAAGTAAACTGGAAAGTTGTTTAAAATTGTTTGTTCTACCTAAATCATGAAAGAACATTTTTGGATTTCCCGTCCCTTTAAGACAATAAGATAATGGTAGGAATAGAACAAGTGCCTATTGTTGATTTACAATATTTGCACCTATAGACCAAAAAAAAGTCCACAATGATTGGTCAAAAAGTGTCGACAGTATGTAATGTGAAAAGTAAGTTCTTCAAAATCCTCCACCAAAGGCATCCACTTGGAGTTCTACAGAACATACAGCACATATAGAAAACAGAACAAAGGAGCTGTAGTATTTACCATCCAAATTGTAAACCTTAAACTTCAAAATCCAGAGGCAACTCACGTGTAATAAAGCACTATCATGAGTGCTAAAAAGCAGAGCGGATCCTCAGAGTCATCCATCAGACTCCCCTAAGCAGATCCCAAGCTCTCGTCACAGTGAGCCTTGTATCAGCATGTAAGTTGGTAGAACACACAACAGGAGCTAATATGTTGATTTCACAATAAAAATATTTATTAAAACAAAGCGACGCGTTTCTCAGTGAACTGCTTCTTCAGGCGCTTACTATCAGTTTACAAACATGTCCAGTATTCAGGTTCATGCAACAAGTGCAGAGAATTTGTTCAGCATTTTCGATAATATGAAATATTTCATTCAGATCCATACACAGCAAATGGGTTTTCAGTTAGAATAATTTGGTTATAGTTTATTTTCGGGAAGAGATATAAACACCAAGAATAAAATGACAACAAACTATCATTTAAAAGGAACATAAAACCGCACATTTTTCTTTCATGTTTTAGATTAGGCAGACCATCTTAAGCAACAATTTACTTCTATTATGCCATTTTATTTGTCCTCTTGGTATCCTTTGTTGAAAAGTAGGGAGGTAAGCTAAGGGGTGTGCACATGTCTGCAGCACTATATGTCAGCAGTTTTGCAAGAATTTGATACATTAGAAAGAACACTAGATGGTAATACTTTTTCCTGCCATATACTGCTCCAGACATATGCGCACTACCTATCTGTTGGCAGCTAATTTAACGTGCGCCCGTAAAGGGGCAAATTCAAGTGTTTAAGGGGTGCACATTAAAAAAACAGCTATTACAAGTGGCTGGTCAATGCTAGACTTAATTAAACAGAGGTCAGACCTCTGGTTAATGAAATAAATGTCCCCCAATTTCCCCCAAAATAATGTGTATAGTTCCTTAATAAAAATAAAAAATAGTACCATCTTTAATTATTTATTTTTTATAACCGCACAAAGCAGTTTTAAGGGGTTAAAGTGTGCGGATGTTGTGTGTTTGCAAAAAAAAAAAAACAAACAGCACTGAAAAGGGCCTTTACGTTGTGGTCTATGGGGACTGTGTTATTACTATGCTTATATACATATATATTTATACTTTACTGCCCATCGCTACGCAACTATCGACACGTGAACGATTCTCCCAATGGAGCCTATGGAAGCGTGCTCTCATGAGCGTAAATCTTCCATGCGATGCGAACGTGACCATGTGCGCTGGTTATATGAGTGGAGCGCAAATATTGCACTTGTGAAAGCGCAATTTTGCGCTCCACTTGTAATCTAGCCATTCATTATTTATTTTGCAACATTATATTGTAATTTAAGTTTATAAACTAAGTTTCTTCCTCACACGTTGCTCCTTATTTGCTTCACTTCTCTGTCAATCCCTTCACTGGTTTCCTCTAACCTCCAGAATTAAACACAAAATCCTGACTCTGACGTTCAAGACCCTTAATAACACTGCTCCTCCCTATATCTCTAACCTCATCTCCAGACACTCTCCCTCCTGTACCTTTTACTCTGCTCACGACCTCCTGCTCTCCTCCTCTCTTGTTACCTCCTCACATTCCCGGAACGCATACAATATATGCAAATGTTTCTTACCTGAGTTCTTATTCTCCTCTTTTGTCATCCTCTTTAACCCATGTAAGCTTATGCTCCCAGCTTTTTCGTAGATCACATTCATGAGAGGTTATTTACAACAACTCTTGGAAATGCCCTCTATGGTTTTTTTTGTCTCCTATAAATGCTACCTTTGCATATTATTTCTATATTTATAGCACCTGCAAAATCTGTTGGTGCTCTACAAATAACTGATAATAACTGTTGAAGCACCAAAGATTGAATCTCTCTTCCATGTACTAACAAGTAGCTAAATGGCTCAGACAATAAAGCCTTTGGTTCTATGCCCCTTTAATGTAGAAAAAAATGTTGTATCATTATCTGTTTAATAACTAATTTGGAGAAACATAAATTACTTTGGCATCTAAACTTGGAGTTGTATTTGTGTGTTCCACCCTGTAACATTCTTCACCTTCCTGTCTTTTCACACTTACTGGCTAATTTCCACCTTTCTCACTTACACTAACACACAAAAATGTTCATATAGCTGGCAATAGAGTACCTTTTTCCTGCCATGTATTTTTATTGCCTGCAGTTCTATATTTTGACAGCAATTATGTAAGAAATGTTTAATTCCACAGATACTGTAAACTGCTTTCAGGGAGTGGCAGGGTGAAACTATCAGTTCAGATACTGGGCTCAAGAAAAGCTAGCTTTACTCCATTGTTTTTACTTTGGATAGAAATATTATAAGAAAAATCTGCAGGTGTGGCCTATTCAAGGTTGTATAACGCTGTGTGGTCTTTAATGAACCTATTATACTAAGATTGCTTAAAATGTTATATCTAATCTGCTATAACAGAATATAGATATATGAATAGGAATTAGATGTTACTTATTTTACTCAGTGTGTTTTATTGAGCTACTTAGTGTGTTTTATGGGGTTATATTAGCAGTAAGTAAGTAACAAAGAATATATAAGCCTTGAGGTATTCTTGTCCGTGAGTTACAAGCAAATATAATGCTAACTTTCAAACAAAGACCTAAATTCATAAATGCTTGTAAAGTTGTCAAGATGCCTGGTTGTAAAGGTGATATTGAGTCTGAAACATATTGAGAATCGCTTCACCTATCTTTTACAGTTTTTCGCTAGTGGGCATTTCTGCCTTTAACATCTGTAGCTATACAGGAGGACATCTTACACTTTAAATGAGAACCGCTAGCAACATGGAAAAACAATAATTAAGGCCCACATGTATTATAAGGTGAGCGGACAAGCTTCTCGACTTGAGAAGTTATCTACTCAACGTTGCGGCATACGGGCAGCGGATTCTGTTTGTCTACTGCCCATATGTATCCTTACACGCTCATGTGAATGTATAAAGCCCATCCCTTCTTTTGCGCGAGTAATTGCCCCAAGTAAGGAAGCTTGGGGTGATTTCTCTCTGCCACATTAGAGGTGGTGAAGAGAGTAAGAAGCATCGGTCTGATTCTGCTTCGTACATGGAGCCCTAAATACAAAATAGTTAATGTTTGTAGCGGTAAAATATTGTAAATCCTGTTTTGTTATAGATAAGTAACATCACTGGATACTAGGGGGCAATGCCTTCAGGGAAACTACGCTTTCCAGGGCAAGGGATTTTTACCTACACCTCATCTCAGCATTCGGAAATTCATAAAGACAAGTGCACAGGTAAAGTTTAACATCTTGTGGTTGTATCTTGCTAATTCAAAGCTGACAAAGTCTTGTTTTCACTCTTTTAAGCTTTCTTTTGTGCATATGATAGTGCATACTGCTTTAAAATAGAGATTTTTTTTTTAAATGTATTTTTAATTTCTGCAAGGTTTTGAAGGAGTTTCCTGATTCTGGTTACCTTCAAAGTGGATCTTCTATATTTCTGAAAAGTAAACAATTATGATATATATGCTGATCCATTGATTATAATAGAGAGTGACTTTAAGGAGTTAGAGAATTACCTGGTTTTCTGTATGGAACCAGTTGAGCAGAATATGGGCTGCAGAAGCCAGTCCGAGTGGTAGTAAGTAAATCCATAGACAAGCTAGGAGTCCGAACCAGAAGTGTCGTGCAAAACCAAATGTCAGAACAGGAGGATGAGACAGGTACAAAAGCCAGTTGACAGTTCCAAGATCATAAGCTAGTAAATCAGTCCAAAACTAGCATATCTCAATAGATTGTGTGAGCAAGGAATTTTGCCAGAGTCAAGGTCAGAGGAATAGGTCAGGAACAAGAATGCTCCAGTCTTCATGCGAAAAAACAAGCATTGAATAAGACTCTGAGATTACCTTTAATTCCATTCAATTTTGGTGCCAAAAAGAAGGCCTTCCAAACAAGAATATTATAAATTGCACTAAACATAGTGCACCATCTCCCTTAAAAGTATTTAGGCAAGGCGTGAAAAACATCCAGTAAGGTGCACGCTGTAATTTGAGCCTTTTTATATGGCCCTTGTTGCAGCAACCTTTAGTGTGCCCAGTGGTCTCAGCCTTCAGGATAGTGCAGTTCTTAGACACCCAATGATTAAAAGCGCTACAAGGCTGCAAAATATTCTAAGGGATCTGCCGCTATGTCGAGCAAGCCTGAAGAAATATTACAAGCTCTCAACAGCGGAATCGCCAGGAAGCGTTTACTATACATGCAATTGGTCAGCGATGCTGTATTGGCGATGTATAGTAAAGGGATCCCTTGAATATAACTGCTGTGCCTAACTGCTAATCCGGATTCCTAATATCCCTAAACCGAAGTACCCCACAATCGCAAACTAACACTACACTAATAAAGATCTAAACCGCCACATACCCACTGCAAGTATCTATACTATTAAAATATTGGAAACGAGTTTGAGCAATGGCACTACACTCAGACACACTCCCCAGTATTTCTATAGTGGTCAATACTTTTTCGTTAATATGAAATTAATCTATGCTGTTAGAGGGAGGGGTGCTACCGCACAACAATAGCATACAAACAAAAAGTGGAGGTGATAGAGTCACTTCCACAAAAGAATGCGGTTTTAGCACTCACTGTCTTAACCTCATGTGCGGCGTTTACTTCCAGAGTTTAAAACTTAACTTTTATTAGTTTAGTTAAAATAATTGGAGAAGGGGGAAAAAGAAGGGGGAAACATAAACGATTAAAAACCTAGGATAAAGTAGTCTTGTATAGATTATGTTATATGCAATAATCTATGTAAATAGGCCTTTGGGGTATGATAGCCCAAATAATTATATTACAGTTTAATCTATACAGAAATCTCTGCGGTACACCGGTTTAATTCTATAAGACTGAGTTGATGTAGTGTAGGTTATTATGACAATACCCAGTAGAGAGTTACTTAAGCTCAGTTTGGTAGCACGGATGTCTTGTACAAAAAGAAATCAGTTAAATACTGATACAATATGTTTATGTATAAATATTGTTGTCATCCATCCTCTGAGACTTTAATTTATTTGAAATGATCTCTTACATATAGGATAATCTACACACAAAATGCTGGTTGTCTAGTGTAGGAAACGATAAATGTATTAGAGTACAGGGCTACTAAAATTCTCTAGAATATCTGAGATAAGATAGTTGCTGGTATTATTCTTCAGTTGTTTATTATTGTATCAATATAAGTCACTTAACAGGGGCTGTATTGTTGCTACTGCTATTTTTCCTTGCACTCTCTTTTATGTTTACTTATCATAGGGTTAATGTCAAGTAAATTGGTTTGTATGTATTATAGTATCCCAATGCCTCATATGTAGTTGCGTTTGACCCTCTGGTCTAAAGTGGTTTTGTGTTGAGAATAAGCTAGGATATGGTGTAATCAAGCTATTATTCTTTCAAGTTTACATATATCTTACTCAATTCTATTTCGTAATAGCTAAGTGTATATTAGAGAAGCCCTAGCTATTCTGTATTTTCACTTCAACTAGTGATGTGATATTCAGCATACAAGGTAACTTTATTTTTGTAAGGCAGGGATTTAGTTACTATTCCTGTGCAAATCCCAATACACTGCTAAATAGTGTTATTGGTTATTGGTATGATTAAATCAGAATATTGTGGTGTAATAGTACCACTACACAGTGTAGAATATACAGGTCTTGTTTTGTGCATAAGTTGTGATTTCTGAACTTCATTAAAGTTTTAACAGTGCTGCTTACAATATTGTGCAGCACCTGGAGTGATTGTTATAGTGAGTTATACTTTACTGAGTTCGAATTCCCTTAGCATAGATAGTATCACTTTAACCCCTTAACGACTGAGGACGTGCAGGGTACGTCCTCAGAAAAAAGGCAGTTAATGCCTGAGAACGTACCCTGCACGTCCTCAGTGTGGAAAGCAGCTGGAAGCGATCCTGCTCGCTTCCAGCTGCTTTCCGGTTATTGCAGTGATGCCTCGATATGGAGGCATCCTGCAATAACGTTTGTAAGCCATCCGGTGCAGAGAGAGCCACTCTGTGGCCCTCTCTGCACCGGAGATCGGTGGCTACCGGCGTTGGTGGGTGGGAGCCGGACCGGGAGGCGGGTGGCGGCCATCGATGGCCATGTGGATCTGAAGGGGGGCGGGATCGTGGGCGGGGGTGGCTGGGGGCGCGCACGGGCGCGCGCGCGTGCACGGGAGGGTGGGGGCGGGCGCGTGCACGGGGAGGGAGCGGGTGGGAACCGCTACACTGCAGAAAATGGGGAAATAAAAAATATAAAAAAAATAAAATCTAAACAATCAGCAAGGTGGTGGGGGTTTGTTTGTGGGGGGTGGGGGGTTGGGGGAAGCTACACTACAGAAAAAAACAAAAAACCCCAAAAAAAAGCACTTTTTATTGTAAACTGGGTACTGGCAGACAGCTGCCAGTACCCAAGATGGCCCCCAATAAGGCAGAGGGGAGGGTTAGAGAGCGGTTTTGGGGGGGATCAGGGAGGTTGGGGGCTAAGGGGGGGATCCTACACAGTAGCATATGTAAATATGCTAAAAAAAAATTCATTTTTTTTTAAAAACCCTTTTATTTTAGTACTGGCAGACTTTCTGCCAGTACTTAAGATGGCGGGGACAATTGTGGGGTGGGGGAGGGAAGGGAGCTGTTTGGGAGGGATCAGGGGGTGGGATGTGTCAGATGGGAGGCTGATCTCTACACTAAAGCTAAAATTAACCCTGCAAGCTCACTACAAACTCCCTAATTAACCCTTTCACTGCTAGCCATAATACACGTGTGAGGCGCAACAGGATTTAGTGGCCTTCTAATTACCAGAAAGCAACGCCAAAGTCATATATGTCTGCTATTTCTGAACAAAGGGGATCCCAGACAAGCATTTACAACCATTTGTGCCATAATTGCACAAGCTGTTTGTAAATGATTTCAGTGAGAAACCTAAAATTGTGAAAAATTTTACGTTTTTTTTTAATTTGATTGCATTTGGCGGTGAAATGGTGGCATGAAATATACCAAAATGTGCCTAGATCAATACTTGGGGTTGTCTACTACACTACACTAAAGCTAAAATTAACCCTACAAGCTCCCTAAAAGCTCCCTAATTAACCCCTTAACTGCTGGGCATGATACACTTGTGGTGCGCAGTGGCATTTAGCGGCCTTCTAATTACCAAAAAGCAACGCCAAAGCCATATATGTGTGCTATTTCTGAACAAAGGGGATCCCAGAGAAGAATTTACAACCATTTATGCCTTAATTGCACAAGCTGTTTGTAAATGATTTCAGTGAGAAACCTAAAGTTTGTGAAAAAATTTGTGAAAAAGTGAACAATTTTTTGTATTTGATCGCATTTGGCGGTGAAATGGTGGTATGAAATATACCAAAATTGGCCTAGATCAATACTTTGGGATGTCTACTAAAAAAAAATATATACATGTCAAGGGATATTCAGGGATTCCTGAAAGATATCAGTGTTCTAATGTAACTAGCGCTAATTTTGGAAAAAAATGGTTTGGAAATAGCAAAGTTCTACTTGTATTTATGGCCCTATAACTTGCAAAAAAAGCAAAGAACATGTAAACATTGGGTATTTCTAAACTCAGGACAAAATTTAGAAACTATTTAGCATGGGTGTTTTTTGGTGGTTTTAGATATGTAACAGATTTTGGGGGTCAAAGTTAGAAAAAGTGTGTTTTTTTCCATTTTTTCCTCATATTTTATAATTTTTTTTATAGTAAATTATAAGATATGATGAAAATAATGGTATCTTTAGAAAGTCCATTTAATGGCGAGAAAAACGGTATATAATATGTGTGGGTACAGTAAATGAGTAAGAAGAAAATTACAGCTAAACACAAACACCGCAAAAATGTAAAAATAGCCTTGGTCCCAAACGGACAGAAAATGGAAAAGTGCTCTGGTCACTAAGGGGTTAATGCATTCACAGTTAACATTTCATAACATTAAACATAAAAGGTAACTTTATTTTTGTGAAGCAGAAATTTAGTTGCTATTATTGTGCAAACCCCAATACACTGTTAAATAGTGTTATTGGTTGTTGGTATGATTAGATCAGAATATTGTGGTGTAATAGTACCACTGCACAGTGTGAAATATATAGGTCTGTATTTTATGCATCAGTTGTGATTTCTGAACTTCATTAAAGTTTTAACAGTACTGTTTATAATGTTATGCAGCGCCTGAAGTGATTGTTATAGTGAGTTATACTTTACTGAGTTCGAATTCTCTGAGTATAGATAGTATCACTTTAATGTATTCACAGTTAACATTTCAGATGTAAAATTCTGTTCCCCAAACGAACCGTAATGTGGTTAATTTTAATTTATTTAGGCAGCAATCGTGTGCCTGCAGGGAGCTCGCTATATGTAACTCAATACTCTGTTACTATTTGCGCTTTAGTACACTTATGTAATATAATAGCTCTTGTTGTAACTATAATTTTATTGTACACAAAATAGTATCACGCTACCAGCGTGTGGTTTGTTATGTTGGTCTGTTATTGTGAATCTATCTCATAATTCTTAGTCTGAATTAGCCTAGTTATCTATACTATTAAACCCTATACCACCACATACCCACCTCAAGTATCTATCCTATTAACCCCTATGCGGCCACATACCCACCACAAGTCGCTAACTGTTAACCCCTATGCGGCCACATACCCATCGCAATAAATTATTAACCGCCATATACTCACCACAATAAACTAAATTTTAACCCCTATGCCACCATATACCCTCCGCTAGTATCTAACTATTAACCCCTATGCTGCCATATACCCCAAACACAAACTAACTTAACACCTAACCCCTCTAAACAAATCCTCTAAGTTATCGAAAAATAAAAATCCAAGTAAATAAAAATAAATTTAAAACCTAAACTGCCAAACCACAAACACAATCCAACCCTACTCTACCTTACACCTAACCTCCCCTCTAACCCCTCTCTAAATTAAGACCCCTCTAAATGAAACCCACTACAAATAAAAAAAGTTACAGAAAAATAAACTGAAACTTAGGAAGTGCTCCCAGTCTCTGTGAGTTTCCATGAAAGTCCTAAAGCATTTATTTTAGGGTCCCATTGAAACGCCCACAGAGTCCATTAGCCTTAGGGTGATATGTACAGGTTTTATCCCACAGAGTCGCCAGAGATGTTGAGACATCTCTGCTGCGAATTAGGTACCTTGATTTGTAAGGATTTTACTCAGAAACCCTCAAGAAGACCTTCAGCAAACTGTGGGTGATTGTTTGTGCATGGATATTGGACAAAGCCACTGCCTCCAGGTACTACGTATTATAATCCACTATGGTATAAATAAACCTTTTCCCGGAATGTCTGAGTTTGGCCTACAATGTCAACCACCACTTGCAATGGGGCTTTAGGATGACCAACTCTTTTTCCAACCATCTGGCACAGCTTGCATGTTTGGCAGTATAGAACATCATCAGTGGAGACAGGCCAATAGAAGGCTTGAGTGATCCACTGCAGTGTGCGGTTCCACCCATGATGCTCAGCCAGGGGAATATCATTGGCTATCCTTAGGATTTGCTGTTGACTCGATAGAGCAGTCCCTGATCCCACACTACTGTCTCCCTCCCCATCTCTACTGGGTTAGCATCCTCTCTAAAGCAATACTGAGCCAGCATAGGATGGACTTGTTGCTGGAAGCCTTCAGGCGTGGACCATTCAAATTATTAAAAGAAAAGGAAATGCCCAGCACTTACTGCAACCAGGTGAATGCTACAGGGGTCCTACACGTACCCCAAAAAATCAGCTCCAAAAGTTCAAAAAGTAGCAGCACCAATTGGTTCAATCTCCAACAATCTTTATTGGGACATCACATAAACATTTAGCACAACGTTTCAGTCCAACTGACCTTAATCATGTTGCATAAATTTATACCTTACACCACTCTATTTAAAGCCTCAATAGGAGGAGTCTAATACTTGTACAGGTGTCTCCTAATTTTTTCACAAACATGCAATGTCTGAAGATTTCAGGACTCCGTCTAGTGGCTGAAAGAATATTCATATATATGATCAACTTAAAAAAACTACAAAATCACTATCCTATATTTCAAACAAACCTTATCAATACAAATATTAACCTATTAAAACAGCAAAATTTCACACTAATACAAATTAGTGTTTACACTTTAAATCTTTTTCCTTTTATTATCAGATATTTACTCATAGTGTGACGTTCCAATCAATTTCCATATTCATACCGTAGGGGTTTAGGGACTGTAAGGCAGGGGTGGGCAGACTTTTGTAAGACAAGGGCTACCTCTAATTTTATTCCAAGTGATGTGGTCACCTAATTAAAAAAAACACACAATGAATAGTCCAGCACACACTATGTAACCGGGTGCAAAGCGGTTGCAGGGTACTGCTGGCTGAAAATTGTATTTTTGCCACAAATAGCACGTGCTGGCTGAAAATTGTATTTTTGCCACAAATAGGACCTGCTGGCTGATAATTATATTTTTGCCACAAATAGGACCTGCTGGCTGAAAATTGTATTTTTGCTACAAATAGGACCTGCTGGCTGAAAATTGTATTTTTGACACAAACAATACAGCTTTAAAAATCAGCCGCACTCTTTAATAACAAATACAGCCGCGCTCGGTCTTTACTTACTGTGACAGCTCTCTTTACGTCACGCTGGAACCCTCAAGCAACCTTATCTGTGTACCGCGCCTTCGTATTAAAAGTAGTCTCACAATCATGACGGCTCGAGACTCATTCTACAAAGTCATTTTTTTTTGCTGGACGCAATGTCAGGTTGATAAAGGGGACAGGTCTTGTAACCAAAGCTGAGGCAGCGAGTTCAGCTACAGCCGCGTTGCGCATGCTGAAGTACAGTGCCCATACCGCCATCATGGACTCAGTCATAGCCGATTTTCAAAAGTTTGCATAAGAGAAAGATTTCTCACATATCTACGGTGGCGAAGCTCTTCACTCAAAATTCTAGATTCTGAGTGAAGAGCCTCGCCGCCGTAGATGTGTGAGAAATCTTTCTCTTATTATGCAGACTTTTGAAATATTACAGGCGGTCATTTCAAAATTCACTCGCGGTCCACTGGTAGACCGCAATCTACCTCTTGCCCACCCCTGCTGTAAGGTAAAGATCCAAAAAGTCTCCCTACTCTTTAGGATTTTTTGCCTATCATCCCCTCTCCTGGGTCTCTGTACCCGTTCTATAACCTGAAACCTTAGCTGGGAAATTGTATGCCCTGCTTGTAAAAAGTGATTAGACACTCGGTCCTCATTATTCTTACAGTGTATGTTTGACTTGTGTTCATTTATTATGTCTCATCCTGCGCGCGGACTCCCTGATATAGATTTTTGGAACAGGGACATTTGACAAGATAAATCACATAATCTGTGTTACAGGTATAGAAGCCAGTAATTTTATATCTCCTACCATTCAAGGGGTGTACAAATGAATCAAATTTGATTACACTGTTGCAATTGCAACACCCAAGGCATGGGAAACATTGGGGAGTCCTAATTTTTAAAGGGATAACGTAGCCGCATTATTACTATATATTTTTTGTTAATCAGGATACAGGCTAATTTTTGGCCTGGCCATATATATGGCCAGGTGTTCAGTATAAAATGATGGTATTTTATAGGCACTTATGATCTTGGCACACTAGTGTGTAAGCATGGTGAAACGCTGTCTCGCCACACATGGCTTGTAATAGACACATTAACTAAACAATGTACAGTTTGACACCTCATGTGTGTAACTGTGTGGCTATTTAGCACATAGGATGGGCTCATACTAGGGTTAGAATTAACCAGCTTAACCCTTTGTACGCAATACAGACTTGGTGCTGCCACAAATATATTAACAGCACAATAAATATAACGGAGTCTTATTTTACCATAAAGTTTGAGACTATCACTATATGTAGATAAATAATTAACTACTTAATGACCCATGACGTATCCTCTGCGTCGCTGGTCTTTCTATGGGGATAAATGATTTATTTCCAGTTTTTAAAGACTTTAATAAATGTTCTAAACAGAATCTTAACTAAAAGTGCTACAAAGTGTATCGCTTTTTTGAAAACTTCTTACTTTCTTTTCCTTAAAGGGACACTGAACCCAAATTTTTTCTTTTGTGATTCAGATAGAGCATGCAATTTTAAGCAACTTTCTAATTTACTCCTATTATCAATTTTTCTTCTTTCTCTTGCTATCTTTATTTGAAACGGAAGGCATCTAAGCTAAGGAGCCAGCCTATTTTTGGTTTAGAACACTGGACAGCACTTGTTTATTGCTGGGTGAATTTATCCACCAATCAGCAAAAACAATCCAGGTTGTTCACCAAAAATCGGCCGGCATCTATACTTACATTATTGCTTTTCAAATAAAGATACCAAGAGAATGAAGAACATTTGATAATTTGAGTAAATTCGAAAGTTGCTTAAAATTGCATGCTCTATCTAAATCCCAAAAAAAAAATGTGGGTTCAGTGTCCCTTTAAAAACATTCTTGCACAACTGCTGCCATATAGTGCTCCAAACATTTGCACTTTCCTGAACTTATGTCCCAGTTTTTGAACAAAAGATACAGAGAGAACATAGCAAATTTGATAATTGAAGTAAATTAGAAAATGACTTAAAATTGCATGCTCTACCTGAATCATAAAAGAAAAATGTTAAGTTTCATGTCCTTGCACATGTCCTTAGCTCTTTATGGCAGCAGTGTTTGCAACTATGTATAACATTGCTATAAACAATGTTGCAAAGACAGATGCACTATGATGAGCTATCCTAGGACTACTCTTTAACAAAATATATCAGGAAAACTAACAAAATTGATAATAGAAGTAAATTTGAAATTTGTTTAAAAGGTTAAGCTCTATTCAATCCATTTCCATTTAATTTAGGGTTTGCTGTCCTTTTACTAATCTACTGTGACACAGGGAAAAAAAACTATAGTAAGTATAAATATTACAGAAAGCACAGCAGTTGCATCAAATGCTGGAAAGATTTACAAGTACAGAAAGAACAGATAAATATAAGTTAGATATTATGTTTTCCAGCTTTTCACTAATATGTTTCTTGGTTTTCATCCACTGAAAGAGTTAATAATATGATTTCTGCAAGAGACATAATGCTAAATAGTTTGCCAAATAAGGAGAATTGGCATGTTGCCCCCAATCCCCTCTGCTGGCGATGGGATCAGACAGAGGAATATGAAATAATCTTCCAGACCATATTTCATCTTGGCTGGTTGATATATTTGGCACCAGCAATATTGGAGGAAAGGAGAATGATTCACTAAAGGTTTTGCTGACACATGCATTATCACAGGGTGAGCCCAACCTACCTGGCATCAAGCAACCGGCCCTGGGCACTTTATGGCTCTGCATTATCTAATGGATTTAGACATAAGATAAACATAGTTATAAGGAAAGAGACTAATTGATCTACACTAATTCCCATAATCTCAATTAATTACAATGGGCTAGATTACAAGTGGAGCTCTATTTAACACTCCTGAAGGTTAAGCTCGCTAGAAGTAAGCTTTTTGCGCGTGCTGGGTTGCGCTCATATTATGAGTTGAAAGTAAACTATTTTTGCTTGAGCGCTAACCTGACGTAAGTAAAAAGCGGAATTTAGGATATCGAGTGCGCAATAACCTATTCCCCCGATAGAAGTCAATGGAGCAAAAAAAGTGAAAAAAAAACCTAACACCATACTCGCAAACATGCTTCCATATTCTCAAGTGCGCTAATCCGACATGAAAATATGAATATTTCACATAGAAGAATATGTTCTATTTATTCATAAGTACATATTTCTACATATATATGATGGTATTTTGGTAAAACATATATTTATTCATATATATATATAATTATAAATAGGTATAGATATATGGATATATATATATATATATATATATTGGATCATCTATTTACAAATACAAAGAACATATTAACTTATGTGAATAACATTGGAATGTGAAATATTTACAGTAAATACACAGTATAAAACTTTATTAAATATGAATATTGCATAACTATGCTTTTGCATGTTTCCATCTACTTAACTGCAAAGGGCTCCAATGCACTTATATATATATATATACACATACATCTTTAAACATGTATATGTATGTATCTCTATGTTAAACCCTTTGCCTGCCTTTTTTTTTGTAACACCTAGGACCTCATATCTTTGAGCCCTTATAACTATTTTATGCAATATTTTTTATAAAATCATTTTTATTAAATGGTTTTATTATGAGTGTAACTGTTCTTTGTAATGTATTTTTTATGTGTTTTGTGACAATTCTTTGTTTCGCTAAACAGTTAACAAGAGCTCTGAGATCGCAGTAATCATTCTAGCATAAATCGTGATTGCGCTCAAACGATCGTGTTTACTTTCAATTTGTAATATGAGCAGAAAACCAGACATGTGCAAACAGCCATGATAAACCCTAAATAACTGTTAACGCACCACTCATAATCTGGCCCAATATTGGTAAAGACGGGGCCACTGGCACATAAAGGGATGAAAGTAGGCTGAGTAAAGATGGACATACCTTGCAGTGTGGTACATTCAATGAATGTTATAATACAATGCTGTATAACATGCAGTCAACCAAATTGTCTTACAGTTTCATGACATCCAGCATGTAACGCACAAATAATAATAAAAGTACCGGTAAAAAGCAACATATTCACTTTTTATTCTAGAGCACAACACACCCAGATCTATCTATCTATCTATCTATCTATCTATCTATCTATCTATCTATCTATCTATCTATCTTTCTATCAGACAGAGGAATATGAAATAATCTTCCAGACGCATATTTCATCTTGGCTGGTTGATATATTTGGCACCGGAAATATCTCGGAGAAAAGTAGAATGATTAACTAAAGGTTTTGCTGACACATGCATTATCACAGGGTGAGCCCAACCTACCTGGCATCAAGCAACCGGCCCTGGGCACTTTATGGCTCTGCATTATCTAATGGATTTAGTCATAAGGTAAACATAGTTATAAAGAAAGAGACTAATTGATCTACACTAATTCCCATAATCTCAATGAATTACAATGGGCTAGATTACAAGTGGAGCTCTACTTTAGGCTCCTGAAAGAGTGTTAACTTTGCTAGAAGCTTTTAATTTGGATATAGCTGTGCGCCGGGTTGCGCTCATATTATGATTTATGAGTTGAAAGTAAACTGTATTAACTTTTTATTCTTGAGCACAACACACCCAAATCTTAACACTGAAATGTAGCACTTCAACCAGAGGAGTCTCTAGGATCTATCAATCTACCTTTCTTTCTTTCTTTCTTTCTTTCTTTCTTTCTTTCTTTCTTTCTTTCTTTCTTTCTTTCTTTCTTTCTTTCTTTCTTTCTCTATCTATCTATCTATCTATCTATCTATCTATCTATCTATCTATCTATCTATCTATCTATCTATCTATCCATCTATCGAGTACCCAGGGTTCACCAATAATTTCCAATGCCAAGGACTAATAATTGTGGGATACCTACATCATCCATTAATCACCATATTTTCACTTTATTTCTCTATCTTTTTCTCAGCTATTAATAATTAATCAACATAGCTTCAATCAACCTCCAATAATCATGTTACTCAAGTTTTATCAGGAGCCAAAACCATCATACTACTCTCATTATGAGTCTTGTAATCATTATCCCTATTGTTAGCATAGTCTGTCTGCTCTTTATTGACTGGTGTTACCATGGCAATTTCTAAATGTTGCCTTCGATTTAAAGTTATTACATTTTACCTTTAACTGTAAAGGTGTTTATGTCTATTTTATCTTTTCTTGTGGTTTCTATAGAAATTCTGACTAATGAGAGCCTTAATAATTAAGATAGATTATATTTATCTTATCCTTGTGGCTATCGCTTTTAAATCATACCATATTAGAGCGAATCAATTATGTTTTCACTGAATATTTGCACAAGCTCTGCTAGTTACTGTGACCTTTAACATTAACATGATAAGGACAGGCCTAGTGTTTCTACACAAAACACACTTATAAAAACTGCCAGCATTACAAGCTAGAGAAGGCAGATTGGCGTTTTGTGGTGATACTGCACATACTATAGTACAGATATTAATTATTTTTTTTATAATTGCCACCAGGTTATACACTGCTTAACAGTAGACAACCTAATAAGTTACACTATATTAAAATTAAAATACATAATCTAAAACATGATGGGGGGTAGTTATCAAGCCGTCTACTTTACCTGCCTTCGCCGGTTCAATACGCCCGCCTAAGCTCGCCTACCATCGCCCCCGCGGACCTGCAAAATTTTGCCTAAGTTATCAATAAAGCTGTCAAAAAGCCGCGCACCAAGTACGGGGCGATGAGCAGCGGATTGTGATAGTTATCACTCATCCGATCTCGCTGCTCTTCGGCTTTTGTACAGCTTTATTGATAAGCTGTCACTAAGCACCCACACTAACTACACTGTTCTACCCCCTATACTGGCACCCCCGGAGCCCCCCGCAACTCAAAAAAGTTATTAACCCCTAAACCGCCGCTCCTAGACCCCGCCACAACTCTTATAAATGTATTAACCCCTAAACCGCCGCTCCCGGACACCGCCGCCACCTACATTATACCTTGTAACCCCTATCCTGCCCCCCCATACCGCCGCCACCTATAATAAAGTTATTAAACCCTATCCTGCGGATCCCGGACCCCGCCGCAACTAAATAAATAGTTTAACCCCTAAACCACCACTCCCGGACCACGCCGCAACCTATATTAAACTTATTAACCCCTAATCTGCCCCCCCTACACCGTCGCCACCTATAATAAATTTATTAACCCCTATCCTGCCCCCCCTACACCGCCGCCACTGTAATAAAATTATTAACCCCTAAACCTAAGTCTAACACTAACCCTAACACCCCCCTAACTTAAATATTAATTAAATAAATCTAAATAATATTTCTCTTATTAACTAAATTAATCCTATTTAAAACTAAATACTTACCTTTAAAATAAACCCTAATATAGCTACAATATAAATAATAATTATATTGTAGCTATTTTAGGATTTATTTTTATTTTACAGGGATCTTTCAATTTATTTTAACTAGGTACAATAGCTATTAAATAGTTATTAACTATTTAATAGCTACCTAGCTAAAATAAAGAGAAATTTACCTGTAAAATAAAAACTAACCTAAGTTACAATTAAACCTAACACTACACTATACTTTAATAAATTATTCCTATTTAAAACTAAATACTTACCTGTAAAATAATCCCTAAGATAGCTACAATGTAATTAATAATTACATTGTAGCTATTTTAGGATTTATATTTATTTTACAGGCAACTTTGTATTTATTTTAGCTAGTTAGAATAGTTATTAAATAGTTATTAACTATTTAATAACTACCTAGCTAAAAGAAATACAAAATTACCTGTAAAATAAATCCTAACCTAAGTTACAATTAATCCTAACACTACACTATCATTAAATTAGTTAAATAAATTAGCTACAAATAACTACAATTAAATTAAATTAAATAAACTAACTAAAGTACAAAAAATAAAAAAAGCTAAGTTACAAAAAATAAAAAAACAATTTTAAGCACCTAATCTAAGCCCCCTAATAAAATAACAAAGCCCCCCAAAATAAAAAAATGCCCTACCCTATTCTAAATTAAAAAGTTACCAGCTCTTTTACCTTACCAGCCCTTAAAAGGGCCTTTTTCGGGGCATGCCCCAAAGAATTCTGCTCTTTTGCCTGTAAAATAAAAATACAACCCCCCAACATTAAAACCCACCACCCACATACCCCTAATCTAACCCAACCCCCCCTTAAATAAACCTAACACTACCCCCCTGAAGATCATCCTACCTTGAGTCGTCTTCAGCCAGCCGACCACCGATGGAACTGAAGAGGAGATCCGGAGAGGCAGAAGTCATCATCCAAGGGGCGCTGAAGAAGTCTTCCATCCAATGAAGTCATCATCCAGGCGGCGCTGAAGAGGTCTTCCAACCGGGCGATGTCTTCTTCCAAATGGCATCTTCAATCTTCTTTCTTCTGGATCCATCTTCATCCCGCCGAAGCAGAACATCCTTCTTCCCCGACGAACTAACAACGAATGAAGGTTCCTTTAAGGGACGTCATCCAAGATTGCGTCCCTTCAATTCCGATTGGCTGATAGGATTCTATCAGCCAATCGGAATTAAGGTAGGAAATTGAAGTTCAATCCGATTGGCTGATCCAATCAGCCAATCAGATTGAGCTCACATTCTATTGGCTGATCGGAACAGCCAATAGAAAGCAAGCTCAATCTGATCGGCTGATTCAATCAGCCAATCAGATTTTTCCTACCTTAATTCCGATTGGCTGATAGAATCCTATCAGCCAATCGGAATTGAAGGGACGCCATCTTGGATGACATCCCTTAAAGGAACCTTCATTCGTCGTTAGTCCATCGGGGAAGAAGGATGTTCCGCATCGGCGGGATGAAGATGGATCCGGAAGAAAGAAGATTGAAGATGCCGTTTGGAAGAAGACATCACCCAGTTGGAAGACCTCTTCAGCGCCGCCTGGATGATGACTTTATCGGATGGAAGACTTCTTCAGCGCCCCTTGGATGATGACTTCTGCCGCTCCGGATCTCCTCTTCGGTTCCATCGGTGGTCGGCTGGCTGAAGACGACTCAAGGTAGGATGATCTTCAGGGGGGTAGTGTTAGGTTTATTTAAGGGGGGTTTGGGTTAGATTAGGGGTATGTGGGTGGTGGGTTTTAATGTTGGGGGGGTTGTATTTTTATTTTACAGGCAAAAGAGCAGAATTCTTTGGGGCATGTCACGCAAAAGGCCCTTTTAAGGGCTGGTAAGGTAAAAGAGCTGGTAACTTTTTAATTTAGAATAGGCTAGGGAATTTTTTTTATTTTGGGGGGCTTTGTTATTTTATTAGGGGGCTTAGATTAGGTGTAAGTATCTTAAAATTGTTGTAATATTTTTTAAATGTTTGTAACTTATTTTTTTTATTTTTTGTAACTTAGCTTTTTTTATTTTTTGTACTTTAGTTAGTTTATTTAATTTAATTTAATTGTAGTTATTTGTAGCTAATTTATTTAACTAATTTAATGATAGTGTAGTGTTAGGTTTAATTGTAACTTAGGTTAGGATTTATTTTACAGGTAATTTTGTATTTCTTTTAGCTAGGTAGTTATTAAATAGTTAATAACTATTTAATAACTATTCTACCTAGCTAAAATAAATACAAAGTTACCTGTAAAATAAATATAAATCCTAAAATAGCTACAATATAATTATTATTTATATTGTAGCTATATTAGGAATTATTTTAAAGGTAAGTATTTAGTTTTAAATAGGATTAATTTAGTTAAGAAGAGAAATATTTTTTAGATTTATTTAATATTTAAGTTAGGGGGGGTGTTAGGGTTAGTGTTAGACTTAGGTTTAGGGGTTAATAATTTGATTACAGTGGCGGCGGTGTAGGGGGGGCAGGATAGGGGTTAATAAATTTATTATGGGTGGCGACGGTGTAGGGGGGGCAGATTAGGGGTTAATAAACTACGTATTTAGTTGCGGCAATGTCCGGGATCTGCAGGATAGGGGTTAATAACTTTATTATAGGTGGCGGCGGTATAGGGGGGGCAGGATAGGGGTTACTAGGTATAATGTAGGTGGCGGCGGGGACCGGGAGCGGTGGTTTAGGGGTTAACATATTTATTATAGCTTGCGGTGGGCTCCGAGAGCGGCGGTTTAGGAGGTAAACACTTTATTTAGTTACGGCGGTGTAGGGGGGACAGCTTAGGGGTGTTTAGACTTGGGGTACATGTTAGGGTGTTAGGTGTAGACAGCTCCCATAGGAATCAATGGGATGTCTGGCAGCAGCGAACATGAGCTTTCGCTATCGTCAGACTCTCATTGATTCCTATGGGATCTGCCGCATCCAGGGTGGCGGTTTGAAAACCAGGTACGCTGGGCCAGAAAAGTGCCGAGCGTACCTGCTAGTTTTTTGATAACTAGCAAAAGTAGTCAGATAGTGCCGCACTTGTGTGCAGAACATCTGTAGTGACGTAAGAATCGATCTGTGTCGGACTGAGTCCGGCGGATCGAAGCTTACGTCACTAAATTCTACTTTTGCCGGTATCTAGGGCTTGATAACTTAGGCGAATCAGCCTCGCCACAAATACGCTGCGGAATTCCAGCGTATTTGAGGTTGACGGCTTGATAACTAGGGGCCGATATGTAGTCACCAGTAGAATAAAATAGGTGTACAGCAAACATACTCATAGACAGGAGGAATATGAGATACTGAAGTAAAACTGAAATGCTCATGATTCCGATAGAGCATGTAATTGAAAGAAAAAAAAAAGTATTATTTTACCCCTATTATCAAAATGTACACATTCTTTTTATATGTACACTTTTTGAGTCACCAGCACCTACTGAGTGTGTGCAAGAGTTTGCAGTATATACGGATTTGCACGTAAATTAATAACTGCTCAAATCTGAATAACTGATAAGGTTGTTTTGCACCATTTTGATTTTCAGAATATAAGTACATACATTTTTTATTTGCTGACGGATGTCACATGATACAGGGCCAGGAAAATGTAAGTAACTTCAAAATTTGTCAGGAAAAAAATCTTCTCATTTGGAATTCAGACTAAGGAGCCGATTTATCAAATGGCTGGTGGACATGATTCGCTGTAGTGCATTATGTCCGCCTGACATTGCTAAATATCAACAGCATAATACGCTGTCGGCATTTATCATTGCACAAGCATTTCTGTTGAAATGCTTGTGCAATGACGCCCCCGGCACATTTGCGGCCAATCAGGGGGTGTCAATCACCACCTAAAAGGTGGCGGACGAGTTAAGGAGCAGTGGTCTTATGACTGCTGTTTCTCAAGTTATGTTTGCAGTGAGCCAAAAACATTGCGGGTAGAAAGCAGTATCCGCTGCTTAATAAATCTACCCCTAAGTGTTATTGCTTTGTATTTGTTGATTATGGAATTCGACTGTATTTAATGGACATTTAATGGAGCCAGTTTGAAACACAAAATAGTTTTAGGGAATAACAGATATATGATTTGCACTCGGATTGGCCATAGACTGTCCTAAAAAGATTTTTTTCTAGGGTTTCCTTAAAGAGTTTTGCTGCAGACAGAATCTGATTCAACATGGAAAAGAGTGAAAGCAGAAAATGAGCATTTAATGCAAGAGGTACAAGAGTTTGTGAGAAGCAACCATCTTCAGAGGAGCAGAGGGGTAAAGAGAACATAAACACCCTCATAATTTTAACCTGAGGATCTCTTTCATTTACTGCACAATGGAAGAGGGAGTAATCAAGTAAAGCGATAAATGAGAGTTCTGCTAAATGTACAACTCTTCCAATATAGGGCTAGATTACAAGTGGCACACTATTTAGTGATTTCGCTCACGCACAAACACCGCCAGAAGTAAACTTTTATTGCAAGTTGAAAGTAAATGGTTTGTGCACAAGAGTGAAACCCGCTGCCCGCTAACTTCAGTACTTCGGATATCGTGACCGCATTAAATTCTTCTCCTCATAGACTTTAATGGAGCACGCTGATGAAAAAAAACGAATACTTATTGCTTGCACGCTAACCCGTCACCACGTTAGACCAAGTGTGCTCAACCAGAAGGTAGTTGTGCATATTTTACATTCCAATGTTCTTCACATACCTTTTATTTTTAAATATATATTTCTATATACATGTCTGATTCATTTTTTTGTATTTATATCTATATATCTATATTAGTATATACTCTTCATTTCACTAGCCACAAGGTGAACTGAATTATCGACATTCACAAGAAATGTCTAAATGTCTAAATGTACTCCAGATGTGAATATTTCAGTTGGGCATTCTGTAATAGCTGTAAAGATATAAATCTGGCAAACATTACTTTATATGGAATGTTTAGATCTAATATCCATTTTCTTGATTAGGAAACAATAGACAAAATATTAGCCTAAATCTGTAAATTATCTGCAGCAGTAGAATCAAATCTCAAATATTTTTTGCAGACTTAATGTCAGTGTTGGGACATTTAGACAGCCTTTAAGTTAAAACAAGTTTCAACACACTGCTACAAAAATACACACTGATCATATGAATAGGCTTTATAAAATCTTCTTGTAATCTTATTTATAGCTGTGTTGCAAGAGTAACAGTTAGGAATAAGGGGGTAGTAGGTCACTGATCAGTCAAGACAGTAATAGCCAGGAGCATTTTAAAAGCAGGCCCAACCCCAGCCACAGGACCTGGAACCGCTGTCTGTATCCAGTCTTACTGGTTTACAGAAATGGAAAATGCAGTTTTAATACAAGGATTCTGCAAGAACATTACAATCTGCTAATGATCTGCCAGCACTATTCAAAATCAAGAGTATTTTTAAGTCTGCTTGAAATATACTTTAAATTGTGCTCCTGCAATTGAAAATCACCAGATTAAAAAAAACAAAAAACATAACAATGGTATGTTATCACACATGCAAGTCTTCGCCAGCCGCAGTTATTATTGCAGGAAATAATTAGTCGCTTACATTTCACTTCTCTGCTAGACATATTGGGGCATATCTATCAAACTCTGTATGGAGTTTGAGGCCCCGTGTTTCTGAGGAGGCGGACAGACATTGCCGCAATTCAACCAGATCGAATACGATCGGGTTGATTGACAACCCCTGCTGGCGGCTGATTTGCCGTGAATCTGCAGGCTACGGTGTTGCACCAGCAGTTCACAAGAGCTGCTGGTGCAATGCTGAATGCGGTGAGTGTATTGCTCTCTGCATTCAGCGAGGTCTGTCGAACATGATCCGCAATCTTGGATCATGTCCGAAAGGCCTTTCATAAATAGGCCCCATTGTATGCTAGTTGTGTGAATTTGCTATTAAAAAAACAAGCACTCAGGATAATTTTGTCAAATCAAGCTACAAAAGTACCCCAGTTCCTTTGTAAGCAATGGGGCAAAAACAGCCAAGAATGACAATGGAAGTCCCCTTGTGGGTCTGGAGTGCAATTAAGAGTTAACTCCCTGAAGTTTAGAGTGAGATGGGCTGCATGTGTAGTTGCAAGTTTGCTGCAAGTGAGGGGGTTGGTTTTACTAATCTAGCTTTGTTGGCATGAGTATGTTTAGTTGAATTAGCTCCTTAATAAGCCACCTCTTTAATTTATTTCACCACTCAGTTGTTGCTTGCTGTATACCTTGCTAAACTGGGGTGTCTCCCTCCGGGGTTGGAGCTATGCCCTAGCGGTGGTTGGTAATGGCCACGTGTGCAATAGAGTGATGGGCTGAGTGACGATAAGGCTGAATTGTTAGGGGGACACCTATTAGGTGTCAGCCTAGGAGTTCCCTTCCTAGCAGGGGGCAGGCCAATCAGCTCATAAAAGTCTTTGCCTGTTATGTGAGTGAGTAGAGCATGCTTGCTCCATTGCAGATACCCGATAAAGGGGTTTTATCCAGTTGTAGTAGGAATTTTTAGGAACTCAGTTGCCACCATTTTAAGGTTTAAAGTTAATAAAGAATTACACTTGCAATTATGCCTAACAAATGCCTTGATTACGAGTTTTGTGTTATGGTGCGGGTACGGCTATTACTGCTGAAAATTTGGCCATTGCGCTGGAATGGCCGGTAACACATATTACGAGTTGCTGCAGTATAGCTATACCACAAGCATTTTAGCCTGTAATGCAAAGTCCGTTCCGCACTCAAAAAAATGATGTTTGAGTGCGGGATTTTCCATAGCGTCGTATTACAGGTTGTGCTGTCTGGCTAAAATGATTGCATTACAGCCTACACGAGCCATACCGCCATCTGAGACCAGTAGTTATGGATTTTATGAAACTTAAATGTTTTACAAAACTCATAACTAAAATGTTACAAAGTACAATAACACCCATAAACTACCTATTAACCCTTAAACCACCATCCCTGCATTGTAAATACTAAAATAAACATATTAACCCCTAATCTGCTGCCCACACACATCGCGACTATTAAATAAACCTATTAACCCCTAATCCACCGCCAACCCACATCGCAATACTAAATAAATCTAGTAAACCCTAGACCGCCAGCCTCCCACATCGTAACTAATAAACTAAACCTATTAAGCCCTAAACCGCCGGCCCCCCACATCACAAACACTAAATTAAACTATTAACCCCTAAACCTAACACCCCCTAACTTTAAATTAAAACTTACAATATAACTTACCTGTGAAATAAAAAAAATAACAATAAACTATACATTAACCTAACATAACTATTCTAATAAAATAAAATAAAAACTACCAATTAAAAAACCTAAATTACTAATTTAAATAAACCTAATACTACGAAACAATAAAAAAATCTAACATTACAAAAATAATAAACACTAAATTACGAGAAATAAAAAACAAAATTATCAAAAATAAAAACAATTACACCTAATCTAATAGCCCTATAAAAATAAAAAAGCCCTCCCAAAATAAAAACACCCCCTAACCTACAGTAAACTACCAATAGCCCTTTTGTAGGGAATTGACCTGAAGCAATCAGCTCTTTTACCTAAAAAATACAAAGTCCACCCAACAGTAAAATCCCCCACCCAACCAACGCCCCAAATTAAAAAACTTAAGTCTTAACAAAACCTAAGCTATCCCTTGCCCTTAAAGGGGCATTTGTATGGGCATTGCCCTTAAAATGACATTCAGCTCTTTTACTGCCCTTAAATGGGCATTCAGCTCTTTTACAAGCCCAAAGCCTCAGTGTACGATCGCATGAAGAGGAGCCTACACGCCGCCAAGGACCGCCGCCGTTGAGAAGTTAATGGCATAAAGCATTTTTTTATTTTTCGTAATTTAGTATTTATTATTTTTGTAATGTTATGTTTTTTTATTTTTTTCGGAGTATTAGGTTTTTTTAAATTTGTAAATTAGGTTTTTTAATTGGTAGGTTTTTTTATTTTATTAGAATAGTAATGTTAGGTTAATTTATAGTTTAATGTTAGTTTTTTTTATTTCACAGGTAAGTTTTTATTTATTTTAATAAATATTTAATATTTAATATTTTAGATAGTTATATTGTAAGTTTTAATTTAAAATTAGGGGTGTTAGGTTTAGGGGTTAATAGTTTAACCCCTTAATGACCACAATGTACCCTGTATGTCACTGGTCGTTAAGGGTTTTTTCAGGACATAATAGCACAAGTCTAGCAAAAATACGCTATTAATGCCCTCCCTCTAGCAGGCTTTGTGGAATAGAGCAGTCTCAACGCTGGTGGCAAGACCGCGCTATAAAACAATAAAGTCCCAAAAAAAGGCCAGCGACATACAGGGTACGTCGCTGGTCCTTAAGGGGTTAATTTAGTTTTTTGTTGATGTGGGGACAGGTGGTTTAGGGGTTATAAGGCTTATTTAGTGTCAGTGATGTCGGGGAGCTGCGGATTAGGAGTTAATCACTTTATTTAGGTGTTGGCGATGTCAGGGGCGGCGGATTAGGGGTGTTTAGACTAGGGGTTTTTGTTAGAGTTTTAGGATTAAAAGTAACTTTCTTTTCCCCATAGACATCAATGGGGTTGCGTTACGGCGATTTGCCATTCTGCGATCTAACACTCTCTCCCGATTGATCTCTATGGGGGAAAGCGTGCACGAGCACGTAAACTCAGCCCTGGGCTTTTGTGCGGTATGGGGGTTAAAGGGACACTGAACCCACATTTTTTTATTTCATGATTCAGATAGAGCATGCATTTTTAAGCAACTTTCTAATTTACTCCTATTATTAATTTTTCTTCGTTCTCTTGCTATCTTTATTTGAAAAAGAAGGCATCTAAGCTTGTTTCTTGGTTCATAACTCTGGACAGCATTTTTTAATTGGTGGATGAATTTATCCACCAATCAGCAAGGACAACCCAGGTTGTTCACCAAAAATGGGTCGGCATCTAAACTTACATTCTTGCATTTCAAGAGAGAATAAAGAAAATTTGATAATAGGAGTAAATTAGAAAGTTGCTTAAAATGTCATGCTCTATCTGAATCACTAAAGAAAAATGTTGGGTTCAGTGTCCCTTTAACGCACCATAACACACAGAACAAGGAGGTTTTTCCGTACCTCATAATGGCAGCGCTATGGAAAGTGAGGGACCGCTCATTTTATTGTGTTCCTTACCTGGTATAGCACAAAACTCGTATTCTAGGTGACAGTTAATAAAGTTATTTTGTATTAATAAATAAAAAAGGTGCATTGGTCTTTATTGCAGTTTAATGTATTACGTGGATAAAGGGGGATTTTTACTCACAAAAGGATAAATAGGTAGTTTAATTCCTTGAGTGGCCCATGCTAAAAAAGTATCTACATGTGTATTATAAAACTGGTTTTAATCTTAGCATCCAACAACAACAATTTCCTATAAACAAAGGATAAAAAGCAGCAATTTCACATATTTTTGTTGAACTACTTAGGGGCACATGATGGCCCGCACATAATCCATGTGACTTCATCCTGGTCTCCACACTCCAAGTAGGAAACAAGACTTTCATCTTTCAAATGAAGGGGACACTTGAACTACAAATGTGTGAGATAGGGGCTCTGTTGAAGGAGGGAGTGGGATGGGCTCTACTCTGCAGAAAACAAATTTAAGGAAAGGGAGGGATGGAAAGATACACTACAGAAAAAAGGGGAATTGGAAGGCGGGCGCCATAATTAATGATCGCAGGGAGGGGGGAGGTAGGGGCACCACTACACTACAGAAAAAAGAATCAATTATATAAAAAATAAAAATAATATAAAAAAAAAACATAAACTGGGTTCTAGCAGACATCTGCCAGTACCTAAGATGGGCAGCCAGTAGTTAGACGGGGAGGGTTAAAGAGCTGTTTGGGGGGATAAGAGTGGTGGTGGGAAGGTTGATTATTATAATAATAAAAAAAAATAAAAAAAGCCTTAAACTTCATAATGGCTGACCTTCTGCAAGTACCTAAGATGGTGATGACCAGTGGGGGTGCGGGAGGGAAGAGAGGGAGGGATCAGGTAGGGATCGGGAATGGAAGGTATCAAGTTGGAGGGTAATCTCTACTCTGCATCAAAAATAAACCTTAAAGCTAATTAATTAATTAATTAACCTTCACCACCAGGAATTTCACCTAAGGTGTGCAGCTGCAATTAGCGTTATTCTTATTGCCAAAAAATAGCATGTCTGCTATTTCTGAACGAAGGGAATCCCAGATAATCTTTTATAACTGTCATAGGACTGCAGTAGTTACGTGTAAAAAACTTCAGTGAGAAACCCAACGTTTGTGAAAGAGATAACGGTTTTTATTTTATATGATCTATCTGGCGATCAAATAGTGGCATCAAATATACCAAAATGGGCCTAGATCAATACCTTGGGTTGTCTACTTTAAAAATAAATAAATACATATATATATATACTTTTCAAAGGTAAATGAAAAATCAAAAGCTCTATTTCTGTTTAATCAGAGTGATAGCAAAAATGCTAAAAATTTTCCAGTACTTTAGGCAAGATTTTTTCTTAATTTCCTGGTAGCGAGGTGGTTAAAGGAACAAGAAACCCAAACATTTTCTTTAAAGATTCAGACAGAAAATATGATTTTAAACAACTTTCCAATTTGCCTCTATTATCTAAATTGCTTCATTCTCTTGGTATTCGTACTTGAAAAGCATATCTAGGTAGTCTAAGGAGCAACAATGCATTACTGGGAGCTTGCTGCTGATTGGTGGCTGCACAAAAATGCCTCTTTTCATTGGTTGACCAGATGTCTTCAGATAGCTTCCAGTAGTACATAGCTGCTCGCTCCTTCAAAAAGATACCAAGAGAATAAAGCAAAATGGATAAAAGTAGTAAATTGGAAAGTTGTTTAAAACCACATGCTCTATTTGAATCACGAATAATAAGAAAAAGAAAAACGTTGGGTTTTATGTCCCTTTAATTATTATTTTAGATTGCACAGTATAGATATAGAATACTAAGGGCTAGATTACAAGTGGAGTGCTAGATTTCTATAATGTGTGCTGGAATTACAAGTAAATCGCAATGCAAACGCGATTTCGCTTCCGCATTGCTAGGAAGTTTTCAAAGACTCCTATGGAGCCTCATTCTGATGCTGTCAGAGACGGCATCAGAACCTCTCTCAGCAAAGGCGGTAAGTAGCGCAGCGATAGGCAGCATTTGAAAAATATATGTAACACCCCACTCCCACCAACTTTAAAACCCCAAAACTGCCTAGTGCAGTTATTTTTTTATTTAAAAAAAAGGTATATTGTTTTTAAATAAAAAACTACAATTCCGTCTTTTTTTAGGGCATTTGGAGCACTTTTAGAAAATTAACTGGAGATTAGATCTTTTCTGAGCACTAATTGCTACTGCAAGCTCGCGGTAGTAATAACCAGCCACCTGTAATGGCTTGTTAATTATTGCATGGCCACAAACAGGCAAATTTGCCCGTTTACGGACACATGATGGTGATTTAGCACTAAACTTGTAATCTAGCCCTAAATGTTGGTGAAGAGGTGACTGATGCTAGATGAGAGACCATAATAAGTGTGTTGAAATATTTAGGAAATAATGTGGTGTTTTTCCATGCTATTATTTTTCTAAAAATGCTTGAACTGGAATAATTTAGTGGTACCTCACAGAAAAAAAGTCATTTAATGCAATGCAGTCCAAGCAACTGGAACCATCTCTAGCAGAGGAGTGTGAAAAAGCTCAGCAGCCAAAGGGTTAAATATGTTTTTATAACAAATTTGATTAAATGACAAGACGCCAGCTTTCATGTGATTTACAAGCAAATATACAACATTTGAATGGTTTTCAAGCAATTATGCACGCATTAGCTTGATAAAACAAGGAACATACATCCATTTGCTTGAATGAAAAGATATCTTATTCTTTTGCATTCCTTTTTGACTAAGCATGAAATAACTATATATAACGTGAAGCGCATTGACACAAACTGGAAACAAGAACACTTTCAAATATGCAGCATATCTTTTGAATCTACCTACTATAGCTTGGAAAATTGAGCAATTTGTAATTCTCAGATCTTGAAATGCACCCTGCTTTCTTTTCAAGGCTAACTCTGCTACATACCGGTCCCTAATTGGCTTTATCGTCGACAAATGGCATGTATAGTAAATGCCTCTCGGCGATGAGGCTATGTGGTGAGCTTGGAATGCACCCTGCTTACTTCTCAAGGCTAATACTGCTACATATATCTCCCTAATTGGCTTTATCAGATAGCAATTGCAAAACAAAACATTTTATACTAACATTATGACCATGACCATGTGACTCTTTATCTAAGGACTAAAACCCAGATTGGCTCCTGCAAATAAGGCAAATTAAAAATTACTGCAGTAAAAAGGATATTAATTTGTTTTAAAAACATTAACGGCTAGATTTAGAGTTCTGCGGCCAAAGGGGTGCGTTAGCTACGCATGCTTTTTTCCCCCCGCACCTTTTAAATACCGCTGGTATTTAGAGTTCACAGAATGGCTGCGTTAGGCTCCAAAAAAGGGAGCGTAGAGCATATTTACCGCCACTGCAACTCTAAATACCAGCGTTGCTTACGGACGCGGCCAGCTTCAAAAACGTGCTCGTGCACGATTCCCCCATAGAAAAAAATGGGGCAGTTTGAGCTGAAAAAAAACCTAACACCTGCAAAAAAGCAGCGTTCAGCTCCTAATGCAGCCCCATTGTTTACTATGGGGAAACACTTCCTAAGTCTGCACCTAACACCCTAACATGTACCCCGAGTCTAAACACCCCTAACCTTACACTTATTAACCCCTAATCTGCCGCCCCCGCTATCGCTGACACCTGCATAATTTTTTTAACCCCTAATCTGCCGCTCCATATACCGCCGCAACCTACATTATACCTATGTACCCCTAATCTGCTGCCCCTAACACCGCCGACCCCTATATTATATTTATTAATCCCTAATTTGCCCCCCACAACGTTGCCGCCAGCTACCTACAATAATTAACCCCTAATCTGTCGATTGGATCTCGCCGCTAGTCTAATAAATGGATTAACCCCTAAAGCTAAGTCTAACCCTAACACTAACACCCCCCTAAGTTAAATATAATTTAAATCTAACGAAATAAATTAACTCTTATTATATAAATTATTCCTATTTAAAGCTAAATACTTACCTGTAAAATAAATCTTAATATAGCTGCAATATAAATTATAATTATATTGTAGCTATTTTAGGATTAATATTTATTTTACAGGCAACTTTGTAATTATTTTAACCAGGTACAATAGCTATTAAATAGTTCATAACTATTTAATAGCTACCTAGTTAAAATAATTACAAAAGTACCTGTAAAATAAATCCTAACCTACGTTACAATTAAACCTAACGCTACACTTCAATAAATTAATTAAATAAACTACCTACAATTATCTACAATTAAACCTAACACTACACTATCAATAAATTAATTAAATACAATACCTACAAATAACTACAATGAAATAAACTAACTAAAGTACAAAAAATAAAAAAGAACTAAGTTACAAAAAATAAAAAAATATTTACAAACATTAGAAAAATATTACAACAATTTTAAACTAGTTACACCTACTCTAGGCCCCCTAATAAAATAACAAAGCCCCCCAAATTAAAAAAATGCCCTACCCTATTCTAAAATTAAAAAGTTCAAAGCTCTTTTACCTTACCAGCCCTGAAAAGGGCCCTTTGCGGGGCATGCCCCAAAGAATTCAGCTCTTTTGCCTGTAAAAAAAACCATACAATACCCCCCCCAACATTACAACCCACCACCCACATACCCCTAATCTAACCAAAACCCCCCTTAAATAAACCTAACACTAAGCCCCTGAAGATCTCCCTACCTTGTCTTCACCTCACCGGGTTCAGCGATCGGTCCAGAAGAGGGTCCGAAGTCTTGATCCAAGCGGCGGCTGAAGAACTCCATCATCGGACTGAAGTCGGAAGTCCATCATCGGGATGAAGTCTTCTATCAGGCCGCATCTTCAATCTTCTTTCTTCCGGAGCGGAGCGGAGCCAACTTCTTCCCAGCCGACGCGGATCCAACCTCTTCAAGCGACCCCTACTCGCCGAATGACCGTTCCTTTACATGACGTCATCCAAAATGGCGTCCCTCGAATTCCGATTGGCTGATAGGAGTCTATCAGCCAATCGGAATTAAGGTAGGAATATTCTGATTGGCTGATGGAATCAGCCAATCAGATTCAAGTTCAATCCGATTGGCTGATCCAATCAGCCAATCAGATTGAGCTCGCATTCTATTGGCTGATCGGAACAGCCAATAGAATGCAAGCTCAATCTGATTGGCTGATTGGATCAGCCAATCGGATTGAACTTGAATCTGATTGGCTGATAGAATCCTATCAGCCAATCGGAATTCGAGGGACGCCATCTTGGATGACGTCCCTTAAAGGAACCGTCATTCGTCGGGAAGTCGTCGGTGAAGATGGATGGATCCGCGCTGGAGGTCTTGAAGATCAGCCGGTCGTCATCGGATTGAAGAACATAGAAGATGCGGCTTGGAAGAAGATGTTTGCCGGTCCGGATGTCCTCTTCTGCCCGCTTGGATCAAGACTTCAGCCGGAGGATGGACGTCACTCTTCAGCCCCCCGCTTGGGCTTGGATCAACACTTCGGAGGCTTGGATCAAGACTTCCGAGGACGGATCGGTGAACCTGGCATGGTGAAGATAAGGTAGGAAGATCTTCAGGGGCTTAGTGTTAGGTTTATTTAAGGGGGGTTTGGGTTAGATTAGGGGTATGTGGGTGGTGGGTTGTAATGTTGGGTGGGGGTATTGTATGTTTTTTTTACAGGCAAAAGAGCTGAATTATTTGGGGCATGCCCCGCAAATGGCCCTTTTCAGGGCTGGTAAGGTAAATGAGCTTTGAACTTTTTTAATTTTAGAATAGGGTAGGGCATTTTTTTATTTTGGGGGTCTTTGTTATTTTATTAGGGGGCTTAGAGTAGGTGTAATTAGTTTAAAATTGTTGTAATATTTTTCTAATGTTTGTAAATATTTTTTTATTTTTTGTAACTTAGTTCTTTTTTATTTTTTGTACTTTAGTTAGTTTATTTCATTGTAGTTATTTGTAGGTATTTTATTTAATTAATTTATTGATAGTGTAGTGTTAGGTTTAATTGTAGATAATTGTAGGTATTTTATTTAATTTATTTATTGATAGTGTAGTGTTAGGTTTAATTGTAACTTAGGTTAGGATTTATTTTACAGGTAATTTTGTAATTATTTTAACTAGGTAACTATGAAATAGTTATTAACTATTTAATAGCTATTGTACCTGGTTAAAATAAATACAAAGTTGCCTGTAAAATAAATATTAATCCTAAAATAGCTACAATATGATTATAATTTATATTGTAGCTATATTAGGGTTTATTTTACAGGTAAGTATTTAGCTTTAAATAGGAATAATTTATAATAAGAGTTAATTTATTTCGTTAGATTTAAATTATATTTAACTTAGGGGGGTGTTAGTGTTAGGGTTAGACTTAGCTTTAGGGGTTAAAAAATGTATTAGAATAGCGGTGAGCTCCGGTCGGCAGATTAGGGGTTAATATTTGAATTTAGGTGTCGGCGATGTTAGGGAGGGCAGATTAGGGGTTAATACTATTTATTATAGGGTTATTGAGGCGGGAGTGAGGCGGATTAGGGGTTAATACATTTATTATAGCAGCGGTGCGGTTCGGTCGGCAGATTAGGGGTTAATAAGTGTAGGTAAGGTAGCGGCAACGTTGGGGGGTAGATTAGGGGTTAATAAATATTATGTAGGTGTCGGCGATGTTAGGGGCAGCAGATTAGGGGTACATAGGGATAATGTAGCTGGCGGCTGGTGTACAGAGCGGCAGATTAGGGGTTAAAAAAATTTAATAGAGTGGCGGCGGTGTGGGGGGGGCTCGGTTTAGGGGTACATAGGTAGTTTATGGGTGTTAGTGTACTTTAGAGCACAGTAGTTAAGTGCTTTATGAACCGGCGTTAGCCCAGAAAGATTTCTAACGCTCACTTCAGACACGACTCTAAATACCGGCGTTAGAAAGATCCCATTGAAAAGATAGGATACGCAAATTGCGTAGGGGGATCTGCGGTATGGAAAAGTTGCGGCTGAAAAGTGAGCGTTAGACCCTTTCCTGACTGACTCCAAATACCAGAGGGCGGTAAAAACCATCGTTAGGTGCCTCTAACGCTGGTTTTAACGGCTACTGCCCAACTCTAAATCTAGCCGTAAGACTTGGCTGATATGTTATTCTACAGGGAGTGCAGAATTATTAGGCAAATTAGTATTTTGACCACATCATCCTCTTTATGCATGTTGTCTTACTCCAAGCTGTATAGGCTCGAAAGCCTACTACCAATTAAGCATATTAGGTGATGTGTATCTCTGTAATGAGAAGGGGTGTGGTCTAATGACATCAACACCCTATATCAGGTGTGCATAATTATTAGGCAACTTCCTTTCCTTTGGCAAAATAGGTCAAAAGAAGGACTTGACAGGCTCAGAAAAGTCAAAAATAGTGAGATATCTTGCAGAGGGATGCAGCACTCTTAAAATTGCAAAGCTTCTGAAGCGTGATCATTGAACAATCAAGAGTTTCATTCAAAATAGTCAACAGGGTCGCAAGAAGCGTGTGGAAAAACCAAGGCGCAAAATAACTGCCCATGAACTGAGAAAAGTCAAGCGTGCAGCTGCCAAGATACCACTTGCCACCAGTTTGGCCATATTTCAGAGCTGCAACATCACTGGAGTGCCCAAAAGCACAAGGTGTGCAATACTTAGAGACATGGCCAAGGTAAGAAAGGCTGAAAGACGACCACCACTGAACAAGACACACAAGCTGAAACGTCAAGACTGGGCCAAGAAATATCTCAAGACTGATTTTTCTAAGGTTTTATGGACTGATGAAATGAGAGTGAGTCTTGATGGGCCAGATGGATGGGCCCGTGGCTGGATTGGTAAAGGGCAGAGAGCTCCAGTCCGACTCAGACGCCAGCAAGGTGGAGGTGGAGTACTGGTTTGGGCTGGTATCATCAAAGATGAGCTTGTGGGGCCTTTTCGGGTTGAGGATGGAGTCAAGCTCAACTCCCAGTCCTACTGCCAGTTTCTGGAAGACACCTTCTTCAAGCAGTGGTACAGGAAGAAGTCTGCATCCTTCAAGAAAAACATGATTTTCATGCAGGACAATGCTCCATCACACGCGTCCAAGTACTCCACAGCGTGGCTGGCAAGAAAGGGTATAAAAGAAGAAAATCTAATGATATGGCCTCCTTGTTCACCTGATCTGAACCCCATTGAGAACCTGTGGTCCATCATCAAATGTGAGATTTACAAGGAGGGAAAACAGTACACCTCTCTGAACAGTGTCTGGGAGGCTGTGGTTGCTGCTGCACGCAATGTTGATGGTGAACAGATCAAAACACTGACAGAATCCATGGATGGCAGGCTTTTGAGTGTCCTTGCAAAGAAAGGTGGCTATATTGGTCACTGATTTGTTTTTGTTTTGTTTTTGAATGTCAGAAATGTATATTTGTGAATGTTGAGATGTTATATTGGTTTCACTGGTAAAAATAAATAATTGAAATGGGTATATATTTGTTTTTTGTTAAGTTGCCTAATTATTATGCACAGTAATAGTCACCTGCACACACAGATATCCCACTAAAATAGCTATAACTAAAAACAAACTAAAAACTACTTCCAAAACTATTCAGCTTTGATATTAATGAGTTTTTTGGGTTCATTGAGAACATGGTTGTTGTTCAATAATAAAATTAATCCTCAAAAATACAACTTGCCTAATAATTCTGCACTCCCTGTATAGCAGCACAACAGAAATGTCTTGTAATTACAAGGAGTTTACTTTCCTTTAACCCCTTAGTGACCAGAGCACTTTTCCATTTTCTGTCCGTTTGGGACCAAGGCTATTTTTACATTTTTGCGGTGTTTGTGTTTAGCTGTAATTTTCTTCTTACTCATTTACTGTACCCACACATATTATATACCGTTTTTCTCGCCATTAAATGGACTTTCTAAAGATACCATTATTTTCATCATATCTTATAATTTACTATAAAAAAAATGATAAAATATGAGGAAAAAATGGAAAAAAACACACTTTTTCTAACTTTGACCCCCAAAATCTGTTACATATCTAAAACCACCAAAAACACCCATGCTAAATAGTTTCTAAATTTTGTCCTGAGTTTAGAAATACCCAATGTTTACATGTTCTTTGCTTTTTTTGCAAGTTATAGGGCCATAAATACAAGTAGCACTTTGCTATTTCCAAACCATTTTTTTCCAAAATTAGCGCTAGTTACATTAGAACACTGATATCTTTCAGGAATCCCTGAATATCCCTTGACATGTATATATTTTTTTTTAGTAGACATCCCAAAGTATTGATCTAGGCCAATTTTGGTATATTTCATACCACCATTTCACCGCCAAATGCGATCAAATACAAAAAATTGTTCACTTTTTCACAAATTTTTTCACAAACTTTAGGTTTCTCACTGAAATCATTTACAAACAGCTTGTGCAATTATGGCATAAATGGTTGTAAATTCTTCTCTGGGATCCCCTTTGTTCAGAAATAGCACACATATATGGCTTTGGCGTTGCTTTTTGGTAATTAGAAGGCCGCTAAATGCCACTGCGCACCACAAGTGTATCATGCCCAGCAGTTAAGGGGTTAATTAGGGAGCTTTTAGGGAGCTTGTAGGGTTAATTTTAGCTTTAGTGTAGTGTAGTAGACAACCCCAAGTATTGATCTAGGCACATTTTGGTATATTTCATGCCACCATTTCACCGCCAAATGCGATCAAATTAAAAAAAACGTAAAATTTTTCACAATTTTAGGTTTCTCACTGAAATCATTTACAAACAGCTTGTGCAATTATGGCACAAATGGTTGTAAATGCTTGTCTGGGATCCCCTTTGTTCAGAAATAGCAGACATATATGACTTTGGCGTTGCTTTCTGGTAATTAGAAGGCCACTAAATCCTGTTGCGCCTCACACGTGTATTATGGCTAGCAGTGAAAGGGTTAATTAGGGAGTTTGTAGTGAGCTTGCAGGGTTAATTTTAGCTTTAGTGTAGAGATCAGCCTCCCATCTGACACATCCCACCCCCTGATCCCTCCCAAACAGCTCCCTTCCCTCCCCCACCCCACAATTGTCCCCGCCATCTTAAGTACTGGCAGAAAGTCTGCCAGTACTAAAATAAAAGGGTTTTTAAAAAAAAATGAATTTTTTTTTTAGCATATTTACATATGCTACTGTGTAGGATCCCCCCCTTAGCCCCCAACCTCCCTGATCCCCCCCAAAACCGCTCTCTAACCCTCCCCTCTGCCTTATTGGGGGCCATCTTGGGTACTGGCAGCTGTCTGCCAGTACCCAGTTTACAATAAAAAGTGCTTTTTTTTGGGGTTTTTTGTTTTTTTCTGTAGTGTAGCTTCCCCCAACCCCCCACCCCCCACAAACAAACCCCCACCACCTTGCTGATTGTTTAGATTTTATTTTTATTATATTTTTTATTTCCCCATTTTCTGCAGTGTAGCGGTTCCCACCCGCTCCCTCCCCGTGCACGCGCCCGCCCCCACCCTCCCGTGCACGCGCGCGCGCCCGTGCGCGCCCCCAGCCGCCCACGATCCCGCCCCCCTTCAGATCCACATGGCCATCGATGGCCGCCACCCGCCTCCCGGTCCGGCTCCCACCCACCAACGCCGGTAGCCACCGATCTCCGGTGCAGAGAGGGCCACAGAGTGGCTCTCTCTGCACCGGATGGCTTACAAACGTTATTGCAGGATGCCTCCATATCGAGGCATCACTGCAATAACCGGAAAGCAGGATCGCTTCCAGCTGCTTTCCACACTGAGGACGTGCAGGGTACGTTCTCAGGCATTAACTGCCTTTTTTCTGAGGACGTACCCTGCACGTCCTCAGTCGTTAAGGGGTTAAAAAGAAAAAATTCAAACAAATTCTACTGCAAAATCGAATTATGCAATATTTGAATTAGAAAAATTTGAATCAATATATATTTGTAATATTTTCTAATGCTCTCTTTAAATCTAATATTCAAATTATACAATAGTCGACATAGAAAAAAATTGAATCAATATATTTCTATTATGTATCAATTTACTAAATTCCTTATCACATGAACTATTGAACTTCTGAATAGTATTTGTTAAATCGAATGTTACATTCGAAATTTTAAATGTGGATATTCAATCTAATTATGAACATTCACCCATTCACCCATCCTCAGTGTACAATCAGAGTTAAAATGCACATGATTAAAAACATTTTTTTCACTACATGTATTAGCAAATGTGCTTTTTTTAGAATCTTTCACTGTTTTATTTATAGTTTTTACTGTGCATAAAACTTACGGCTAGATTTAGAGTTTGGCGGCCAAAGGGGTGCGTTACCTACGCATGCTTTTTTTCGCCCGCACCTTTTAAATACCGCTGGTATTTAGAGTTCACAGAATGGCTGGGTTTTCAGTGCGTTAGGCTCCAAAAAGGGAGCGTAGAGCATAATTTAACGCCACTGCAACTCTAGATACCAGCGGTGCTTACGGACGCGGCCAGCTTCAAAAACGTGCTCGTGCATGATATCCCCATAGAAAACAATGGGGCAGTTTGAGCTGAAAAAAAACCTGCAAAAAAGCAGCATTCAGCTCTTAACGCAGCCCCATTGTTTTCTATGGGGAAACACTTCCTAAGTCTGCACCTAACACTCTAACATGTACCCCGAGTCTAAACACCCCTAACCTTACACTTATTAACCCCTAATCTGCCGCCCCCGCTATCGCTGACACCTGCATATTTTTTTTAACCCCTAATCTGCCGCTCCGTAAACCGCCGCTACCTAAATTATCCCTGTATACCCCTAATCTGCTGCCCCTAACACCGCCGACCCCTATATTATATTTATTAACCCCTAATCTGCCCCCCTCAACGTCGCCTCCACCTGCCTACACTTATTAACCCCTAATCTGCCGAGCGGACCGCACCGCTAGTATAATAAAGTTATTAACCCCTAATCTGCCTCACTCCCGCCTCAATAACCCTATAATAAATAGTATTAACCCCTAATCTGCCCTCCCTAACATCGCCGACACCTAACTTCAATTATTAACCCCTAATCTGCCAACCGAATCTCGCCGCTACTGTAATAAATGGATTAACCCCTAAAGCTAAGTCTAACCCTAACCCTAACACCCCCCTAAATTAAATATAATTTAAATCTAACGAAATAAATTAACTCTTATTAAATAAATTATTCCTATTTAAAGCTAAATACTTACCTGTAAAATAAACCCTAATATAGCTACAATATAAATTATAATTATATTATAGCTATTTTAGGATTTATATTTATTTTACAGGTAACTTTGTATTTATTTTAACCAGGTACAATAGCTATTAAATAGTTAAGAACTATTTAATAGCTAAAATAGTTAAAATAATTACAAAATTACCTGTAAAATAAATCCTAACCTAAGTTACAATTAAACCTAACACTACACTATCAATAAATTAATTAAATAAAATACCTACAATTATCTACAATTAAACCTAACACTACACTATCAATAAATTAATTAAATACAATACCTACAAATAACTACAATGAAATAAACTTACTAAAGTACAAAAAATAAAAAAGAACTAAGTTACAAAAAATAAAAAAATATTTACAAACATTAGAAAAAAATTTCAACAATTTTAAACTAATTACACCTACTCTAAGCCCCCTAATAAAATAACAAAGACCCCCAAAAT
Source organism: Bombina bombina (assembly GCF_027579735.1). Taxonomy (NCBI): domain Eukaryota; kingdom Metazoa; phylum Chordata; class Amphibia; order Anura; family Bombinatoridae; genus Bombina; species Bombina bombina. The sequence continues at coordinate 1,133,567,521 of NC_069499.1, read as the reverse complement.
AAAAAAATGCCCTACCCTATTCTAAATTACAAAAGTTCAAAGCTCTTTTACCTTACCAGCCCTTAAAAGGGCCCTTTGCGGGGCATGCCCCAAAGAATTCAGCTCTTTTGCCTGTAAAAAAAACCATACAATACCCCCCCCCAACATTACAACCCACCACCCACATACCCCTAATCTAACCCAAACCCCCCTTAAATAAACCTAACAATAAGCCCCTGAAGATCTTCCTACCTTGTCTTCACCATGCCAGGTATCACCGATCGTTCCAGGCTCCGAAATCTTCATCCAAGCCCAAGCGGGGGCTAGACATCCATCATCCGACGGCTGAAGAAGTCCAGCAGAGGCTCCAAAGTCTTCATCCTATCCGGGAAGAAGAGTAGATCCGGACCGGCAACCATCTTCTTCCAAGCGGCATCTTCTATCTTCATCCGATAAGGACCGGCTCCATCTTGAAGACCTCCACCGCCGACCCATCTTCTTCTTCCGACGACTTCCCGACGAATGATGGTTCCTTTAAGGGACGTCATCCAAGATGGCGTCCCTCGAATTCCGATTGGCTGATAGGATTCTATCAGCCAATCGGAATTAAGGTAGGAAAATTCTGATTGGCTGATGGAATTAGCCAATCAGAATCAGGTTCAATCCGATTGGCTGATTCAATCAGCCAATCAGATTGAGCTCGCATTCTATTGGCTGTTCCGATCAGCCAATAGAATGCAATCTCAATCTGATTGGCTGATCGGCAGATTAAGGGTTAATACTTGAAGTTAGCTGTCGGCGATGTTAGGGAGGGCAGATTAGGGGTTAATACTATTTATTATAGGGTTATTGAGGCGGGAGTGAGGCGGATTAGGGGTTAATACATTTATTATACTAGCGGTAAGCTCCGGTCGGCAGATTAGGGGTTAATAATTGTAGGTAGCTGGCGGCGACGTTGTGGGGGGCAGATTAGGGGTTAATAAATATAATATAGGGGTCGCCGTTGTTAGGGGCCGCAGATTAGGGGTACATAGGGATAACGTAGTTGGCGGCGGTGTACGGAGCGGCAGATTAGGGGTTAAAAAATTGAAATATAGTGGCAGCGATGTGGGGGGACCTCGGTTTAGGGGTACATAGGTAGTTTATGGGTGTTAGTGTACTTTAGAGCACAGTAGTTAAGAGCTTTATGAACCGGCGTTAGCCCAGAAAGCTCTTAACTACTGGCTTTTTTCTGCGGCTGGAGTTTTGTCGTTAGATTTCTAACGGTCACTTCAGCTACGACTCTAAATACCAGCGTTAGAAAGATCCCATTGAAAAGATAGGATACGCAATTGACGTAAGGGGATCTGCGGTATGGAAAAGTTGCGGCTGGAAAGTGAGCGTTAGACCCTTTAATGACTGGCTCCAAATACCAGAGGGCGGTAAAAACCAGCGTTAGGAGCCTCTAACGCTGGTTTTGACGGCTACCGCCCAACTCTAAATCTAGGCCTTAGTGAGCAATGCATACAGCAGTATGCTTCATGTGCACCCTATCCATGACTGCTTTTACTGAAAAAGCTATTTTGAAAATAAAGATATGCTGGCCAGCATTAGCTAATAAAAAAAATATGCAATTGATTATAATGTAACATTTTTTATTTCCTTTTTAGTCGTTAGCTATGAGACATTGGCATGCTTTAGGCATAAATAAATAAGCACACATAATAAACGTCTTACTGTAAAAATAAAAAAAAAGATATGACTGAAAATAGGAAAAATAAAGAAACAATACACGTTCTTCCTGTACTGAGGAATAATATATAACTTTTATTGTACTGCTAAAAAAATAACTGTCATTTGTTTGGGTCCCCTGGCACTGACGTGTTTCCCATATCGCTTCACATAACGCTTCCGCTTTTCCTGCTTTAGTTTCCTGTAAAAATAAAGGAATTAGGCTTCTTCAAATCTCAACACATAATTAAAAGCAGTTGTTTCAAGACATAATGTATGTTTTTAAATGCTTAGCAACAGAGTTATGTGCTCTTAGTGTGTTCTTTTTCTGTGATAATAAAACGTACAAGTTTTTTATTTAGCATCACAATAATAGTTATGTGTTTTCCCTATAGAGATAGTGCATGCATTCCTTATTTTTCCTATCTATACTATAATTGCGTTTGTAATGTCCGTCGCCGTCGGCAGTTGCGCACGCATCCTCAATGTTGGCAGCGCGAGGACAAAAAAATTCACCTGGATGCAGCTGGATGCAGCGAAGGCAAATGGAGCATTACAAAAGCAACACCTAATTGCCCACATTAAAGTATTTAAAAAATAAATAAAAAACACCTGAATCAAGTATTAAAAAAAAAACTAACCCCCCGCAACAAAGTATTAAAAAAAACAAACTAACCGCCCGCATCAAGTATTAAAAAAAAAAACGCCCGCATCAAGTATTAACCCCTAAACCGCAAAACCCCGACATCGCAATAAACCTATTTACCCTATTAACCCCTAAACTGCAAAACCCCTACATCGCAATAAACCTATTTACCCTATTATCCCCTAAACCCCAAAACCCCTACATTGCAATTAACCTATTTAACCTATTTAACTTATTAACCCCTAAACCACCAAAACCCACAACGCAAATAGCAATTTAAATAACTAAGTACAGTACACTAACCTAACACCCCCTAACCTAACAACCCCTAACCTAACACCCCATTAAATAAATCCCCATTAATTAAACTAATACATTCTAAAGTTACAAGAAAGAAAAAAAAACTAAGTTTACAAAAAAGAAAAAAGGCTAACATTACAGAAAATAAAAAATCAAATTACCAAATGTAACAAAATTAAACCTAATTCCTATGAAAATAAAAAGACCCCCCCAAAATAAAAACACCCCCTACTCTAAGAATAAACTACCAGTAGCCCTTAAAAGGGCTTTTTGCGGGGCATTGTCCCAAGATAATCAGCTCTTTTACAAAAAATATACAAAGTCCCACCTAACATTAAATCCCCCCACCCCCCCAAATTAAAGAACCTAACACTAAAAAATCTAAACTACCCATTGCCCTGAAAAGGGCATTTGTTTGGACATTGCCCATCCCTAATCTAAATAAAACAAATCCCCCCCAAAAAACCTTAAAAAATCCTAAGTCTAACCCCCAGGTTGGTACTCACGGTTACTGAAGTCCGGCGGAGAAGGTCCTGTTCCAGGCGGTGAAGTCTTCTTCCAAGTGCAACCTCTTCTTCTTCCAGGAACATCCTGCGCGGAGCGGAGCTGAAGACTGAAGACCGGCGACCCTAGAACTGAAGACCGGTGACCGTGGAGCCATGGAGCGTGGAGGATACCCTTTGTATGATCTCCGCCGTACACTGAATAGTGAATTCAAGGTACGCGATTAAAGATGGCGTCCCTTGAATTCCTATTGGCTGATTTGATTCTTCCAATTTAAATCAGCCAATAGGCTGAAAGCTACTCAAATCCTATTGGCTATTTAAATCAGCCAATAGGATGAGAGCAAGTGAAATTCTATTGGCTGATTTGAATAGCCAATAGAATTTCACTTGCTCTCATCCTATTGGCTGATTTAAACCATCATGACATCATGAAGTGATATGATTAAGGGAGCTCATGCACCGCAACCAGCATTTAGAGACAGACATAAACCTGTACACTAGCTTTGTGGTGGCAGTTTGCAATCCCCCGAACTTGTCCGAACAATTGCGCATGAACATTGGGGAGCGTTGCACAAACAGACACTTGTACAATGTTAAAAGCTACGATGCCAGGCTTACAGATTCAAAGTTGTTCGTCCTTGTCTGCCCTGCTCTTCTTAAATTGAGACCATAATATTTATTTACAGCAAAAATACACCTCAGTGCCCATAGGAAAATCTCCAGGTAAGCACAATTGAATGTTACAGACTTCAGATGGAACTGCTAGAGGGGTATAGAATAACACAGCTGTCTGGGTTGAGAGCTGGTCATTATGCTTTTGAGATGTCTCATTGTTTAGGCAAAATCATGGTCAATTTTCTCCTATCTTTCCTAGCTTATCATCAATGGGGGTTCTTACCATAAACATATATAGATGTGTTAAATGACCCAATATGTCATCTGGCACCAATAAAGTGAACTGCTAGATACACAGAAAAGCATTAAATACAATCACAACACTTTGAAACTTTAATGCATTTAATTGTTTCATATTTGCATGTTTGTTTTGTTATATTTAAAGGGACATAAAACCCAATTTTTTTCTTTCAGGATTCTGATAGAACATACAATTTTAAACAACTTTCTAATTTACTTCTGTTATCAAATTTTCTTTGTTTTCTTGTTATCCTTTGTTGAAAGCTGGGATGTAAGCTCATGAGTGTGCACGTGTCCACAACACTATATGGCAGCAGTTTTGCAACAATGTTATACATTAGCAGGAACACTAGATGGCAGCACTATTTCCTGTCATGTAGTGCTTCAGGCATGTGCATGCTACCTACCTAGGTATCCCTTCAGCAAAGAATAACATAAGAACAAAACAAATTTGATAATAGAAGTAAATTGGAAACTTTTGAAAAACTGTATTCTCTAGCTAAATAATGAAAGAACATTTTTGGGTTTACTGTCCCTTTAAGGGGAGTTCCAGGGTGTTTGAGGGCATTCACCAGGTGTGGTCGGGATTTTGTTTATATAGACCACAACACAGCATGTAGGATGTAAAAAGACTCAAATGCTCGAGTTAATTGTCTCACAGTTGCGTCTTACTATATTTTAAAGCTCATGAGGTTGCCACTTTATTTTTAATTTTATTTTATTTTGCAATAGGATCGCAGCGTTTTCAACAATCCGCCCACATCACCAGTGAATGCAAACTTCAGCAGAGAGGAGGGGTCATATTTTCAAAGCATGTTTGCACAACATATACTGGGAGTTCATTAAATATGTTTTCTGTTCAAATAATAAATATGTTTTTATATTTAGTAGGTTTCTGTCAGGGTTTCACCCTGATTTCGTTTGTTTTTTGCTGCTTTTTATCTTGGCTGCCATTTTGACTCACCTGTCTCTCTCCTCGCCTGTGACAGAGTGTATAATGCTGCTCACTACACCCAGGCACTCTCTTATGGCCAAACGGTGAGAGACAGGTTGCAGTCCAAGAAATATGATGTCATCACTTACTATTTAAAGTACCTCTGTTCAGTCTGCCTTTGCCCTTGCGTTGTCTTCTGTGTATAACCTGGCTTGCTTGACGTCCCTTCTGGTTCCTTATCCCTGGCTTGTTCCTGACTCCGCTGTTCTTTATGTTCCTCACCCCGGCTCGTCTGACTACTAGGGATGGGTGATTGTGTTTAGATTCAAATTCAAATGTTAGAACAAATGTTATTGTAGAAATTTTATTTACATAATCGAATGTTGATAAGAATGAATATACTCCTCTGCCCCGTCACCACTTTCTGGCGGGGTACCACAAGGCTCTGTCCTCGGTCCCCTACTCTTCTCAATCTACAAGTCATCATTAGGTTCCCTAATAAAGTCCCATGGTTTCCAATATCATTTGTATGTCGATGACACCCAAATCTACTTCTCTGCACCAGACCTATCTCCTTCGTTGCTAACCCGTGTCACTAACTGTCTTGCTCACATCTCTTCCTGGATATCCTCTCACTACCTCAAGCTAAATCTCTCCAAAACTGAGCTCCTTATTTTCCCCCCTTCTTCCAAATTCTCCACCCCAATCTCTCTATAACTTTCGACAACTCCATCATTAGCCCAACCCCACATGCCCAATGTCTCTGGGTCACATTTGACTCAGATCTTTCTTTCACTTCTCACATTCAGTCCTTGGCTAAAGTCTACCGCTCCCACCTTAAAAACATCTCTAAAATTAGGCACTTCCATACACAAGACACAACTAAGATTTTAATCAAGTCTCTCGTCCTTTCCCACCTTGACTACTGCAACTCTGTCCTCTCTGGTCTCCCCAGCTGCCGCCTAGCTGCTGTACAATTCATAATGAATGCCTCTGCCAGATTTATCTTCCTTACACCTCTCTGCCAATCCCTTCACTGGCTTCCTCTTGCCTCTAGGATTAAACACAAAATTCTCACTCTGACATACAAAGCCCTCAACTGCACTGCTCCCCCTATATCTCAGAACTTGTCTCCAGGTACTCTCACTCCAGTCCCCTTCGCTCTGCTCATGACCTCCTACTCTCCTCCTCCCTTGTTACCTCATCACACTCCCATTAACAGGACTTCTCCAGAGTGGCTCCAATCTTGCAGAACTTTCTGCCTCACTCCACAAGACTCTCCCCTAGTTTTGAAAGCTTTAAGCACTCCCTAAAGACTCTACTGTTCAGGGATGCATACAACCTACACTAACCTTTCTTTATACCAGTTCCTCTCCTCCATTGCTATCCCCTGAACCCCCTTAGCATGTAAGCCTATGAGTCCAGCTGTTTGCAGATCACCTTCATAAGAGCTGACTACAACAGTGCAACTCTTGGCAGGGCAGGGCCCATTTGATCCCTATAATTGTTTTGTTGTACTCTGCCTTTGTTTATAGCGCTGCGGAATCTGTTAGCGCTTTACAAATAACCAATTATATTAATAATAATAATATTCTTAAAAATTCTGTAATCGAATGCTGCTTACAGTTTTTGAATGTCACTTTGGATTTTGAATGTTCATAATTAGATTGAATGTCCACATTTGAAATTTCAAATGTAACATTTGATTTAACAAATACTATTCAGAAGTTAAATAATTTGTGTGGTAGGAAAATTAGTAAAATGATGCATAATAGATATAAATATATAAATTCTAATGTTTCTTTTTCGAATATTGCATAATTTGAATATTACATTTAAAGAAAGAATTAAAAATACTATTACATTAAACAAATGTTAGAATGTTGTACAAATCTTCTAAATTCGATTTGAACGAATGAATGTGTTAAAATTCTTTTCAGTTTTTAATGTTGAGAAACATTTGCCCATCCCTACTGACCCGGCTGGTCTGACTACCAGCACTAGCTTTGACTCCTGGCTTGTCATTCGGCTTTTGGACTCTATTATTTTTTGTTATTTTTAAATAAAGGTGTGATTAATTTAGCAATTCACGTCTCTGTCTGATTCCTGGTTCCCTAAGAATTTCTTGCAATTGCAGGTATGTGTGAAAAGGTTCAACTAAGCTAGCAGATATTGTTTACAACATTGAAAACTTCCCCTTTATAATACAGGTTACTCCCATGGAACGCCCATGAATCTCCTATGGAATGCTGTAATATGAAACCTATATGATCTGGAGGATTGTGATTATATTTTACATGTATATGTGGTGTATTATATGTATGTAATATACTGTAAAATAATATTCTATGGGCTCTATGTACTGAGAAGCAGATGGTGCTTGAGATATTGCGGGGCTCACGTGACTGTTGCTTGTTCATTCTAGGTCATTGATAGACCACGTTTGGTAACCGGAGAGCAGGTGCAGTGTAACAAGAGGGGGTGTACTTTTGAGCAGATAACATACAGCTGTCCATTCACAGTGAAGGCCGGCGGACAGGTTCCCATAAAAGGAACCTTGTCTGCCCACCTTTTAGTACGTGGGGACCTCTATTTTAAGTCAATTCTTTATCTAAATAAACATAGATATGCTTGTAACTTTTGTTGTGTTCTTTTCTTTGTAGGAACAAGATAGAAGACAGTAGCAATGTTTTTTTCGTTTTACAGAAGTGCATTATTTTAACTTTGCAGCATGTAAAAGGTGTTTTTAGAAATTAATGTATCTTTTGAAATTGTATTTTTAAATCCTCTCCAAGTTTTGTACTGTACATGCTTGGTTCTAATGCAACCTCACTGTACTAAATGTGTTATACTGTATATTAATAACATGCAATATAAGAAGTAAGCTCATTACTGTGTAAACTTACTTTGATATATTTCTGTTACAATAGCACCATACCAAAGGCCAGATTACAAGTGGAGGAGTATGTTGTGTTTCCGCAATAGCGAAAAATCTGCTAGAATTAAGAGTTTTACACTAGTCGCAAAATTAAGATTATCGCGTGCGCATTCACGTATTCCCCCATTGAAGACAATTGAGAAAAAAAAGTTTGAACACCCCACTCTCACACAAACAGCATTACATATTCTTATTAGCGCTAACCGGACATGAAAACATGAATATTTCATAATCCAATATTCTTTATGTAACGGAGTATGTTAAATTTATTCATAAATAAATAATTCTACTAAAATCTGATGTTTTTTAAACAAATATACATTTATACCCTATATATGTAGATGATTATATATATAGGTGATTATATATATATATATATATATATATATATATATATATATATATAGGAATATCAATTTATAAATACTTAATACATATTCTGCTATTTGCAGAACATTGGAATGTTAAATATCTACAGTAAATATAAAGTTAATTTTTTTAAGAATTTAAGAAATATGAATATTGCATAAATGTGTTTTTTTACATGTTTTTATCTATTTAATGGCAAAAGGCTGTAATGCATATATATATATATATATATATATATATATATATATATAAAAATGTATACATATCTATTTATGTGTTTATATGTGTATATATTAGGGATGGCCGAATGTGCTGAAAGTGTAATTTGTTTTGTAGAACGAATAGTCCTATAGACATTGGTTTTGGACAATCAAATGTTGATAAGAGTGAAAATACATTAAAAATCGGTAATCAAATGTTATTTCCGGTTTTCGAATGTTACTTTAGTTTTACTATTGTTCATAATTAGATCAAATATCCACATTCGAAATTTCAAATTAAACATTCGATTTAACAAATATTATTCAGAAGTTCAATAGTTCATGTGGAAAGGAATTTTATAAATTGGTACATAATAGATATAAATATATCAATTTGAATGTTTCTGTTTTGAATATTGCATAATTTGAATATTACATTTAAAAGAGCATTAGAAATACTATTAGAAATATATCAATTCTAATTTTTTAAATTAGAATATTGCATAATTCTAATCAAATTATTAGAAAAATTTGAATAGAATATTTCATTTAAAGGTAGCATTCGAAATACTATTACATTAAATGAATGTTAGAATGTTGTACAAACATTTGAAATTCCAAATGAACGAACCAATTTGCTAAAATTGTTTTCATTTTTTGAATGTTGCAGAACATTCGCCAATCCCTAGTATATATGTCTGTAAATACATATTTGCACATACAAAAACATATGTATATAAATATACATCATTAGACATGTATATATATGTATAGGACAAACAGTAAACAATGGCACTATTACAGGCAATCCCAGCTAATATCAATTTCTTAATAGCAGTATGCAATAAGCAAATTTGCTGCTATATTATGTGACAAAAATATATTACAGGTGGGGTGGTGCTTTGATTAGTAATCGAATACAAAAGATTTGTGTATATAGAAGAGAAATCCACATAAATAATGCAACTATAGCACTATTCCAGTATTTGTTAAAATGTAACTTTTATTCATCAGATTAAAATAGGGGGTATAAACACTAAGAAAATTTAAAAACAGTGTGAGACTACATAATAATGAGTAAATGAGGTAGATAATTTGTAGGTACTATGACTTTATATCCATATGTCAGAAATCTACCACAGGTTCAGATTAAAAGTGACAGAGCCTACTCCCCTCAGGGAAATTAGCTGTTAATGCAGGAGGTGGGGTTACAAAAGGTGGTTTGGGGCTAAATAATGTTGTTGATTGGGGGAGAATAGTACAATCCACAAAGCTGCTATAATTGTGCACTGCTGGGTGAGAGTAACGTGATATTGAGATTCAGTAGTGATGTTATCACCAGGTAGGTTTAAAGTGTATACAAATCAGTATATCATGTATGTTATTTATTTAAGTTGATAGGAGCAATTGAACAACAATGTATCAAGTAATATGTTGTGCTTAAACACATGAAACAACTGTGATTAGAATTGGTTACACTCTCGGACCTGTTGGCTAAAGTCATGTAGCCATAAATATAACCAGTGTGCCAAAGATTCCCAACATAAGTGGCGTAGCGATTCGCTAAAACAGGAGTAAGTTAGCTACCATAAGATATATACAACAGGGTTGCCGATTAACCCCCATTCAGAATATCTATTGTCAGTTGATAATATACATATGTGAATCTGGTTCACGAGTAACAGATATCACCCAGACCTATGCTGATAGTTATACGTTCCAGCTTCAGTGATAACAATGCCTTAAAGGGACACTGAACCCATTTTTTTCTTTCTTGATTCAGATAGAGCATGAAATATTAAGCAACTTTCTATTTTACTCCTATTATCAAATTTTCTTCATTCTCTTGGTACCTTTATTTGAAATGCAAGAATGTAAATTTAGATCCTGGCCCATTTTTGGTGAACAACCTGGGATGTTCTTGCTGATTGGTGGATAAATTCATCCACCTATAAAAAAGTGCTGTCCAGAGTACTGAACCCCCAAAAAAAGCTTAGGTGCATTATTTTTCAAATAAAAATAGCAAGAGAATGAAGAAATATTGATAATAGGATAAATTATAAATCTGCTTAAAAATGCATGCCCTATCTGAATCCCGAAATAAAAAATTTGGGTTCAGTGTCCCTTTAATTAAGTAAGAAATGGATTAATTTTATTATTGAACAACAACCATGTTCTCAATGAACCCAAAAAACTCATTAATATCAAAGTTGAATAGTTTTGGAAGTAGTTTTCAGTTTGTTTTTAGTTATAGCTATTTTAGGGGGATATCTGTGTGTGCAGGTGACTATTACTGTGCATAATTATTAAGCAACTTAACAAAAAACAAATATATACCCATTTCAATTATTTATTTTTATCAGTGAAACCAATATAACATCTCGACATTCACAAATATACATTTCTGACATTCAAAAACAAAACAAAAACAAATCAGTGACCAATATAGCCACCTTTCTTTGCAAGGACACTCAAAAGCCTGCCATCCATGGATTCTGTCAGTGTTTTGATCTGTTCACCATCAACATTGCGTGCAGCAGCAACCACAGCCTCCCAGACACTGTTCAGAGAGGTGTACTGTTTTCCCTCCTTGTAAATCTCACATTTGATGATGGACCACAGGTTCTCAATGGGGTTCAGATCAGGTGAACAAGGAGGCCATGTCATTAGATTTTCTTCTTTTATACCCTTTCTTGCCAGCCACGCTGTGGAGTACTTGGACGCGTGTGATGGAGCATTGTCCTGCATGAAAATCATGTTTTTCTTGAAGGATGCAGACTTCTTCCTGTACCACTGCTTGAAGAAGGTGTCTTCCAGAAACTGGCAGTAGGACTGGGAGTTGAGCTTGACTCCATCCTCAACCCGAAAAGGCCCCACAAGCTCATCTTTGATGATACCAGCCCAAACCAATACTCCACCTCCACCTTGCTGGTGTCTGAGTCGGACTGGAGCTCTCTGCCCTTTACCAATCCAGCCACGGGCCCATCCATCTGGCCCATCAAGACTCACTCTCATTTCATCAGTCCATAAAACCTTAGAAAAATCAGTCTTGAGATATTTCTTGGCCCAGTCTTGACGTTTCAGCTTGTGTGTCTTGTTCAGTGGTGGTCGTCTTTCAGCCTTTCTTACCTTGGCCATGTCTCTGAGTATTGCACACCTTGTGCTTTTGGGCACTCCAGTGATGTTGCAGCTCTGAAATATGGCCAAACTGGTGGCAAGTGGCATCTTGGCAGCTGCACGCTTGACTTTTCTCAGTTCATGGGCAGTTATTTTGCGCCTTGGTTTTCCACACGCTTCTTGCGACCCTGTTGACTATTTTGAATGAAACGCTTGATTGTTCGATGATCACGCTTCAGAAGCTTTGCAATTTTAAGAGTGCTGCATCCCTCTGCAAGATATCTCACTATTTTTGACTTTTCTGAGCCTGTCAAGTCCTTCTTTTGACCCATTTTGCCAAAGGAAAGGAAGTTGCCTAATAATTATGCACACCTGATATAGGGTGTTGATGTCATTAGACCACACCCCTTCTCATTACAGAGATGCACATCACCTAATATGCTTAATTGGTAGTAGGCTTTCGAGCCTATACAGCTTGGAGTAAGACAACATGCATAAAGAGGATGATGTGGTCAAAATACTCATTTGCCTAATAATTCTGCACACAGTATATGTATAGAATCTTTGCATAGTAAGCAGGGTAACATAATTTGTATTAGACTAGTAACTGACCACTGTCACCTTGTGTAAGGTACCTCACTCAATAACGCCAAATCCAGAGTGGTAAGCAGAATAACGCAATTTGTATTAGAATAGTAACTGCCCACTGTCATCACCTTGTGTAAGGTACCTCACTCAATAACGCCAAATGCAGAGTGGTAAGCAGAATAACGCAATTTGTATTAGAATAGTAACTGCCCACTGTCATCACCTTGTGTAAGGTACCCCACTCAATAACGCCAAATGCAGAGTGGTAAGCAGAGTAACGTAATTTGTATTAGAATAGTAACTGCCCACTGTCACCTTGTGTAAGGTACCCCACTCAGTAACGCCACCAAATGCAGAGTGGTAAGCAGAGTAACGTAATTTGTATTAGAATAGTAACTGCCCACTGTCATCACCTTGTGTAAGGTACCCCACTCAATAACGCCAAATGCAGAGTGGTAAGCAGAGTAACGTAATTTGTATTAAAATAGTAACTGCCCATTGTCACCTTGTATGAGGTACCCCACTCATTACCGCCAAATGGGATATTCCACAATTATACTCATTACACTAATAGTGGACTCAGTGAATGAGTCTCAACAACATTTAAAAAAGCATCCCTATATACACTACGGACGCGTTTCGCCCATGCAGGCTTTTTCAAAGGTGGCGAGCTGCCGATCGTGAGGGGATTTAAATTCTGTGAGTACCGGAAGTTCTGCCTCTCCTTGTTCCCAATTGGATTATGGTGGTGTCAATCCTCTTTAGAAATCAAATGGTTTAAAGGTGGTATATACTGCTTATGGAATGCATCTCAATAATATATGAACATCACTTCAGTTTTGGATGGAATGTTTAACTGATGTTATAATTATTAAGTGCCTAGCTGCAATGTAATGATATTATAAGAAAATACAAGAATTGAGCTAAGCTATCTTGAATGTATATTGCGTAGTTGATCTCCAATTATAACCATCTATATCTTATCAAGGGAGGAAAGACTTATTATTATTAGTGTCACAGCGATCTGATCATTCTGTAATTGATTTAATGACTCCTATTAATAATGTGTTGCCACTAGGATCGTGTATTCAATAATAACAAATCCTTGGAGGTATGTATCTGAGATGAAACAAGGGGGGTACACATACTCTGACAGGTCCAAATAATATTAAAACATCTTATTCCCATGATTAGGTGTCTAACAGGTCAGGGTTGTAATAACCATGAATACGTGTATTCATTGATGTGCTAAAATTCCGGAAGAAATAAAAATGATATTATATATCAAACATGCTAGGGTAAATATTGGAGTGAATATCAATAACCAAAGAAATGAAACAACAAAGTAGAAAACTCTAAACATGCTATACGTGTAGACCTAAATGTGAAGTACTATTACAACCTGGACAATACGAAATATGGATCTCAAGTGGTATAATGAATATCTACGGATACGGCCATACATAGATCCCTTCTTGCTGATAGCCAAAATGCTATCTAATACCCTGTTTGGAAAATAAATAAAATAAACATTACTCCTATTTGCGGTGATAAGGATTATGAAAGGTATAATTCCCTATGATACATAAGCAACATTACATTTACAAGAATATATAATAAATATTCTGTTTGTTCATTCCATGTGGGTGGACAGTATTTAATAGATAAATCCATCTGCTTTCGGCTTTGAAGAGTGCAGATTCAAGGTCTCCCCTCTAATGCCTAGGCTAACTTTTTCTACACCCCTGCTTTGTAGTTCATCTCTGTTGGAGTTGTGTTGTGTTAAAAAATGAGAAGCTACACTTGCAAGAGTTTTCCCATTCACCTGATCTTTTGCTGCATTTTTGATATTTCTTAAATGCTCCATTAGTCTTAATCTCAACTTATGTGTCGTCATCCCTATATAGAGCATATTGCGCCTGCAACGTAATGAGTATATCACTCCTTCGGTACGTCTGTACCCAATTGCTGGTTTATCCCCTAAATGTATTTTTAGGATCGGATCCATCATTAAAATATTCCAATGCTTTTTGATAATGTCAATCATCTGTGGAGTTTGTGTGTTGTAAGCTAGATTTAGTCTTGGAGTTTTAGAATCTGTTTTGATCTTTTTGTACAGAAATTCATTTATGTTAGTATGTAGCGCTCTGTATTTTGCCCTCTTTATACTCCTTTTACTGTAACCACGGTTGATTAGCATATGTTCAAGTTCAGTGGCTCTCATTTTGAATGTCTGCTCACCCGAGCAGTTCCTACGTATTCTCAGGAACTCACCAGTGGGTAAACCTCTGATGGTTCCTGGAGCATGGGCGCTGGTGCTGTACAGTAAGCTATTTGTCGCCATCTTTATTTTACAGATCCGTCTTGATGTTCCCTTGTGCATTGTTGGTGTATTGTGAGATCTAAGAAATTTATTTCACTCTGACTGGCTTCATGTGTCAGTTTAATATTTAAATCATTCTGGTTTAATATGTTAAGGAACTCTTGCAGTTTGTCATGTGTTCCTTCCCAAATGAAAAAAAATATAATTGATGAAGCACAGTCATAGGGGGATCATATCTGTATATTTAGTATTTTTATCTGTAAAAACAGGTTCAGTCTCCCACTAACCTAAAAGTAAATTGGTGTAGGTGGGTACTCATGCCATCCCCATGGCTGTTCCGCGGGTTTGTAAGTAAAATCTGTTGTCAAATAAGAAAAAATTGTAATTTAGATTAAAATTTAACAATTTAATAACAAATTTGTCATGTTCCGCATCTTCTTCTGATTTGAGTTCCAGAAAGTATTGCACAGCCTTAACGCCCTTAATATGATAGATTGACATATATAGATATTTCACGTCTGTAGTGACTAACCATGTGGTTTCATTCAAATTGACATTTTCCAATTTCTGTAACACATGCATGGTATCTTGTACATAGGAGGGTAATTCCTGGACATATTCTCAAAGTCGATAGTCTACATATTGGCTCGCTTTTTCTGTTAAACCACCTATACCCGAGACTATAGGTCTTCCGGGGGGCGTTTGCTGGTTTTTATGTACCTTTGCTATTAGATAATAGGTAGCAATCTTGGGATTCTGTACTGTTAAATATTTCCTTTCATGTTCAGATATTGAGCCTTCAGTGAACGCCTGATTTATCATATGGTTATAGATTTTTGAATACCCCATCATTGGGTTGTGTAACAGTTTTGTATAACAACTTACATTTCTTAATTGTTTATTAGCCTCTTTGAGGTATATGTCCAGGGGCCATATAACTATGTTACCTTCTTTATCTGCATTGCGGATAACTATTTCATCCTTTTGTTTTAATTCCCGCAGTGAAATCTGTTCCTTGTATGTAAGATTTTGGTGTATAGGTATTATCACTGCATACCATCTCATTAAAGATATCTAGCTGGGGTGTATTAATGTTTTTAGGAATAAATGTGGATTTAATTTTGATCTTATTCCTCCACCTTGCTTTGATTGCTGGATCTGATTTCCAGCAAACTTTCCAATTCTTTGATGGTTTTTAATTCATCAACATTCCATCACCATTTATTTTCTTTTTGTGAAAAATGTTTCTTAAGAAGCAGTTTACGCATATATAGCTGTATGTCTTTTATAATTTCAAATGTGTCTATATTATTAGATGGACAGAATGACAGGTCTTTGGACAGTACTGAAATATGGTCCTTTTTTAAGGGTAAATCTGATTGGTTTATTACATTCAGTGATTCAGTCGTATCTGTGTGAATAGGCTCGGTGGCCTCCTCGATTGTCTCCAATTCCCTTGTTGTCTCGTTTGTGCATGACTCCGGCCTCTGGTTGGCTTTTGTTTCTTCCCCCTTCCTTTGCGTGTTCCCCTTCTTGTTCTCCTGATTCTAAAAAAAATTTCCTCTTATTATGGCTTGAGGATCGGGGGATATCCAGAGTTTCTGAATAATAGAGCACACAGACTTACAAACATTAATGGGACAGAGATAGACAAGTCAGGCAACTCAAAAGAACAGCAGATCTTAATGACATTTTTGAAGAGGGTAATATCCAGAGTGGAACCACAATACCAACCACTCTGGAAGGAATATTACGAGATGCTCATAAAACCATGTTTAAACAGGATAAAGTTTGGTGGAACCGCCATTTAAAATATATATATATATATATATATATATATATATATATATATATATATCGAAAAAAGTTAATACCCAGAGACTTGAGAATCCAACTATTTCCAGTCTTTGAAATCAGGGATCAAACATTAATAATAGAGTGGGAAAAAAGCATTGTCTGAATGCTCCACCAAACTAATGAACATCCTTATCAAGCATGACCACTCTGTGTATGATATACTAGAAGCTAAAATTAAAGAACACAGTGAAGCTTTAAACTCCCACTAGAAACCCTAAAGTAACCATAGTACAGAATGATGTATCTGACACCGATGGGGAAGAAGGCAGCTCCACTGACACAATACTCCAAGTACAGCCCCTAATGTGATGGCCCCCAGATCCTTAAGCCGTAATAAGAGGAAATATTTTTTAGAATAAGGAGAACAAGAAAGGGAAAAAACGCAGAGGAAGGGGGGAGAAACTAAAGGGCAACCAGAGGCTGAAGTCATGCACAAACGGGACAACAAGGGAATTGGAGACAATCGAGGAGGCCACCGAACCCATTCTCGCAGAAACGACTAAATCACTGAAAGTAATGAACCTATCAAACTTACCCCTAACAAA
Organism: Bombina bombina; assembly: GCF_027579735.1. Lineage (NCBI taxonomy): Eukaryota > Metazoa > Chordata > Amphibia > Anura > Bombinatoridae > Bombina > Bombina bombina. The sequence goes on along the minus strand of NC_069499.1, from coordinate 1,133,550,594 downwards.
GGACCATATTTCAGTACTGTCCAAAGGCCTGTAATTCTGTCTATCTAATAATATAGACAAATTTGAAATTAGAAAAGACATACAGCTATATATGTGTAAACTGCTTCTTAAGAAACATTTTTCACAAAAAGAAAATAAATGGGATGGAATGTTGATGAATTAAAAATCATCAAAGAACTGAAAAACTTGCTGGAAGAATCAGATCCAGCAACCAAAGCAAGGTGGAGGAATACGATCCAAAATAAATTCACATTTATACCTAAAAACATTAATAAACCCCAGCTAGATATCTTTAATGAGATGGTATGCAGTGATATTACCTCATTGAAATTATCCCCTATACACCAAAATCTAACATACAAGGAACAGATGGCACTGCAAGAATTAAAACAAAAGGATGAAATAGTTATCCGCAACACAGATAAAGTAGGTAACATAGTTATATGGCCCCTGGACATGTACCTCAAAGATGCTAATAGACAATTAAGAAACTTAAGTTGTTATACAAAACTGTTACACAACCCAATGATGGGGTATTCAAAAATCTATAACCATATGATAAATCAGGCGTTCACTGAAGGCTCAATATCTGAGCATGAAAGGAAATATTTAACAGTACAGAATCCCAAGATTGCTACCTCTTATTTAATACCAAAGGTACATAAAAACCAGCAAATGCCTCCCGAAAGAACCTATAGGCTTGGGTATAGGTTGTTTAACAGAAAAAGCAAGCCAGTATCTACTTCGAGAATATGTCCAGGAATTACCCTCCTACGTACAAGATACCATGCAAGTGTTACAGAGATTGGAAAATGTAAATTGGAATGTAGTGATGTCGCGAATAGTTCGCCGGCGAATAGTTCCCGGCGAACATAGTATGTTCGTGTTCGCCGCAAACGGCAAACATATGCGATGTTCGGTCTGCCCCCTATTTGTCATCATTGAGTAAACTTTGACCCTGTACCTCACAGTCAGCAGACACATTCCAGCCAATCAGCAGCAGACACTCCCTCCCAGACCCTCCCACCTCCTGGACAGCATCCATTTTATATTCATTCGGAAGCTGCATTCTTAGTGAGAGGAGGGACAGTGTAGCTGCTGCTGATTTAATAGGGAAATCGATAGCTAGGCTAGTGTATTCAGTGTCCACTACAGTCCTGAAGGACTCATCTGATCTCTGCTGTAAGGACAGCATCCCAAAAAGCCCTTTTTAGGGCTAGAACATCAGTCTGCTTTTTTTTTTATTCCTGTGTAATCTAATTGCAGTTGCCTGCCTGCCAGCGTGTGTTTCAGGCTCACAGCGTATACTGTGCCCACTTGCCCAGTGCCGCCACTCATATCTGGTGTAACAGTAGTTTACATTTAAAAAAAACAACACTTTTTTGACTGTGATATAATAGCAGTTAGTTTCCTTCACACGTGTGCGTTTCAGTGCCTGCCAGGGCACAGTGTCACCCCAGTGCAACTCATATCTGGATTAACAGTAGTATAAATTAACCCCTTAATGACCACAGCACTTTTCCATTTTCTGTCCGTTTGGGACCAGGGCTATTTTTACATTTCTGCAGTGTTTGTGTTTAGCTGTAATTTTCCTCTTACTCGTTTACTGTACCCACACATATTATGTACCGTTTTTCTCGCCATTAAATGGACTTTCTAAAGATACCATTATTTTTATCATATCCTATAATTTACTATAAAAAAATTATAAAATATGAGGAAAAATGGAAAAAAACAAACTTTTTCTAACTTTGACCCCCAAAATCTGTTACTCATCTACAACCACCAAAAAAACCCATGCTAAATAGTTTCTAAATTTTGTCCTGAGTTTAGAAATACCCAATGTTTACATATTCTTTGCTTTTTTTGCAAGTTATAGGGCCATAAATACAAGTAGCACTTTGCTATTTCCAAACCATTTTTTTTCAAAATTAGCGACAGTTACATTGGAACACTGATATCTGTCAGGAATCCCTGAATAGCCATTGACATGTATATATTTTTTTAGAAGACATCCCAAAGTATTGATCTAGGCCCATTTTGGTATATTTCATGCCACCATTTCACCACCAAATGCAATCAAATAAAAAAAAATTGTTTTCACAAATTGTTTCACAAACTTTAGGTTTCTCACTGAAATTATTAACAAATAGCTTGTGCAATTATGGCATAAATGGTTGTACATTTTTCTCTGGGATCCCCTTTGTTCAGAAATAGCAGACATATATGGCTTTGACGTTGCTTTTTTTTTTTTTTTTTTTATAATTTTTATTGAGGTTATACATAAACATAACAACAATGAAGAGTTCAGTAGGTAATACATCAAACACATCTTAAATTAGTTCAACCCTGTCGCTTAGACCTGAAAAAAATAAAATTAAATAAGTACATAAATAAAATACTACAAAGCTAGCAACGTAAAGAAGGTCAAGACATCTCAATGTAATTGGCTATTACCAAACTGAATAAATGAAACCTCATTTTATACTTATATAGAGGATGATTACACCTCCATTAGTTTGACAGGTCACTCATGGACCCATTTAAATTGGAAGACTTAGGGAGGTGCTCTTATGGTTAACTTGGTCACTCTTCAGGGGCGATATGTAATTAGAATTCATATGAAGAAAAGTGCTAGCTTATTTGAGATTCTCATACGTAGGGCGGTACTACTGCCTTTAAGCGTAAAATTACCTCTTAGATTCTGGGCATATGATAATGTAAATTAACTCTTACCATAGAGCGGCTAATAGGTGGAAATTATTTAGGTGACTCTCAATGCGCCATATTGATACAGACCCCGGGAGACCTACCATCTCGGCCACAGATAGCAGGCTTAAGGGATATATATGGAAAATATAGTTACATAGTAAATACCAATCCAAAATGTAAAGGGAAAGCTCCCTACTATAAAATCCTGCATAGAGTGTGTACAATACAGCACTAAAGACCCATCCCAAAAGTCATTAACCCTAAGGAATCTTACAAACTACAGGCAGGCATAAGCATGCATTAACAGTGTAAATAGAAGCTACTAAACATTTCAGCATTCAGTTTCTAAGAGGGATGCGTACTCTGCAGATAAGAAATAATTCACGGGCACATTATGACCTGAAGCTGAGCTATGAACATGTGGAATGCCATGTAGGGGTTAAGGAGTCACAAAAGTGATTAAAGACAGATGTACTCTATGTTATAGCTGAGATAAGGAGAGAAGCCCTCGCAAGTAAATCATTGAGTCGCGCTGTTTCAGTTGCTAACATCTCGGCAATAAATCTCAGTGCAAAGAGGGGAAAACTTCTAAGAGTACCATGTACTAACTAAACACAATTACTGTGCTCAGGGAGCAATCGCACTTCTCACTTAGAATGTAACATAATGCATGCAGCTTGGGGAATGACAGCCCATATATAACGTATTATAACACAAAATAACAGCATTAGGCAGAGTTCTCTATGTTGTCTTAACACGACAGCACACTGAAAAGTTCTTTGTTTATCAGGCGTGAGATCTTTCTTAAAGAATCTAATTCAGCTCTACTGTCCGGTCAATACATACTCACTGTCGCTAGCTTTAACAAAACTCCAGATAAGGTATTAAGTTGGTTGCTACCTGCCCCAGCTATATATATAAATGGGGTTCACGTTCAAGAGGCTAACCATAAGTGTCCGTACTTCGAACAACAGAAACAGAATAAATAAAAGTGGCATGACAATTGTCTCTCAGATTCAAAATAAGTTGTCACATAAGTAGAGACTTAATAGTCAAGACCCAGAAAGTTCAATTAAGCTGGGACGTTGGTAATAATAGTACTTTACCCCACTCCTGTCTTCAAGGTGGAAAGAGGAAAATATTTCAATGATGCCGGAGCTAAGCATTGTCCCAAACTTGCTGTTCCATGGTGCTTGTTGTCCCAGAGAAAGTCCAGAACTTGGAGGTTATAACGGTAGACTGTCCATTCACTTGCACTAGGTATAGTCGCCATTTTAACAATGGGATCTGGAAAGCCTGCTTCTGCTGCTATCCGCACGGCATCCTCTTTGCTGACATTCAGAGTAACACAGACACTGGCATACTGTGCTGTAGTGTAGTTTTCAATTACCAGCAGCGATGTCGCTGGGAGCACCGTTTTAGGTAATGTCTTCAATAATGGCAGCTCAGCAGGGTTTACATCTTCCCGTGCAGGCGGTCCATCTTCCCCAACAAGACACTTGGTTCTCATAGTCTCGGGTCCACCATTACTCTCCCATGCCAATTGTAGGGACTCTGAAAGGCTCTCACCTGCGGCAGAACCTGCCTGTTGGGTCAGGGTGTCATCAGTTCCCCAAGCCACATTTAAGTCTTCCTCAATCTGGAGAAGATGTTTGTCTAAAAGGGCACTGATTGCCTCCAAGAGGTCATGTTCACTAAGTTCCATTTTAGGTATCCGCAGAGCTGGCCCAGTTATTATCCTATTACAAAGGATATCGTAACCCCGAAGTTCAGGGGGGGGGGGTAATAGCACGGCAGCCTCAGACCTACGTTTCATAACCTATACAGGATCTGCTTTTCACAAGTTGCTGCGCAATTAGAAAAAAATGGCTTCCAGTCCTGATAATAAGCCTGTCCCGTAGCTGCCCCAAAGAGCATAGGTAGGAACTCCATCAAAACATCAGCTCCAAGAAAATATCTATTCACCTTGATGAATATCTGTTTCAGAGCAATAAATGTTGAAGGTTTACTATGTTTAATTTGTAGAAATAGAGTCAGATTCAGGGAGCTTCACTAAGATGCGTCCTGTCGCATTGAGTGTAGGCTCCGCCCCCCTGACGTTGCTTTTTGATAATTAGAAGGCCGCTAAATGCCACTGCGCACCACACGTGTATTATGTCCAGCAGTGAAGGGGTTAATTAGGGAGCATGTAGGGAGCTTTTTGGGGTAATTTTAGCTTTAGTGTAGTGTAGTAGACAACCCAAAGTATTGATCTAGGCCCATCTTGGTATATTTCATGCCAGCATTTCACCGCCAAATGCGATAAATAAAAAAAACTTGACATTTTTCCAAGTTTTAGGTTTCTCACTGAAATCATTTACATACATTTTGTGCAATTATGGCACAAATGATTGTAAATGCTTCTATGGGATCCCCTTTTTTCAGAAATAGCATACATATATAGCTTTGGCATTGCTTTTTGGTAATTAGAAGGCCGCTAAATGCCGCTGCGCACCACACATGTATTATGCTCAGCAGTGCAGGGGTTAATTAGGGAGCTTGTAGGGTTAATTTTAGCTTTAGTGTAGTGTAGTAGACAACCCCAAGTATTGATCTAGGCCCATTTTGGTATATTTCATGCCACCATTTCACCGCCAAATGCGATCAAATTAAAAAAAATAGTCAACTTTTTCACAAACTTTAGGTTTCTCACTGAAATTATTTACAAACAGCTTGTGCAATTATTGCACAAATGGTTGTAAATGCTTCTCTGGGATCCCCTTTGTTCAGAAATAGCCGACATATATGGCTTTCGCGTTGCTTTTTAGTAGCAACTGCGCACAACACATTAATTATGCCCAGCAGTGAAGGGGTTAATTAGGTAGCTTGTAGGGAGCTTGCAGGGTTAATTTTAGCTTTAGTGTAGAGATCAGCTTCCCACCGGACACATCAGACCCCATGATCCCTCCCAAAGAGCTCTCTTTCCTCCCCCACCGCACAATTGTCCCCGCCATCTTAAGTACTGGCAGAAAGTCTGCCAGTACTAAAATAAAAGGTATCTTTTTTTTATATATATATATATATATATTTTTAGCATATTTACATATGCTGTTGTGTAGGATCCCCCCTTAGCCCCCAACATCCCTGATCACCCCAAAACAGCTTCCTAACCCTCCCCCTCTGCCTTATTGGGGGCCATATTGGGTACTGGCAGCTGTCTGCCAGTACCCAGTTTGCAAATAAAATGGGATTTTTTTTATTTTTATTTCATTTTTCTGTAGTGTAGCTTCCCCCCCCCAAGACCAATCCCCCACCCGCTCCCAGATCACTTAGATTTCCAAGTACTAAATATTTTGCACCCCTTTCTCCCACTTATAAAAACATTTTTTTCTGTAGAGTAGCGGTTCCCACCCGTTCCCTCCCCGTGCATGCGCCCGCCCGCCTCCTCCCGTGCACGTGCGCGCGCCCCCGGCGATCCCGCCCCCTATCCCGCCCCCCTCTCTGACAAGGACCGCATCGATGGCCGCCCACCCGCCTCCCACTTCAGCTCCCACCCACCAACGAATGCAGCCATCGATGCCCGGTGCAGAGAGGGCCACAGAGTGGGTCTCTCTACACCAGAGGGGTAAAATTTGTTATTGCAGGATGCCTAGATATCGAGGCATCCTGCAAAAACCGGAAAGCAGCTGGAAGCGATCAGGATCACTTCCAGCTGCTTTCCAAACCGAGGACGTACGCCATACGTCCTCAGGCGTTAACTGTATTTTTTCTGAGGACGTATGGCGTACGTCCTCGGTCATTAAGGGGTTAAAAAAAAACTAGAAATTTGACTGTGAAATAATAGCAGTCAGTTTCCTTCACACGTGTGCGTTTCAGGGCCTGCCAGGGCACAGTGTCACACCAGTGCAACTCATATCTGGTGTAACAGTAGTGTACATTTAAAAAAAAAATACAATTTTGACTGTAATAGATTGAATAGCAGTTAGTTGTCTGCAAGCGTGTGTGTCAGGCCTACAGCGTCTACTCTGCCAACTTCTGCCAGTGCACAGTGCCACTCATATCTGTTGTCACTTGCATGCATAGTACCACTAATCGAAAAAAAATGACAGGCAGAGGCAGGCCACCCCGCAGGGGCCGTCGTGGTCGTGGTGCTGTGATTCCCTTTGGCCCTAGAATAATGCCCAGTGTTCAGAGGCCACGTACCCTGAACTCGAAAAGTTCTGAGGACATAGTTGACTGGCTAACACAGGACACCCAATCTTCTACAGCTTCCGCTCGGAACGTTGACGCACCATTCTCCTCCAGCTTAGCTTTGGGCACCTCTCAAGTTACCACTCGCCCGCCTGCCGCCACCACCAACACTAGCACCACAGCCGCTTCACTTGATCTGTCAGAGGAGTTATTTACACATCAGTTGGAAGAAATGAGTGATGCGCAACCATTATTGCCAGAGGATGTAGATAACAGGGATATGTCTCAGTCAGGCAGCATTACACACATGGACGTACGGTGTGATGATGATGATGTTGTACCCACTGCTGCTTCCTTTGCTGAGTTGTCAGATACAAGTGAAGTGGTTGATGATGACGATGCGTCCGTGGATGTCATGTGGGTGCCCGCTAGAAGAGAAGAAGAACAGGGGGAAAGTTCAGATGGGGAGACAGAGAGGAGGAGGAGACGAGTTGGAAGCAGGGGGAGGTCGTCGCAAGGAGCTAGTGGCACAGTTAGACAGCATGCATCGGCACCCGGGGTCAGCCAGAAAGCACGCCAATCAACGCATGCTGTTGCCACCACCAGAATGCCGTCATTGCAGAGCTCAGGTCCAACCTTTGCAAATGGGGAGTTTGCGGTTGCGCAAATGGACTGTTTGCGGTTGTTTGTGGTTTGTTAAATGGGGAGTTTGGTCTGTCACTGTGAAGCGGGCGCAACCCTTACACTACCTGATCGATACAACATCATACCTGATGTTTTAAAGCACATTATTCCAAACAATTTAGGAATATTAGGTGATTTATGCCCTTTATGGCTTAAAACCAGACTCTGCATCAACTATGTAATTTTCCATGGGAGTTTTGCCATGGATCCCCCTCCGGCATGCCACAGTCTAGGTGTTAGTCCCCTTGAAACAACTTTTCCATCACTATTGTGGCCAGAAAGAGTCCCTGTGGGTTTTAAAGTTCGCCTGCCTATTGAAGTCTATGGCTGTTCACCCGGTTCACCGGTTCGCGAACATTTGCGGAAGTTCGCGTTCGCCGTTCGCATACTGAAAATTTTAGGTTTGCGACATAACTATTGGAATAAAACCACATGGTTAGTCACTACAGACGTTGAATCTCTATATACGTCAATCGACCATATTAAGGGCGTTAATACTTTCTTGAACTCAAATCATAAGAAGATGCAGAACATGACAAATTTGTCATTAAATTGTAAAAATTTATTCTAAATTACAATTTTTTCATATTTGACAGATTTTACTTACAAGCCCGCGGAACAGCCATGGGGTCGGCATGTTTCCCCACCAAAGCCAATTTATTTTTAGGCTGGTGGGAGGCGGAACATGTTTTTACAGATACAAATACTGAATATACAGATATGATCCCCCTATGGCTGCGCTTCATCAATGATATTTTTTATATTTGGGAAGGAACGCATGACAAACTGCAAGAGTAACTTAACATATTAAACCAGAATGATCTAAATATTAAACTGACACATGAAGCCAGTCAGAGTGAAATCAATTTCTTAGATCTCACGATACACAAAAATGCACAAGGGAACATCTGTACAGAAAAAAAAGAGGACGGCAAATAGCTTACTGTACAGCACCAGTGCCCATGCTCCAGGAACCATCAGAGGTTTACCCACTGGTGAGTTCCTGAGAATACGTAGGAACTGCTCGGGTGAGCAGACATTCAAGCTGAGAGCCACTGAACTTGAACATAGGCTAATCAACCGTGGTTACAGTAAAAGGAGTATAAAGAGGGCAAAATACAGAGCGCTACATACTAACAGAAATAAATTACTGTACAGAAAGATCAGAACAGATCCTAAAACTCCAAGACTAATTCTGACCTACACACAAACTCCACAGATAATTGACATTATCAAAAAGCATTAAATATTTTAATGATGGATCCGATCCTAAAAATACAGTTAGGGGACAAACCAGCAATTGGGTACAGACGTACCATAAACGTAAAAGATTTAATCAGCAGTAGTCATCTCCATACAAAGAAAACCAAATCTGCATTCACTCCAGGCACATTCAGATGTGGCAATTGCAGCACGTGTAAACACATTGTAAAGACATCAAAAATAACAGATAGATTTGGGGAACAACATACAATCAAGAGGTACATTAGCTGCAATACCGAAGGAGTGATATACGCATTATGCTGCAGGCGCAATATGCTCTATATAGTGATGACGACACATAAGTTGAGATTAAGACTAATGGAGCATTTAAGAAATATCAAAAATGCAGCAAAAGATCAGGTGAATGGGAAAACTTTTGCAAGTGTAGCTTCTCATTTTTTAACACACCACAACTCCAACAGAGATGAACTACAAAGCAGGGGTGTAGAAAAAGTTAGCCTAGGCATTAGAGTGGGAGACCTTGAATCTGCACTCCTCAAAGCTGAAAGCAGATGGATTTATCTATTAAATACTGTCCACTCACATGGAATGAATGAACAGAATAATTATTATATATTTTGTAAATGTAAATTTGCTTATGTATCATAGGGAATTATACCTTTCATACTCATTATTAAGGAGTAATGTTTATTTTATTTCCAAACAGGTTGTTAGATAGCATTTTGGCTATCAGCAAGAATGGATCTATGTATGGCCATATCCATAGACATTCATTATACCACTTGAGATCCATATTTTGTTTTTTTCTAGGATTTAATAGTACTACACATTTAGGTCTACACATATAGCACAGGATTTTTGTTGTTTTCAGTTTTCTACTTTGTTGTTTCATTTCTTTGGTTATTGATATTCACTCCAATATTCAACCCAGCAGATGATCAGTTGGTTAGGGCCATCTGAGATAATGTCTAGCACTTTCACACACTCTATTTGAGAGTAATACCAGAGTGCAGCTTCATCTCTCACTTTAATACACGTCTTTACTCATTATTTGTTGAACTATATAACAATTTTTATAAAAATTACACCCCCCCCCCTTCATTGCACTGTTCTTCTGCTTTTTTTAAAACTTGACTTTTAATTAGATAAGTTAAAAGCTATAACCATATAGCAGCAGTCGAGAACCAAAACAACAGAAAACAGCTTACACGTTTCGGCTACCTGCTGTACTCAAAGCTGACATATTGTTAGACTAAAAACTCAGAGTATTTAAAAAATCTTAGTAACATTTGATTGGTTCCTGTGCACATTATATCACAATGGGGTATGTACATCATATTAATGCTATACAACACTATGATTGCATTACAATTGATACATTATTAAATATGAAATTTGCTGCAATGGAAATAAATATTTATACATTTATATTTTAAGGACCCAAAAACTGGACTTTTTTGGAACCTTAAAATGTAAATGTATAAATATTTATTTCCATTGCAGCAAATTTCATATTTAATAATATATCAATTGTAATGCAATCATAGTGTTGTGTAGCATTAATATGATGTACATACCCCATTGTGATATAATGTGCACAGGAACCAATCAAATGTTACTACGTTTTTTAAATAGTCTGAGTTTTTATCTAACAATATGTCAGCTATGAATACGGCATGTAGCCGAAACACGTAAGCGGTTTTCTGTTGTTTTGGTTCTCGACTGCTGCTATATGGATATAGCTTTTTACTTATCTAATTAAAATTCAAGTTTTACTTTTTCCGTAATTGCTCCTCTCGTTCTTCATTGTTCATGTACCTGTTGGCCTTTTGAGAGTTGAGCAATGGAAGAGTTGATGCAGTGACCCCAGAGGCTCCCATGGTTCCAGTGATTCGTTGCAGTGAGCGAGTGTGTTCCACAGGAGTAATTACTATATCCCTATTGAGGGTTGTGTTACGAACGGTATTAATTTACAAGTGTCAAGGGCTGCAGTGCATACAGGTTCTCCCTAAGGGGAACGTTCAGTTTTTGACTAATAATAATAAGTGTGTCCCCCCTTGATAAGACCTAGAGAGTTATAATTGGAGATCAACTACGCAATATACATTCAAGACAGCTTAGCTCAATTCTTGTATCTTCTTATAATATCATTGCAGCAAGGCACTTAATAATTATAACAACAGTTAAACATTCCATCCAAAACTGAATTGATGGTCATAGATTATTGAGATGCATCCCATAAGCAGTATATACCACCTTTAAAACTTGATTTGATCTCAAAAGATGATTGACACCACCATAATCCAATTGGGAACAAGAAGAGGTAGATCTTCCAGTACTCAGAGACTTTAAATCCCCTTTAAAAAAGGCGAAACGCGTCAGTAGTGTATATGGAGACGCTTTTATAAATATTGTTGAGACTCATACACTGAGTCTACTATTAGCGTAATGAGTATAATTGTGGAATATCACATTTGGCGGTATTGAGTGGGGTACCTCATACGAGGTGACAGTGGGCAGTTACTATTTTAATACAAATTATATTACTCTGCTTACCACTCTGCATTTGGCATTATTAAGTGGGGTACCTCACACGAGGTGACAGTGGGCAGTTACTAGTCTAATACAAATTATGTTACCCTGCTTACTATGCAGAGATTCTATACATATTTCTTACCTAATTAAGGCATTGTTATCACTGAAGCTGGAATGTATAACTATCAGCATAGGTCTGGGTGATATCTGTTACTCGTGAACCAGATTCACATATGTAATAATCATTTTAAAATAATTTTTGTATATTATCAACTGACAATAGAACTTCTGAACGTGGGTGAATCAGCAACACTGTTGCATATATCTTATGGTAGCTAACTTACTCCTGTGTGGTCTTATTTAGCGAATCGCTACGCCACTTATGTTGGGAATCCTTGGCACACTGGTTATATTTATGGCTATATGACTTTAGCCAACAGGTCCGAGAGTGTAAGAAATTCTAATCACAGTTGTTTCATGTGTTTAAGCACAACAAATTACTTGAAACATTGTTGAGCATTTACTCCTATCTGCTTAAAAAAATAACATACATTATATACGGATTTGTATACACTTTGAACCTACCTGGTGATAACATCACTACTGAATCTCAATATCACGTTACTTTCACCCAGCAGTGCACAATTATAGTATCTGTGTGGATTGTACTTTTCTTCCCCAATCAGCAACATTATTTAGAACCCCACCTCCTGCGTTACAAACTAATTTCCCTGAGGGGAGTAGGCTCTGTCACTTATAATCTGAACCTGTGGTAGATTTCTGACATATGGATATAAAGTCATAGTACCTACAAATTATCTACCTCATTTACTCATTAATATGTAGTCTCACAATGTTTTTAAATTTTCTTAGTGTTTATTCCCCCTATTTTAATCTGATAAATAAAAGTTACACTTTAACACATACTGGAATCTCTTGGCTATAGTTGCATTCTTTATGTGGATTTCTATTTTATATGCACAAATCTTTTGTATATGTATATGTATGTATCTCTATGTTAAAGCCCTTTGGTGGCTTTTTTTTCCAACTGAGATCTTAAATCTTTGAGCCCTTATAACTTTTTTTTTCAATATTTATTTTAATAATTTTTAATAGACAGTGTTATTATAATTGTAAGTGTACTTTGTAATGTATTTTTGATGTTTTGTGATATTTTTATTTTTGCCAAACAGTTAACCACAGCTCTGCAATTGCATGCTCTATCTCAGCGGTTCCCAACCTTTTTTCTCTCCTGTACCCCTTGATTAGGCTTTTCATTTATGAGTACCCCCTCTCTTCATTACCCCCACTCATCCCTCAAAATAAAGGAAGCACTTTTTTTATAGGGGAGGTAAGCTATTCCTGAATTGCATACGACTGTACGTGTATCAACAGGATTAAAGCTCAGATCTTATTCTCAGGAGTCCTGCTGTGTGGCTGGTGCCCCTGGCAGCTGCCTGGTTGCTCCTAAACAAGGCCCTGGGGGGGGGAGTAATGATAATAAAAATAAATATTTAAATTTGTGAGATCAGATCGATATTAACCACCCAGCCACTATGAACGTTTTTAGTTGGAAGTGAAGCAGTCTGAATCAAGGAAGCACTAGAAGCAGTACTTTACTTACCGGCACTGACTATAACTTATTTGGGGATGCAGACATGCCTCGCCTGTGTCACTCGCAATCTCAACGGCTCTATCACACGTGTCCACGTAGCTAAGCTGCTGCAGTGCCGCTTCTATTTGAGCACTTGCAGTCAAAATTGTGTGCATGGGACAGAGGTGGGTGGAGCAGGAGGCTAAGCTGTCTGGTGACACAGGGTGATCATTAATATGTGGACCGGAGTCATCCACACCCGGTCCACATATTTCAGGTGCAGGGGCTCCCATCTGCCTATATGCCAGGCCAGGACTTCATTTGTCACTTTCCGGCTAAATGCTCCTTCCTTCCACAGTTCCACGATGCTTATTAGTTGATGACCCATTGAGAGTGCCCCCCCTGACCCCCGCATCTTCCGCCATTACCAACAATATTTTTGCGTACCCCCAACCGGCCTGCCAAAACGCTAGACTATTTAGCCCCACTTGAGATACAGCACACAAATGAAGTCCACCACTCACTTACAAGCACTCAGCTAAGATTAAAAGCAAACATGGAAGAGTTAGTTACCGCATCTGGCCAAATGGGAAAAGCCCAGGTACCACGTCAAGGTCTCTCCGAAAACCTGGGTCCCTAAACAGCCAAACAATGCATGCTCTCAATCCAACAAGCTGGGAACAAGTGAAGGGTGCACAGACTTATGTAATCACTCTAGGATTTGCATATGCAGTTTGCACATTTAGGCAAGTATCCCCACTTGCCTTTCCACATAAGTATTTGGTATACATTGTTTCCAATGCACCAGAGAATTCTGGGTAAGATATGCAAATTAGATATTCAATATCTCAGACATTTTTCCTCTGGTACCATTTTAAAACACAACAATCCTCTTTTGTTTTTGCTGCACTTACCCCAATAGAGGATGTTTTAACATGGTACCAGAAGCAAAAAGCCTTAGATATTCCATATCTTACCCATATTCTCTAGTACATTGGTAACAATGTATATAGAGTACTTCTTGGAAAATACATAGAGAAAGAAAAGCAGTCTACCAACAGCTCAGTGGTTTGCTCTAGGGCCCAGCTATCACCTGGGAGCAGCTTTTTTCTGCCCAATTTTGCTTTTTCACAGAGGAAAACGTTCCTGAAATTTATCAGTTTGATCCTGCCTAACAAGGTCAGTCCAACCCCGAAATAACAGCCAACCCCAGACGATCATTTCGGCCTTCTTTAAGCCTCATCAGTGAGGTGCAGTCATATCTCTCTAGGCACATTGGGCAAGGAATCCACGTCTGGTTTTCCCCATCACCCTTAAGGATACTTTCCACAGGGTCATAATACAGATACAAACAGAAAGAGAAGCAGTTTGCCAGGAAGGAACAACAGCTCAGTGGTTCGTTCTATGGCTCGGTTACCATCTCGAAGTAGCTTCTTTTAGCACAATTGTATACTTCTTCGGAAAAGCAAGCGGGGATACTTGATGTGCTAGATGTGCTAATTGCCTATGCAATAATTCCGTTGTTCTTACTTTTATAAAATGGAGGATTTTAATTAATGTTGGTTTTGCCCTGGAAATGAGCTTCACTTAGCAGCAAACCAAACCTAACTTCTGCTAATGAGGGCTTATGAGCACAAAATAGCTGTCCAGTAGTGGTTTTGCTTTCGCAGTACTTACCCCAATAGAGGATTTCTGTGTTAACATGGTACTAGTGATGTTGCGAACCTTAAAATTTCGGTTCGCGAACGGCAGACTCGAACTTCCGCTACTGTTCAATAGGCAGGCGAACTTTAAAACCCACAAGGACTCTTTCTGGCCACAATAGTGATGGAAAAGTTGTTTCAAGGGGACTAACACCTGGACTGTGGCATGCCGGAGGGGGATCCATGGCAAAACTCCCACGGAAAATTACATAGTTGATGCAGAGTCTGGTTTTAACCCATAAAGGGCCTTAATTACCTAACATTCCTAATTTTTTTTGAATAACGTGCTTTAAAACATCAGGTATGATGTTGTATTGATCAGGTAGTGTAAGAGTTAAGCCCGCTTCACAGTGACAGACCAAACTCCCCGTGTAAACAACTGCAAACAGTCCATTTGCACAACCACGAGATAGATAGATTTGATAGATAGATAGATAGATACATAGATTACATAGATCATCAATAGATGCAATATACATATGATAGATACAAATTACATAGATCAATAGATGCAATATACATTTGATAGATACGAATTACATAGATCAATCGATGCAATATACATTTGATAGATACGAATTACATAGATCAAAAGATGCAATATACATTTGATAGATACGAATTACATAGATCAATAGATGCAATTTATATTTGATAGATACGATTGATAGATAGATTCGATAGATAAATAGATAGATTTGATAGTTTGATACACTACTGTTATAACAAATATGATTGGTGGCACTAGTTGGCAAGTGGGCCTGGCACACACGCTGGGAGGAAGGCAACTGCAATTAGATTACACTAGCTGACTGATGTTTCACAGTCAAAAAAGTTTTTTTTAAAATATTTACAATACTGTTATAACAAATATGATTGGTGGCACTAGTTGGCAAGTGGGCCTGGCACACACGCTGGCAGGCAGGCAACTGCAATTCAATTGCACTAGCAGACTGATGTAAAAGTTTTTTTTAAAAAAAGTTACACTAATGTTACAACAGATAGAAGTGGTGGCACTGAGGATGGACGTAGGCACAGCATATGCTGGCAGCCTAAAACAAAGGCTGGCACTAGTGGCAAGCTGGCCTGGCAAATAAAATTAAATAACATTAGAAGACTGATGTAAAAGTTTTTTTTTTTACAAAATTTAAACTAATGTTACACCAGATAGGAGTGGTGGCACTGAGGATGGAAGTAGGCACAGTATATGCTGGCAGCCTGACACACAGGCTGGCACTAGTGGCAGCCAGGCTGGCCTGGCAACTAAAATTAAATAACACTAGAAGAGGACTGATGTAAAACATTTTTTTTAAAGAAATGTACACTAATGTTACACCAGATATAAGTAGTGGAAAACAGAGCTATTAATCACAGTATATGATGTGGGCCTGACACACAGGCCTGATGGAAAATAAAATTAGATTACACTAGCAAAATGATGTAAAAGTTTTTTTTTTTAAATTTACACTAATGTTAAGCAGATATCAGTGGTGGCACAGAGCAATTAATCACAGTATATGCTGTAAGCCTGACACACAGGCCTGATAGAAAATGAAATTGGATTACACTAGCAAAATGATGTAAAAGTTTTTTTTTTTTTAATTTTACACTAATGTTACACCAGATATCAGTGGTGGCACAGAGCAATTAATCACAGTATATGAAGTGGGCCTGACACACAGGCCTGATAGAAAATGAAATTAGATTACACTAGCAAAATGATGTAAAAGTGTTTTTTTTTAAATTTACACTAATATTAAGCAGATATCAGTGGTGGCACTAATCACAGTATATGCTGTGAGCCTCACACACAGGCTGACAGCCAGGCAAATGCAAATAAAATTACAAAAAAAAAAAAAACAAAAAAAATGACTGAAGTTCTAGCCCTAAAAAGGGCTTTTTGGGCTGAAGTTCTAGCCCTAAAAATGGCTTTTTGGGGTGCTGTCCTTACATGAGTCCTTCAGGACTGTAGTGGACACTAAATACACTAGCCTAGCTATCTATTTCCCTATAAAATTTACCAGCAGCAGCACTAACCCTCCTCTCACTAAGGATCGTAATGAATCTAAAATGGCTGCTGCCCAGGAGCTGGGAGGGTCTGTGAGGGTGTGTCTGCTGCTGATTGGCTCAAATGTGTCTGCAGGCTGTGAGATACAGGGTCAAAGTTTCCTCAATGATGACGAATAGGGGGCGGATCGAACATCGCATATGTTTGCCCGCTGCGGCGAACAAGCTAAGATCGCCCGGAACTGTTCTCCGGCCAACAGTTCACGACATCACTACACGGTACCAGAAGTAAAAAGCCTGAGACACTGAATATCTAATTTGTACAGCATACCCAGAATTCTATGGTGCATTGGTAACAATGTACAGAATACTGCTGGGGAAACGCAATCAGGGATATGCATCTAGATGTGCTAATTACCTATACAATATTTCTATTGCTCTTGCTTTTATGAAATAGAGAATTTTAATCTCATGCATTTTTCTCCACCATGGGGGATATTTATCAAAGCGTCAATCTCGGTGCATTCACCGGCGTCAATACGCTCTCCAGACATCTATGCCGCGGATCTGTATACGATTCCCTTATTTATAAAAAAAAACAGTCAAAAACACGAGCGTCAAGTACGACGCAATGAGCATCAGACTGTTGTTAAAGGGACAGTTCACCCAAAACATTTCTCCCCTTTAAATTATTCCCAATGATCCTTTTAACCTGCTAGAGTGTATTAAATTGGTTACAAGTAGCTCCTTTACTCCTTTCATCATTTGAAATAGCTGATTTAGCCTGTGGTATCACCACCTACACTGAACAAATGAATACTGGAGTGTAGGCTATTGAATACCCTAAGTATACACAGCCAGCAGAAGAGATTACATTCTCAGTGGGATGCAGGATAGTTAAGTAATAAAATTATCATTTTCTATTGTTCTCTCTATGTATTGAGCTTTGGTGTTCCAGCCAAATAAAAGATAAGGAAGCAAGTCTGTTTACACAAACTTAGAACATAATGAGATCTGATATCACCTTTAAGTTCAACCCATTGTAATAGGCTGTGGTTTCAAAGCACAAAATCAGCTACTTAATATACACAAATAAGCATGAAAATGGAATTTCTCAAATATTTTATACTCTGCAGTTGGTATAACAAGTCATTTAAAATACATTAATGGAAAAACAATTTTACAGTCATCGATGTCGCCGTTATTCTGTTTTCCCCCCAACTTTATTTATACAATTTCATTACTGTCCATGAACAAGCACATTTCTCTAAAGCTAATCTGTTATATGATACTTTCACATATATTAAAGTGTATTTGTATTTCTAGAAGTCATGATATGATTTAAAATCATGTATTTTTTTTATAAATGATTATTAATGCTAGAATTTGTACATATATATTTGCACATACTTGTATATATATATATATATATATATATATATATATATATATATATAGGAACAAACGTTTGCACTCACGGGTCTTTTTTTCAAACTTTTAATGTGGAACGTTTTCGGGGTATTATAACCCCATCATCAGCATGATGGGGTTATAATACCCCAAAAACGTTCCACATTAAAAGTTTGAAAAAAAGACCTGTGAGTGCAAACGTTTGTTCCTGTATACTGCCTTATCTTTGCACCCAGGCTGTAGACATTTGGTGGGTTAAACTGGAAGATGTGTATTATATATATATATATATATACAGGTATATATATAAATATATATATCCTATATATATAACATCCTATGACCCTGCAACATGCACAGCCCTGGGTGCACAATAGCACTCTCAGGAAGCTGCACTGACCCCAGAGTCACAGGCAGTTAACCCCAGACAGGTCTGGGTGCAAGGCCCATAGGGAAAATTACAAAACAAATTAATACAGCACACAAAGAAAGTCCAGCACTCACTTACAAGCTCTAAGCTAAGATTAAAAGCAACAATGGAAGAGTTAGTTACTGCATTTGGCCAAATGGGATAAGTCCAGGTACCACGTCAAGGTCTCTTCCAAAACCTGAGTCCCTAAACAGCCACAGAATGCAAGCTCTTAATCCAACAAACTGGGAACAAGTGAAGGGTGCACAGGCTTATGTAATTACCCTAGACATATACAAAACACGGAAGGGGACTGGATACACATCCCATGACCCTGCAAAATGCACAGCCCTGGGTACACAATAGCACTCTCAGGAAGCTGAACTGACCCCAGAGTCAAAGGCGGTTAACCCCAGACAGTCTGGGTGCAAGGCCCACAGGGGAAATTACAAAACAAATTAATACAGCACACAAAGAAAGTCCAGCACTCACTTACAAGCTCTCAGCTAAGATTAAAAGCAAAAATGGAAGAGTTAGTTACCGCATCTGGCCATATGGAACAAGCCCAGGTACCACGTCAAGGTCTCTCCCAGAATCTGGGTCCCTAAACAGCCAAACAATGCATGCTCTCAATCCAACAAGCTGGGAACAAGTGAAGGGTGCACAGACTTATGTAATCACTCTAGGATTTTTTTGCTTTTAATCTTAGCTGAGAGCTTGTAAGTGAGTGCTGGACTTTCTCTGTGTGCTGCATTAATTTGTTTTGTAATTTTTCCTATGGGCCTTGCACCCAGACCTGTCTGGGGTTAACTGCCTGTGACTCTGGGGTCAGTGCAGCTTCCTGAGAGTGCTATTGTGCACCCAGGGCTGTGCATGTTGCAGGGTCATGGGATGTGTACCCAGTCCGGTCTGAGAGTGCAGTCCCCTTCCATGTTTTGTATATGTCTAGGGTGATTACATAAGCCTGTGCACCCTTTACTTGTTCCCAGTTTGTTGGATTGAGAGCTTACATTTTGTGGCTGTTTAGGGACTCAGGTTTTGGAAGAGATCTTGACATGGTACCTGGGCTTATCCCATTTGGCCAGATGCAGTGCCAGTAACTAACTCTTCCATTTTTGCTTTTAATCTTAGCTGAGAGCTTGTAAGTGAGTGCTGGATTTTCTCTGTGTGCTGTATTAATTTGTTTTGTCATTTTCCCTATGGGCCTTGCACCCAGACCTGTCTGGAGTTAACTGCCTGTGACTCTGGGGTCAGTGCAGCTTCCTGAGAGTGATATTGTGCACCCAGGGCTGTGCATGTTGCAGGGTCATGGGATGTGTACCCAGTCCGGTCTGAGAGTGCAGTCCCCTTCCGTTTTATTTATATGTCTAGGGTGATTACATAAGCCTGTGCACCCTTCACTTGTTCCCAGTTTGTTGGATTGAGAGCTTGCATTTTGTGGTTGTTTAGGGACTCAGGTTTTGGAAGAGACCTTGACGTGGTTCCTGGGCTTATCCCATTTGGCCAGATGCGGTAACTAACTCTTCCATTTTTGCATTTAATCTTAGCTGAGAGCTTGCAAGTGAGTGCTGGACTCTCTCTATGTGCTGTATTAAAGGGACAGTCTAGCCCAAAATAAACTTTCATGATTCAGATAGAGAATGTAATTTTAAACAATTTTCCAATTTATTTTTATCACCAATTTTGCTTTGTTCTCTTGGTATTCTTAGTTGAAAGCTAAACCTAGGAGGTTCATAATCAAATTTCTAAGCCCTTAAAGGCTGCCTCTTCTCTCAGGGCATTTTGACAGTTTTTCACAACTAGAGGGTGTTAGTTCATGAGTGTCATATAGATAACACTGTGCTCACGCACGTAGAGTTCCAGTGAGCCAGCTCTGATTGGCTAAAATGGGTGACTGTCAAAAGAACTGAAATAAGGGGGCAGTTTGCAGAGGCTTAGATACAAGGTAATAACAGAGGTAAAAAGTGTATTTATATAATTGTGTTGGTTATGCAAAACTAGGGAATGGGTAATAAAGGAATTATCTATCTTTTTAAACAATTAAAATTCTGGTGTAGACTGTCCCTTTAATTTGTTTTGTAATTTTCCCTATGGGCCTTGCACCCAGACCTGTCTGGGGTTAATTGCCTGTGACTCTGGGTCAGTGCAGCTTCCTGAGAGTGCTATTGTGCACCCAGGGCTGTGCATGTTGCAGGGTCATAGGATGTGTACCCAGTCCGGTCTTAGAGTGCAGTCCCCTTCCGTGTTTTGTATATGTCTAGGGTAATTACATAAGCCTGTGCACCCTTCACTTGTTCCCAGTTTGTTGGATTGAGAGCTTGCATTGTGTGGCTGTTTAGGGACTCAGGTTTTGGAAGAGACCTTGATGTGGTATGTGGGCTTATACCATTTGGCCAGATGCGGTAACTAACTCTTCCATTTTTGCTTCTCATCTTAGCTGAGAGCTTGTAAGTGAGTGTTGGACTTTCTCTGTGTGCTGCATTAATTTGTTTTGTAATTTTCCCTATGGGCCTTGCACCCAGACCTGTCTGGGGTTAACTGCCTGTGACTCTGGGGTCAGTGCTGCTTCCTGAGAGTGCTATTGTGCACCCAGGGCTGTGCATGTTGCAGGGTCATGGGATGTGTACCCAATCCGGTCTGAGAGTGCAGTTCCTTTCCGCGTTTTGTATATGTCTAGGGTGATTACATAAGCCTGTGCACCCTTCACTTGTTCCCAGTTTATTGGATTGGGAGCTTGCATTTTGTGGCTGTTTAGGGACTCAGATTTTGGAAGAGACCTTGACATGGTACCTGGGCTTATCCCATTTGGCCAGATGCGGTAACTAACTCTTTCATTTTTGCATTTAATCTTAGCTGAGAGCTTGTAAGTGAGTGCTGGACTTTCTCTGTGTGCTGTATTAATTTGTTTTGTAATTGTCCCTATGGGCCTTGCACCCATACCCTTCTGGGGTTAACTGCCTGTGACTCTGGGCTCAGTGCAGCTTCCTGAGAGTGCTATTGTGCACCCAGGGCTTTGCATTTTGCAGGGTCATGGGATGTGTACCCAGTCCAGTCTGAGAGTGCAGTCCCCTTCCTGTGTTTTGTATATGTCTAGGGTGATTACATAAGCCTGTGCACCCTTCACTTGTTCCCAGTTTGTTGGATTGAGAGCTTGCATTTTGTGGCTGTTTAGGGACTCAGGTTTTGGAAGAGACCTTGACATGGTACCTGGGCTTATCCCATTTGGCCAGATGCGGTAACTAACTCTTTCATTTTTGCATTTAATCTTAGCTGAGAGCTTGTAAGTGAGTGCTGGACTTTCTCTGTGTGCTGTATTAATTTGTTTTGTAATTTTCCCTATGGGCCTTGCACCCAGACCCTTCTGGGGTTAACTGCCTGTGACTCTGGGCTCAGTGCAACTTCCTGAGAGTGCTATTGTGCAGCCAGAGCTGTGCATTTTGCAGGGTCATGGGATGTGTACCCAGTCCAGTCTGAGAGTGCAGTCCCCTTCCATGTTTTGTATATGTCTAGGGTGATTACATAAGCCTGTGCACCCTTCACTTTTTTCTCAGTTTTACATGTCCCTAAATTCCTTTTTTCTTGTTCTAAACAATGTTGTCTTTCATATCTCTGTGTTTATTTATACCACTATATATTGTGTAAATGTATTATTATTCTGAGCAGGAATAATTGCAAATATAACATTTAATCAGGGTATCATATGTATTTATTTGCAATCAATGGATATTTTAAGATCTGGGACAGTTTTCTCTCTGTACCTGTGTAACCCCTCCTGATTGCAATCTAGTTTTAAAAACTACCCCTACACAGGTGTTACAAAATGGGCTGGCATATAAGATGACATTTCTTACTGAAAAATAAATTAAAGAGAAGGAAGAAAAACACTGAAAATAGCATGACAGCGAAGAGGTGATTTTAATTTCTACTGTATTTGATTCATGACAGTTTAATGTTAGGTGGGCTAACCCTTTGAGCTATCAGCTTAAGAATATATTGAATCAAACATCATTCGAATTTGAAAATTATTGTCTAAAATATTACGCTGTGTGTCCTAATGTCAGCATCAATGTTTACCTTTAATACTAATTTCACATATACATATTTTCAAAGTATAATACACAATGTAACATACGGCACTTACAAGTTCTGATGAGTAATTAATGACACAAGTATCAAGCAATTTGATTAGTTAGTGATAGTTTAAAATGTTTATTTGAATCAGTTTGGCTGATGTCATAAATCATGTGATTATGCATATTCCAAACAAAAGTCGTTGAAAAATTCACTAGTGTGTGGGTTGTTTAGGAGTTTGCGTCATAATTGGTGCGCAAAGCGTCAAATTTGGTACGAATTGGAGAGTGGGACTTGTATTATATTCCCTAAACATGATGCAAATAGATTTATCGAAAAAATAAAAAGGAAGTTAGCTATATTATGCTGTGTATTTATTTCATTTTTATCTCTATATCTATTAGTGCAACAAGTTTGGGACAAACCTTTGCACCAATTTTGGAGAAATAATATTGTCCCATTGCTTTGTAATGAGAGTCAAAGATGTAACATAATTCATAAGTAGTAATGTATTTTTCATTTTTATCCCCTATATCTACTAGTGCACTAAATGTGGAGCAATAATATTGTTTGATTTAGAAAGGGTATACAATTTTAATAAAGTTTTTAATTTACTTTTATTATGTAATATGCTTCATTCTCTTGCAGCATCGAACATAATCTTTCTGTGTTTTCAGACTCCCATTGATTCTATGGCATCCACGGCCTCAAGGGTGGCGGTTTGAAAACTAGTTACGCTGCGTCGGAATAGACACGAGGGTACCTGTTAAATATTTGATAAATTGTGAAAAGGGTCAAATAGAGTTGAATGCAAATTCAAAACATCTGTAATGATGCAAGCATCAATCTGCGTTGGATTGAGATTGCGGGAGCGTATGTTTCGTCACACATTTCAACATTTGACGATCTTGCGTCAAACACGACGCGGGATTCCAGCATATTATCAGTTGACGCTTTGATAAATATCCCCCCATATCTTAAATTAATATAGATATATAGGTATAGATATATATTTTACAAATTATTTTTAGATATAAAGAAATATATATTTAAAAATAAAAAGAACATTGTCATGTATGTAAAGAACATAGGAAGGTAAAATATTCCTAACGCAACTTCGGCTTTAGCGCAGTTAATTTAGAGCATTGTCCGGTTACCACACAATCAATAATTAATAGACATTTCTTCAGCGCGCCCCATAGAAGTCAAATGGTGAGGAGTGTGGTCGCCATATCTGAAGTCCTGAGGTTAGCATGCCTATGTCTTTTGCTCAGGCGCTACCTTTTTACTTTCAACTAATACACGGGCTAGTTTGGCAGTGCTAAATTTTTAACACTTTATATAGAAAATCAGCAAATGAGATACGATTCTGGACTAAAAAATTGCATATTTTATTAACAGTTTTAAATGATTTTAAAACATTTCTTTAGCATGCAGATCTTTTTGCAAGAATATGCTTATCTGCTGATATATTGGATACTATGAATAAACACAAATTAACATAACAAATTACTAGTGGAGCGCCTGAGTGATAAGGGGTTTATCGCGGTTGTTTACGCTCGTTGGGCTTATAGCTGGTATTAAAAGTTGAAAGTAAAGGCGATCGTTTGAGTACAATTGAGAATTACAATAGCATTATTATAGCTACTTCAGAGCTCTGGTTAACTGTTTCACGAAAAACAAAGAAGTTGCATAAAACACAGCAAAAATACATTACAATCTATAGTAATAACACCATTATTAAAAAAAATTGCACCAAAAAGTTATAAAGGCTCAAATATATGAGATCTCAGGTATTAGAAACAAAAAGGCAGGCAAAATACTTTAACATAGACATACATACATATACATCTTTAAAAATGTATATATTTATGTATATATAAATGTTTATATATGTGTACATATGCATTTTTGTATTTATATGTGTATATATGTATTTACAGACATATATAGACATATAAACACATGAATACATATGTATACATATAAAGACATATATATATGTGTGTGTGTATATTGGAGCCCTTTGCAGTTAAGTAGCTGAAAAGATGAAAAAACATATTTATGCAATATAAATTTTTAATAAAGTGTTATAGTGTATATTTACTGTAAATATTTGACATTCCAATTTTCTGCGCATAGCAGAATATGTTATATCTATTTATAAAAAGATATTCCTATATATAAGGTTCTTTAAGTACATAAATAGCAAAAAATCTAAGAAGGATAATATAGGTACATTAAAATGCGTGGAGGGTAGCATGATAAATAATGACAGGGAGAAGGCTGAGGTACTAAACCAGTTTTTTTCTTCAGTATACACAAGAGAGGAACCATTGAATGATACTTTGGAACAGAATAGAACATGCCAGTCCATACCACTAACTGGGTTTTGTTTAGAGGATATCAGGAAAAAACTGGAAAATATTAAGGTAAATAAAACTCCAGGCCCAAATGGAATACACCCAAGGGTGTTAAGGGAACTTAGCACTGTTATAGACAAACCTTTACTCTTTATTTTTTTAAGACTCATTATCCTCAGGCATGGTACCCCAGGATTGGCGTAAAGCTGATGTGGTGCCACTCTTCAAAAAGGGAAGCAGGGATGATCCAGGAAGCTATAGACCAGTTAGTCTGACATCAATATTGGGGAAGATATTTGAAGGGATTATAAGGGATTATATTGATGAACATATTCGTGTAAACAAGATTATGAGTTCTAATCAGCATGGCTTTAGGAGAAATAGATCATGTCAAACTAATCTAATTAGATTCTACGAGGAAGTAAGTAGAAATATAGATAGAGGGGAATCAGTTGATGTGATATACTTAGATTTTGCAAAGGCATTTGATACAGTGCCACATGAGAGATTAATGCACAAAATTAAGGGACTGGGAATAGCTGAAAATGTTAGCTCATGGATAAATAACTGGATAAAAGATAGGGAGCAACGAGTAGTAGTAAATGGATCATACTCAGATTGGACAAAGGTAATCAGTGGCGTCCCCCAGGGATCAGTACTGGGCCCTGTTCTTTTTAATATTTTTATAAATGACTTGGAGCAAGGATTAAATAGCGACATCTCTATTTTTGCAGATGATACTAAGTTAAGTAAGGTCATAAGGTCAGAGCAGGACGAACTCTCTTTACAAAGGGATTTGCTAAAATTAGAACTATGGGCAAGTGAATGGAAAATGAGATTTAATACGGAAAAATGCAAGGTTCTGCATTTTGGAAGTAAAAATAAGCAGGCTACGTATTTTTTAAATGGGACAAGACTTAGCCAAACACAGGAGGAAAGGGATTTGGGAGTAGTAATAGATAACAAGCTAAAGATGGGAGCACAATGCAGGGCAGCGGCTTCAAAGGCTAATGAGATACTAGCATGTATTAAAAGAGGCATTGATTCAAGGGAGGAAAGCATAATTCTGTCATTATATAAAGCCCTGGTAAGACCTCACCTTGAGTTTGGAGTGCAGTTCTGGGGACCAATTGCTAAAAAAGATATTGCAGAACTAGAAAAAGTTCAGAGAAGGGCCACAAAGCTAATAAGGGGATTGGAGAAATTAACCTATGAGGAGAGGCTAGCCAAACTGGTTCTGTTTTCTTTAGAAAAAAGGTGCTTGAGAGGTGACATGATTACTTTACAGGGAGTGCAGAACTATTAGGCAAGTTGTATTTTTGAGGATTAATTTTATTATTGAACAACAACCATGTTCTCAATGAACCCCTAAAAATTCATTAATATCAAAGCTGAATATTTTTGGAAGTAGTTTTTAGTTTGTTTTTAGTTTTAGCTATTTTAGGGGGATATCTGTGTGTGCAGGTGACTATTACTGTGCATAATTATTAGGCAACTTAACAAAAAACAAATATATACCCATTTCAATTATTTATTTTTACCAGTGAAACCAATATAACATCTCAACATTCATAAATATAAATTTCTGACATTCAAAAACAAAACCAAAACAAATCAGTGACCAATATAGCCACCTTTCTTTGCAAGGACACTCAAAAGCCTGCCATCCATGGATTCTGTCAGTGTTTTGATCTGTTCACCATCAACATTGCGTGCAGCAGCAACCACAGCCTCCCAGACACTGTTCAGAGATGTGTACTGTTTTCCCTCCTTGTAAATCTCACATTTGATGATGGACCACAGGTTCTCAATGGGGTTCAGATCAGGTGAACAAGAAGGCCATTTAATTAGATTTTCTTCTTTTATACCCTTTCTTGCCAGCCACGCTGTGGAGTACTTGGACGCGTGTGATGGAGCATTTTCCTGCATGAAAATCATGTTTTTCTTGAAGGATGCAGACTTCTTCCTGTACCACTGCTTGAAGAAGGTGTCTTCCAGAAACTGGCAGTAGGACTGGGAGTTGAGCTTGACTCCATCCTCAACCCGAAAAGGCCCCACAAGCTCATCTTTGATGATACCAGCCCAAACCAGTACTCCACCTCCACCTTGCTGGCATCTGAGTCGGACTGGAGCTCTCTGCCCTTTACCAATCCAGCCACGGGCCCATCCATCTGGCCCATCAAGACTCACTCTCATTTCATCAGTCCATAAAACCTTAGAAAAATCAGTCTTGAGATATTTCTTGGCCCAGTCTTGACGTTTCAGCTTGTGTGTCTTGTACAGTGGTGGTCGTCTTTCAGCCTTTCTTACCTTGGCCATGTCTCTGAGTATTGCACACCTTGTGCTTTTGGGCACTCCAGTGATGTTGCAGCTCTGAAATATGGCCAAACTGGTGGCAAGTGGCATCTTGGCAGCTGCACGCGTGACTTTTCTCAGTTCATGGGCAGTTATTTTGCGCCTTGGTTTTTCCACACGCTTCTTGCGACCCTGTTGACTATTTTGAATGAAATGCTTGATTGTTCGATGATCACGCTTCAGAAGCTTTGCAATTTTAAGAGTGCTGCATCCCTCTGCAAGATATCTCACTATTTTTGACTTTTCTGAGCCTGTCAAGTCCTTCTTTTGACCCATTTTGCCAAAGGAAAGGAAGTTGCCTAATAATTATGCACACCTGATATAGGGTGTTGATGTCATTAGACCACACCCCTTCTCATTACAGAGATGCACATCACCTAATATGCTTAATTGGTAGTAGGCTTTCGAGCCTATACAGCTTGGAGTAAGACAACATGCATAAAGAGGATGATGTGGTCAAAATACTCATTTGCCTAATAATTCTGTACCCCCTGTATATAAATATATTCAAGGCCCATATACAGAGATGGCAGAAGCTCTGTTTATTCCAAGAAAATTGTTTCTGACAAGAGGTCATAATTTAGATTTAGATTTAATCTCCTGCAACGGAAGCGTTTTTTCACTGTAAGAGCAATAAAATTGTGGAACTCATTACCAAAGGAGGTAGTGAATGCCAATACCATAGATACATTTAAAAATAGTCTGGATAAATTTCTGTATATAAACAAAATTCATGGATATGATTGCTAGTATTAAATGGGTCACATTTTAATGGGGTTATTTAAGCTTAACTGGAGCTTTTTGTAAGTATTTTAGATTTGTATAGGTTGAACTCGATGGACTTTAGTCTTTTTTCAACCTTATGTACTAAGTTACTATATATATATATATATATATATATATATATATATATACCTATTTATAAAATCATCTATATATGTTGGTATAGATATATATTGTACAAAAAACCCCACATCCAATATATATAGAAATATTTATTTATGAATAGAACATATTCTGTTATGTGCAGAACTTTGGAGCGTGAAATATTCATATTTTTATGTTGGGTTAGAGCACTTGAGAATATGCGATCGGGTTTGTGCGAGAGTGGGGTTTAGGTTTTTTTTCCAGTTTTTTTCTCTATTGACTTCTATGGTGAAATAGGTGAACGCACGTAATAGTCTAAGTTCGGATTTTATCACTCGTCGGGTTAGCATGCTAGTGAAAACAGTTTGCTTTCATTTCATAATACGAGCGCACTGGGACAGATCTATTATGGCAGAAATGTAATGAACTGACATGTGACAAAAGTGGAATCCTATGACAATGCCACATTTAAAATCACCGAGCTCTAGAGTATGACCCAGTGTTTGTCTATAGAAATTTCATGGCAATGTGCTGGGTTTTATGCACCCGTTAGAAATGGGTGTGGCTGAAAAACCTGAACATAATAATTAGTAGGGGTGTCCATATACCTTTGGCCATATAGCAAAAAAGAAATAATTATATCCCCTTAATTAAATTAAAGGGATATTGAACCCAATTTTTTTCTTTCATGATTCAGGTAGAGTATGCAATTTTAAGCAACTTTCTAATTTACTCCTATTATCAATTTGTCTTAGTTGTCTTCTTGGTATCTTTATTTGAAAAAGCAGGAATGTAAGTTTACGATCCGGCCTATCTTTGGTTCATCACCTGAATACCGCTTGCTGATTGGTGGCTAAATGTAGTCACCAATCAGAAGGGAACCCCTGGGAGTTCGAAGTAACGGGAAGGGGACTTGACCGTTGGAGGAATTAGGCCTTGGGTGTGATTGGTTATTTACTGTAGGGGGCGGGCTTAGCACGCGCTGTTACGCATTTAAAGAAAGAGCGGGAGAATCTGTCATCAGAATAATTATCAAACCTTTCTAGAAAGTGCTGTGCTCAGTTAGTAATTCTGCGATGTCGCATTTTGATGCGATTTTTGACCAACTTAAGTTGGAAGCTGCAAAAATGGGCCCTACCTGGCTCGAAGAAAAATTACGTCCATTGCTTAGCCCGGTCGTCGAACCCAGAGTGGATATCGTTGAGGTGGCTCCGAAAACATCGAGGCGTTCGAGGCCTCCAGTTCGTTCTGATGCTGAAGGGGGTAATAGCGGTCGGAGAAAATCCAGCCCCAGTCCGGGGTTAAAGGCGTCTGTGAGGAAGAAGTCAAGTTCGAGCTCCGGAAGTCGGCAGACCGGAGCGGAGTTTGCTGATAATGTGACGCAGTCCGGGAGCACTTGTTCCATTACGGAACAATTCACTGAGCCTGTAATGAAGGGTGATTCTTTGCCTAAGGGTAAGACGGCCAATTTAGGCCAGAAAGTAGTAATGAGAGGGAAAAAGCAAGCTAGTAAAAGTGACGGCCTGCCGAGGCCTATTTCTCTGTGTGAGGGTAATGAACAAGCGAGTATATGTAGTTTAGGTAGCGCCTTAATGAAAAAGAAAGGTGAGGGTTTGATTGTATCAGGGCCGATTGAAATACCTCAGGCAGTTCCAGAACAGTTACATAATGTTGCTAAGTCGGCTCATTTTTTAAGACCTTGCAATAATACGGAAAATCAGGCTTATCGGGTGTTAGACGAGAGGGTTGAAAGGCCTGAAGCCAGCGATAGTCATCATGATACCGAGGTTGATAACGGTGTGGTAGAATTAGATTTATATTTAGATTCTTCTGAGGAGGATTTTATTCCTCCTTCTCCCAATGTAGTTAACACTATTAGCCAGTTTAATACGTCAGTCAGGGTCACGGGTGATCCAGTTTTAAAGGGCGAGTTAAGAAATTTGAGGGATAGGAATGTTGAAGTAATTAAAAATTTACCTGTCACTAATGATGTTTTTCTTTTAGATGGGAATGAAACTGGGTCACGGCCTGAGAATTCCCAGGGTCTTTTAATGGTGGGAAATGACGGCCTAAGTGGGGAGGCTTATGGCCTTCAGGAATCTTGGACGGAAAATATCAGGCTGGATATTGAGGACGGCGTTCCAGGGGTGGAACGTTTTAATGCAAAGGGAGAAGAAACAAGGGTGAGTACGGCCAACAATTTTAATTTTGGTCTTCAGGGCATGATGGGTCAGAGTATTAATAATACATGTCATAGCTCGGTTAACTCTGTTCAACGTCCAAACAGGTCTGGGATTGGGAGAATACAAGGTAGAGGTAGACAACGCAAGAGGTATGGGGATTTAAGGGGAGAAGGGTTTGAGGTCCCATCAGCTAAGAAGGGTAAGGGTGTTTCAGTGTATAATAGGTTGGGTATGTCTACAGCTAGTAGGGGCATTGGAATTTGGGCACCTTCTGGGGGTTTGTCACATGTTTCTTTTTTACAGACGGAAAAAGGGCAGCAATTAATGACTAACACGGATCCCAGGGCTACTGGTTTCCAGAATACAGAGAAGGTTACGGCTGCATCTCAAAGGATTCAGTCTGCAGTGCCTCAGGACCCGAGTACAGGTAATGAGGGATCCGGTGTTGTGAATCTGAATGTGGGGGTTGATACAGTTGGTGTGCATGCTGATCCCTTATCTATAACTGTTGTAGCAGGTTTAAGGGACTTGTTAGCCAAATTAGAAGGAACAAAAGTCACGGGGGGAGTCGCCAATTCATGGGTTCCCACAGAATTGGTTAACCAAAATAGGGTATTAGGGATTGGTGGTGAGGGAATAAAGGATGTAGGGTCAGTACCCCAATCTCAAATGGTCGGTTTATCTCAGCAAAAGGGGACTAATGTTGATAACAAAACGGATGGGGGTCCTGAGCTGAAGATTGCTGACACGGCTTTGGCCAGGTCTTGTTTGTGTTCTATTGGGCCTTTGGGCATGCATTTGATGGTAGAGTTAAGAGAAAAGATTTACAAGAGAGATTTTATTGAATTATTTTCCCTCCTTCCTCTTGATCAGTCTTTTGAGATACCTGAAGATTCAAAAAAGGATTCGGCCAAGAAGGAAGAGGAGGAAAGGAAAAGACGTTACAGAAAATTACCAAAAACATTTACTAACTGGTTCCAGGCTTTTGTTATTTATGCTAGTGTATTTGCTGTTAAGTTCCCGGATCAAGGAGCGGCCCTCTTTTGTTATTTAGATGAAATTGCAGCTGCTCAGAGAACATATGGTGGTATGGCTTGGTGGTATTATGATGAACAATTTAGACAACGTTTGTCGGTTAAGCCTGAGATGAAATGGGATGATCGTGATATGGGTCTATGGCTAAAAGTGATGACTCCGTTAAGGTCTTCGCAGCCTTTTCGAGGGAGTGCCGGCGGATCTCTTCAAAACGGTTCGTCGGCAACAGCCAAAAAAGGTTTCTGTTTTGCTTTCAATGAAAAGTTCTGTAAATGGGGAGCATCATGTAAATTCAGACATGAATGTTCTGGGTGTGGTGGATCCCACCCTTCCAGTAAGTGTTTCAAAAAGAACAAATTGGGAGGAACACAGGAGCTCCCTGAAAAAGGGACTAACTCCGGTGAGGCTAAGCGGGATGGAGCTGTGGCTCGTACTTTACGCTAAACAGAAAGGTTGTGGTGATAAGGCCTTGTTGTTGCTACATGGTTTTGAGTTTGGTTTCAGAATTCCATCTTCGGGAGGCGTTGTTCATTACAGGGGTAACCTTAAGTCTGCTAGGGAATGGCCTGAGGTTGTTAGGAGTAAGCTTGAGAAGGAGGTTTCTTTGGGTCGAATGGCAGGTCCTTTTAAAATATCTCCTATCCCCCATTTGCGTATTTCTCCTTTAGGAGTGGTTCCTAAGAAAGAGCCTGGTAAATTTCGTTTAATTCACCACTTATCGTTTCCAAAAGGTGGATCTGTTAATGATGATATTCCGGATGAATTATCGTCTGTGTCTTATACATCATTTGACATGGCGGTTAAGTTGGTCAGAGAGGCTGGGCAATTCGCTTTAATGGCTAAAATAGATATTGAGGCGGCTTTTCGGTTACTTCCAGTTCATCCTTCTTCACATTATTTGCTGGGTTGTTGCTTTGAGGGTTTTTTCTACATTGACTTATGTCTCCCGATGGGTTGTTCTATTTCTTGTTCTCTGTTTGAATGCTTTAGTTCATTTTTGGAATGGGTTGTTAAATTCAGGTCTGGATTTTCTTCAGTAGTTCATTATCTGGATGATTTTCTTTTTGTTGGTCCCCATGATTCGGACGTTTGTTTGAAATTAAGGGATTGTTTTTATTCAATGGCATCTGATTTTGGGGTTCCTATTGCAATGGAAAAATCTGAGGGTCCAGTTACGGCCCTTAAATTTCTGGGTATTACAATAGATTCTGAAAGTATGGAATGTAGGCTGCCTCTGGAAAAGATTGTGGATTTGTCAGAAATGATTCAGCAATTTTTGGCGGTCCGTAAGGTGACTTTGAGAAAAATGCAATCTTTACTTGGAAAGTTGAATTTTGCTTGCAGAATCATTCCTATTGGTAGAGTTTTTTCTAGAAGAATGTCATTGGCTACGTCTGGTGTTAGTAAGCCTCATCATTTTGTAAGGATTAAAAAAGGTCACAAGGATGATTTGAAGGTTTGGTTGGAATTCCTTAAAAATTTTAATGGTGTTGCAATATTCATGGAAGCTAGGGTCTCTAATGTTGATTTGGATTTGATAACTGATGCAGCTGGGGGTGTTGGTTTCGGGGCTTATTTTCAAGGGCATTGGTGCGCTGAAGTGTGGCCTCAAGAGTGGGTCAATTTAGGTTTAACCAAGAACCTAGTTTTCATTGAGCTATTTCCTATTCTGGTGGCTCTGTTTGTGTGGGAAGTGGATTTGATGAATAAATCCATATTGTTTCATACAGATAATATGGGTGTTGTTTCTGCTATTAATTCTTTATCTGCATCATCATTACCAGTTTTGCGTTTATTAAGAGTGCTAGTCCTGAAATGTTTAAGTATGAATGTTTTCGTCAGGGCAAAACATATCCCTGGTAAGCTTAATTTGATAGCAGATTCTTTATCTCGTTCACAGTGGTCTCGCTTTCGAGAGTTGGCGCCTCAGGCGGACGTAGTTGGAGCGACGTTTCCCGTCCAACTTTGGAAGCTTGGGACGGAGGATTGGCTGAATTAATTAAAAAATCTTTGGCTCCAGGTACTTGGACGTCCTATGTATCAGTTTGGAAGGAATGGGAAATGTGGTTATGTCAATCTGAAATTAAAGAAGGGTATGATGATGTCACGGGTTGCTTATTGGAATGGATGTGGCATTGGGGAAATGTGGGTTTGTCACCATCTAATATGGAAAGAAGATTGGCGGCCCTTGCTTTTAGATTTCGCTTATTAGGTTTGTCTGATGTTACAAAGGTTTTTTGGGTCCGTCAGGTTCTTAAAGGCTTGAAGAAAAAGACAAAGGTTAGAGATAAGAGAAGACCTATTACATTTTCTTTACTTCAAAAAGTTTGGGTGGTATTAGCAGAGATTTGTGCATCAAGATTTGAATTAATATTATTTAGAACGGCCTTTGTATTGGCCTTTTTTGGGGCATTTAGAGTTTCGGAATTGGTAAGCCCTAGCAAAAAAGTGTCAGGTGGTTTACAAAAAGAAGATGTATTATGGAATGATAACAGAGTAGAAATATTACTGAGAAATAGTAAAACGGACATATATGGGAAAGGCAAGAACATAGTGCTATTCCCTAGCGGTGGTGAAATATGTCCATGTCAGGTAATGATGCTTTATGGGTCCATACGGCCTTTGCAGGATGGCCCTTTGTTGGTTCATTCAGACGGTTCTTTTTTATCACAATATCAATTTAGAGCCATTTTAAGAGGTTCAATTGTTTTATTGGGTCTTAATCCTTTAGAGTTTGGATCTCATTCTTTCCGGATTGGAGCGGCTACTGAAGCCGCTATGTTAGGTCTCAGAGAGGATATAGTTAAAAAGATTGGTAGATGGGGTTCAAGTCGTTATAAATCTTATGTTAGGCCTGATTTAAGGATATAAAAAAAAAAAAAAAAAAAAAAAAAAAAAACCTTGAATAGAATGTATGTTTTGGAATGTTTGAGTTGTAATCATCCTGAACACTCCTTTTTCTCTTATTTTAGGTGTAAAGATCGTATGGGTGATGGGGCATTCGTTTATATACTGGGCCAATGCTGAGGCCAGTAAGAAAATGGGCGGCCTTCAGCTTGGGTGTCCTGTGGATCAATGGGAGGTCAAATGGTTTGGGATTAGGGGGATGTGCTGGGAACTCTTTTTTCCGTTGTTTCTAGATTTTGGCAGAATGTTTCCTCGTCCTCAGGTTTTGATAGTGCATTTGGGGGGAAATGATTTAGGTATGATTCCTCAAAAGGAACTAGTTAGAAGAATCAAAAGAGATCTGGGCAACATAAAGGAACTTCATCCTGAAATCAAAATAATTTGGTCACAGATTACTCCTAGGTTGGTTTGGAGATCAGCGAGGGATTATGATAGGCTAGAAAAGAGTCGTAAAAAAATTAACAAAATAATTAGCTCTTTTGTTAAGAGGTTGGGGGGAGGCGTAGTTTTCCACCCAGATTTTGAAGTAGATGGAGCTGAGGAATTTTATTTAAAAGATGGTGTTCATTTTAACCAATTTGGGCTGCAGCTATTTATTTTCGATATAAAAGAAGCTTTGGGAAAAATATTGGGTTTGGCGGGACTGGGCTGTTCGGTCAGTCCAGTCGGTGGCGGGGGTGCTAGTTCCCAGACAAATATGGTACGCAATATGGCCAAGTGATTTGGAGGATTTTAAGTAGTTGCCTCTCCATGGGGTGAGTGGACAACTGGTTTTATAGGGGCAAGGGGTTCCCTATTAAAGTTTAGGTGTACTTGGACGGACTCAACAGGGATATAGCTGAGTCCAGTTGTTGAATAACGGCCATCTTGTTTTTGTGGGTTTGGGAACTAGCACCGCTGTGGTTTATGTTTTATTTGTCAGTAATGTTATTTATGAACATCAGGTATGTTCTGTGGAAAAATGTTTGAAAATGTTTGAAAATATTTATTACTCAATATTTAAATTGTGTTGTTAATAAAATGGCTGCGGCCAAATTTTATACCAAAGCTGTGTGTAACTCTTTTATTTATGTTATTATTTTAACTTATAATGGTTATAAGATTAAGGCCGGGGATTGACGACTTTAAAGGTCAGGGAACCCCTGGGAGTTCGAAGTAACGGGAAGGGGACTTGACCGTTGGAGGAATTAGGCCTTGGGTGTGATTGGTTATTTACTGTAGGGGGCGGGCTTAGCACGCGCTGTTACGCATTTAAAGAAAGAGCGGGAGAATCTGTCATCAGAATAATTATCAAACCTTTCTAGAAAGTGCTCCCTCCCTCCCTCCCTAATCTTTGTTTTTCCTTCCTTGTTCGTGTTTGTCGCAGCAAGGCGGGGGTGCTAGTTCCCAGACAAATATGGTACGCAATATGGCCAAGTGATTTGGAGGATTTTAAGTAGTTGCCTCTCCATGGGGTGAGTGGACAACTGGTTTTATAGGGGCAAGGGGTTCCCTATTAAAGTTTAGGTGTACTTGGACGGACTCAACAGGGATATAGCTGAGTCCAGTTGTTGAATAACGGCCATCTTGTTTTTGTGGGTTTGGGAACTAGCACCGCTGTGGTTTATGTTTTATTTGTCAGTAATGTTATTTATGAACATCAGGTATGTTCTGTGGAAAAATGTTTGAAAATGTTTGAAAATATTTATTACTCAATATTTAAATTGTGTTGTTAATAAAATGGCTGCGGCCAAATTTTATACCAAAGCTGTGTGTAACTCTTTTATTTATGTTATTATTTTAACTTATAATGGTTATAAGATTAAGGCCGGGGATTGACGACTTTAAAGGTCAAGCACTATCCAGGGTCCTGAACCAAAAAATGAGCTGGGTCATAAGCTTACATTTCTGCCTTTTCAAATAAAGATACCAAAAAAGATGAAAAACTGATAATAGGAGTAAATTAGAAAGTTGCTTAAAATTGCATGCTCTATCTGAATAGTGATGTTGCGAACCTAAAATTGAATTCAATAGGCAGGCGAACTTTAAAACCTACAAGGACTCTTTCTGGCCACAATAGTGATGGAAAAGTTGTTTCAAGGGTACTAACACCTGGACTGTTCGCATGCTGGAGGGGGATCCCTGGCAAAACTCCCATGGAAAATTACATAGTTTATGCAGAGTCTGCTTTTAAGCCATAATGGGCCTAAATCAACTAACATTCCCAAATTGTTTGCAATAACGTGCTTTAAAACATCAGTTATGATGTTGTATCTATCAGGTAGTGTAAGGGTTACGGCCGCATCACAGTGACAGCGCAAACTCCAAGTGTTACGCACCGCAATCAACCGCAAACAGTCCACTTGCACAACCACGAGATAGATAGATTTGATAGATAGATACATAGATAACATAGCTCAATCGATGCAATATACATATGATCGATACACTGTACA
Source organism: Bombina bombina (assembly GCF_027579735.1). Taxonomy (NCBI): domain Eukaryota; kingdom Metazoa; phylum Chordata; class Amphibia; order Anura; family Bombinatoridae; genus Bombina; species Bombina bombina. Next base: position 1,133,513,930 of record NC_069499.1, on the reverse strand, counting down.
CACAGACCAATTAACCAAAAGACTGAAAAAAATGAGGTATATTAATGCTGAGTGAGCCTGACAGACACAGGCCTGATAGTAAATGTAATTAGATTACACTAGCAAAATATTTTTTTTTTTTTTTTTAATTTAAAATAATGTTATAAACGGATATTAACACTGGTGGCTGGCACAGAGCAATGAACCAGAGTATATGCTGTGTGACACAGGCCTGATAGAAAATGAAAAAAAAATGTACACTAGCAAAATAATTAAATGTTTTGGTTAGTTAAATTTAAACTAATGTTGTTAGGGAGATATCAGTGGTGGCAGTAATCACAGCATATGCTGTGAGCCTTAAACACACAGCCTGAAAGCCAAGCAAATGCTAATAAAAAAAACAAAAAAACAAAACAAAAAAAAGGCACGAAATATAGCCCTAAAAAGGGCTTTTTGGGGTGCTGTGCTTGCAGCAGAAATGAGTGGAGTCCTTCTGGACTGTAGTGGACACTAAATACACTAGCCTAGCTATGTTTTTCCTATTAATGTCAGGAGCAAAAACACAACACGTCCTCTCATTAAGAAAGCAAGGTCGTTATGAGTCTAAAATTGCGGATTCCAAGTAGCTGGGAGGGTCTGTGAGGGAGTGCCTGATGTTGATTGGCTCTAATGTTTCAGACGGCTGTGACATAAAGGGTCAAAGTTTCCTCAATGATGACACATAGGGGCGGATCGAACATCGCCATGTGTTCGCCCACAAACGCGAACGCGAACAAGATATGTTCGCTGTGAACCGTTTGCGGGCGAACAGTTCGGGACATCAATATATCTGAATCGTGGAATAAAAAATTTGGGTTCAGTGTCCCTTTACCCATATGGAATCATTTTCGGAATTCTAGTACATTTAAATGTATTTTTACAGAGCATAACATTTGAATATTGACTAGAAATCATTATAAGAATTTAAAACTGATGTCTTCATATACTTGACTGTCTTGTATATTTCTTGTGCAGAGAAATGTCATCTCTACACTTATGCAATGATTAGTCTTAAATTGCTGTTAAATAAAACAGATCTGGATGACATTCTTCTCAGCTTATCAATATGGATTTTATTATAATTATCTTTACTGTAATAACAAATTCTGCAGTTCTATACAGGGGGTAGATAAATATTAAGAGGGAAGGTCGACTCAATAGATAAACATTTCTAAATGTGTTGTACTATAAACTTATAAGATCAGTTATTTTCGCTTATATTAGTTCTATTATCCATGGCAGAAACATATTTACCATTCTCTCTGAAACTCAAGATACCAAAAAAGATGAAAAACTGATAATAGGAGTAAATTAGAAAGTTGCTTAAAATTGCATGCTCTATCTGAATAGTGATGTTGCGAACCTAAAATTGAATTCAATAGGCAGGCGAACTTTAAAACCTACAAGGACTCTTTCTGGCCACAATAGTGATGGAAAAGTTGTTTCAAGGGTACTAACACCTGGACTGTTCGCATGCTGGAGGGGGATCCCTGGCAAAACTCCCATGGAAAATTACATAGTTTATGCAGAGTCTGCTTTTAAGCCATAATGGGCCTAAATCAACTAACATTCCCAAATTGTTTGCAATAACGTGCTTTAAAACATCAGTTATGATGTTGTATCTATCAGGTAGTGTAAGGGTTACGGCCGCATCACAGTGACAGCGCAAACTCCAAGTGTTACGCACCGCAATCAACCGCAAACAGTCCACTTGCACAACCACGAGATAGATAGATTTGATAGATAGATACATAGATAACATAGCTCAATCGATGCAATATACATATGATCGATACACTGTACATAGCTCAATAGATGCAATATACATTCAATTGATACGAATTACATCGATCAATAGATGCAATATACATTTGATAGATAAGAATGTTATCGAATCAAAGATGCAATATACATTTTATAGATACGAATGACATCATCCAAAATATGTAATATACATTTTATAGATGCGAATTACATCGATCAATAAATGCAATCTACATTTGATCGATACGTTTGATAGTTCGATCGATTTGATATATAAATAAATGGATTTGAAATATATATAATTTCCCTGACAGAGTATAACAATAAGACATGCGGTCTGTGACCGTGGTGTGTTAAGTTGTACTATTCTTAACATTTTACTACAACCTGTTACTCCCCCTATCAGATTAGGTCTATATGGCCTTCATTTGTGGAACCGGGAAATGGAAGAAGATGATTGTTCTGTCCTCCTACTTCAAATTTGTCAGAAACACAAGTGGCTGTCTCAAAACATCCCGGACAGAAGATAGATTGATAGATAGGATAGATAGATATACATAAATTGATAGTTAGATAGAATCGATAGAAGAGAAATAGATAGATTTGTTAGATATATAATTAACCTGATAAAGTCTAATAATTAAACATGCGTTCTTGGACCCAACTAGGTTGTGTTAAGTAGTACTATTCTTCACACTTTCAGCCCTGTAACTCCCCCTATTGGTGGAGGTCTATATGGCGGTTATGATTACCCTGACAAAGTATAACAATAAGAGGCTGGCAGGCAGGAGGTAAATGCAATTCAAGGACACTTGGAGACTGAATACTGACAGTCAAAAACGTGATGATTGACAATTTTTGCAATACTGTTAAAAGAAATATGATTGCTGGCAATAATTGGCTAGGTGGGCCTGGCACGCAGCAGGCTGCAAGGCAGGAGGAAAGTGCAATTCAATGGCACCAGCAAACTAAGGATTCACAACAACTATTACCAAAAATTTATTTTTTTAATTATTAAGAATACTGTGACAACAAATATGATTGGAGTAAATATTTTTCAAGTAGGCCTGGCACACAGGCTTGGAAGGCAGTAGAAAAGTGCAATTCTAGGGCACGAGCAAACTGAGGATTAAGATCATCAACAATCAAGAATTTTTTAATTTTAATTAGTAACTATACTGTGACAAAAAATTATGATTGGTGTAAATAGTTGGCAAGACGGCCTGGCACAAAAGGCTGGCAGGCAGTAGGTAGATGCAATTCAAGGACACTAGGAGACTGATTACTGACAGTCAAAACAGTGATGATTGACAATTTTTGCAATGCTGTTAAAAGAAATATGATTGTTGGCAATAATTGGCTAGGTGGGCCTGGCACACAGCAGGCTGCAAGGCAGGAGGAAAGTGAAATTCAATGGCACCAGCAAACAGAGGATTCACAACAACTATTACCAAAAATTTATTTTTTTAATTATTAAGAATACTGTGACAACAAATATGATTGGTGTAAATATTTTTCAAGTAGGCCTGGCACACAGGCTTGGAAGGCAGTAGAAAAGTGCAATTCTAGGGCACGAGCAAACTGAGGACGGCCTGGCACAAAAGGCTGGCAGTGGCAGGCAGGAGGTAAATGCAATTCAATGGCACTAGGAGACTGAATATTTGCAGTCCAAAAAATTATGATTTTTATTTTTTTATATACTGTTACAAGAATTATGATTGGTGCCACTAATTGGCTAGTTGGGCCTGGCACACAGGCTGGCAGATATGAGTCGTGGATGGTAGGTAGGGCAGCAATTTAACACAGTATGCTGTGTAAGTGACAAAAACACAGGCCTGATAGAAAATTAAGTTAGATTACACTAGCAAAATATTTTAAAATTTTAGATTTTAATATTAAAATTATGTTAAGAAGTGCAATGCACATATGACTCTATGAGTGGCCGCACTGGCTGGCTGCTACATAGGGCAGCAATTAACAACAGTATGCTGTGTAAGTCAGATAGACAGTTAGACACAGGCCTGATAGAAAATAAAATTAGATTACACTAGCATAATGATTTAAAGACTTTTTTGGGGGAATTTAAAGAAAAAAGTTAAGCACATACATATGAGTGGTGGCTGATAGCCTTGGAAGGGCAGCTATTAAAAACAGTAGGCTCTGTAAGTCAGATACACACATGCCTGATAGAAAATACTATTAGATTACACTAGAAAAATGATTTAAATATTTTTTTTTGGGGGGGGGGGGGAATTAAAAAAAGGTTAAACACATATGAGTCATGGCTCATAGACTAGGGAGGGCAGCAAGTAAACACAGTAGGCTCTGTATGTCAGCAAAACACACAGGCCTGATAGAAAATTATATTAGATTACACTATCAAACAATTTTTTTTTTTTTTTAATTTTTATATTTAAATTAAGGTGAAGAATATATGAGTGCTGGGTGGCTGCCTGGCACAGACCAATTAACCAAAAGACTGAAAAAAATGAGGTATATTAATGCTGAGTGAGCCTGACAGACACAGGCCTGATAGTAAATGTAATTAGATTACACTAGCAAAATATTTTTTTTTTTTTTTTTTAATTTGAAATAATGTTATAAACGGATATTAACACTGGTGGCTGGCACAGAGCAATGAACCAGAGTATATGCTGTGTGACACAGGCCTGATAGAAAATGAAAAAAAATGTACACTAGCAAAATAATTAAATGTTTTGGTTAGTTAAATTTAAACTAATGTTGTTAGGGAGATATCAGTGGTGGCAGTAATCACAGCATATGCTGTGAGCCTTAAACACACAGCCTGAAAGCCAAGCAAATGCTAATAAAAAAAACAAAAAAACAAAAAAAAAAAAGGCACGAAATATAGCCCTAAAAAGGGCTTTTTGGGGTGCTGTGCTTGCAGCAGAAATGAGTGGAGTCCTTCTGGACTGTAGTGGACACTAAATACACTAGCCTAGCTATGTTTTTCCTATTAATATCAGGAGCAAAAACACAACACGTCCTCTCATTAAGAAAGCAAGGTCGTTATGAGTCTAAAATTGCGGATTCCAAGTAGCTGGGAGGGTCTGTGAGGGAGTGCCTGATGTTGATTGGCTCTAATGTTTCAGACGGCTGTGACATAAAGGGTCAAAGTTTCCTCAATGATGACACATAGGGGCGGATCGAACATCGCCATGTGTTCGCCCACAAACGCGAACGCGAACAAGATATGTTCGCTGTGAACCGTTCGCGGGCGAACAGTTCGGGACATCAATATATCTGAATCGTGGAATAAAAAATTTGGGTTCAGTGTCCCTTTACCCATATGGAATCATTTTCGGAATTCTAGTACATTTAAATGTATTTTTACAGAGCATAACATTTGAATATTGACTAGAAATCATTATAAGAATTTAAAACTGATGTCTTCATATACTTGACTGTCTTGTATATTTCTTGTGCAGAGAAATGTCATCTCTACACTTATGCAATGATTAGTCTTAAATTGCTGTTAAATAAAACAGATCTGGATGACATTCTTCTCAGCTTATCAATATGGATTTTATTATAATTATCTTTACTGTAATAACAAATTCTGCAGTTCTATACAGGGGGTAGATAAATATTAAGAGGGAAGGTCGACTCAATAGATAAACATTTCTAAATGTGTTGTACTATAAACTTATAAGATCAGTTATTTTCGCTTATATTAGTTCTATTATCCATGGCAGAAACATATTTACCATTCTCTCTGAAACTCAAGATATCTTTGGAAATTATAAAGTAGAAGAACAAGGAAACTATTTACTGCTTGTGAAAATATAGATAAGGACTTGCAATCAAGTTAAATACAGCGAAGCAGACATACGGAGTTCCATGGAAATTACAAGGTTATTAAAAAATGTTATACAAGGAAGCCAGATGTTAAATTTCCTCTAATTAAAGGGACTTAAACCCAAAATGTTTCTTTCATGATTCATATAGAGCATGTAATTTTAAACAACATTCCTATTAACATCTATTAATAAATGTACATCATTCTCTTTGTATCCTTTGTTGAAGAAGCTGCAATGTGCTATTGGGAGTAATTTGAACACATCAGCAGCCTGCTCCCAGTAGCACATTGATATACTAATTAAATTATACCAAAAATGTGGGTTTCAAATTGAAATTATTTACACATAACTATTGTAGTCACAAGACAAGGTTTTAAATGCTTTTCTGGGATCCCCTTTGTTCACAAACAGCAGACATATATGGCTTTGCCATTGTTTTTTTTTTTTTTTACAATTAGAAGGCAGCTAATTGCAGCTGCACAACACACTTCTGAAATTCCTGGCAGTGAAGGGGTTATTCAGCTTGTAAGGTTTATATTTGCTGTAATGTATTGAAAACCTCCCCACCTGACACCTCCACGTGTAATCTGTGTTTAGTTTAATATTTGTGCTATACCGGGTGAGTTTAGAAAGAGGCACATACAAGCATATATTGTGAAAATGTGTTAAGCCTCAATGAAATCAGAGTTTATTGTAATTGTTTTATTATTATTATCATTTATTTGTATAGCACGGCAACATTTCGTAGAGTTGAGTACAGAGATACCAAGAGAACAAAGAAAAATTTATAATCAGTGTAAATTAGAAAGTTGCTTACAATTGCATGCTCTATCTGAACCATGAAAGAAAAAAATTGGGTTTAGTATCCCTTTAACAAATAAAATTGTACACATGCAAATAGTTTTTTAAAATTAAAAAGGAGAAATAACAAAACATTTACCAGAACAATATAGTTTCTGCTTCCAGGGAAATGGAAATTAAAAAATGGTCGGACACTTGGTTATAAACAGCTTTCCATGTAGAATGACTTCTAACTTATATTGATAGAATAAAAGTTATATAACATTTTCCCTGATATCAGTTTTCTTGACCAAACCTCCTTACAGAGGGGCCAGGGAAATACCCACACCTCTTTCACGCCATGTCATAAACCTCTGAATCCTAGGCTGATATTACAGAACATCTTATAACTTATGTTATGTATACCTAGTTCATATACACAGATAGGCAATCCCTCTGTGATGTCATAAGTAGTATTTTGATACCAAATATGAAATGCCCAGCAGAAGAGGTGTCTGCAAGGCCTTATATTCATAAAATCTTATTCTACTTTAATTCAACAATAACCCTTAATTGAGCTCAGCTCTCTCTCTGGGTAGAGGGTACTGGTTTTTATCATGTTTCTACTGACACCTCTGCATCATAAAAATCACTCTCTCTGTTAAGTAGGAGGCAGTAAGGTTTCTCTAGTGAGACTTACAGCTATTTATGATGGTCTCTGTCTTAATTAAGAAACAAAACACAGGAACACATTGCTTCCTGAGAAAGAAATTATTTAGCACACAAGCTAAAAAGTTAACCCTTTAATAACTAAAATCATGAGGCCTTCATGACAGGGGTATCTCCCCTGAATTTGGGACTGCTGTAACAATGCCATATAATTCAAGAAATATTATTGTATGATATAAAGCAAAATCTAACATACTTTAAGAAGAAATCCTTGCAAACCTGTTCTCCAATGCCTCTATTGACTAGAGGATGTCAGGTAGGAGGTCAAGTGTCTTTTTACCTCTGTACTTATAGGGACACTGAACCCAATTTTTTTCTTTTGTGATTCAAATAGAGCATGACATTTTAAGCAACTTTCTTATTTACTCCTATTATCAAATTTTCTTCATTCTCTTGGTATCTTTATTTGAAATGCAAGAATATAAGTTTAGATGCCGGCCCATTTTTGGTGAACAACCTGGGTTGTCCTTGCTGATTGGTGGATAAATTCATCCACCAATAAAAAAGTGCTGTCCAGAGTACTGAACCCCAAAAAATGCTTAGATGCCTTCTTTTTCAAATAAAGATAGCAAGAGAATGAAGAAAAATTGATAATAGGAGTAAATTAGAAAGTTGCTCAAAATTGCAAGCTCTATCTTAATCACAAAAGAAAAAAATTGGGTTCAGTGTCCCTTTAAATACTGTTTTATTGAAATAGGTGAGATAGCTCTTTTCAAAGAAATAATTGCTACTTGATTTTTGAGCTGTTTTTATTTAGAATAAATAATTTCATAATATCTTACTCCTGTGAGCACTTTACATTTAGGGCTAGATTACAAGTGGAGCACAATTCTATGTGCCATATCGATAAGAGGTTTGTGCTCATCGGGCTTACAGCTGTTGAAAGTAAACGTGATTGTGTGAGCTCAATCGTGATTTACACTAGACTCCTTACTGTGATTTCAGAGCTGTGGTTAACTGTTTGGCAAAAATAAAAAGTTGCACAAAACAATAAAAAAATACATTACAAAGTACACTTACACTCATAATAACACTGCTTAATAAAAAAAAAAAAATTAAAAGGTTATAAGTGCTCTTGGGTGTTAGAAACAAAAAAGCCAGCAAAGGTCTTTAACATTGAGATATATACATATACATGTCTAAAGATGTAATAGCCTGATGAAACAGTGTGTTACATTGAGAAACGCGTTGCTGTTGTTTTTATCTATATAATAAAATTTTTAAGTCCTTTTAACTCTCCATTTGCTGCCGACCTATCATTCTTGATCCTGGAATTTCTACACCTTTTTGGAGCTTTAGACTCTATATTCTTTACCCATCCAAGTGGAGGGCCTCTGGACGTGCTGGGCCGACCGCTGCTGTACAGGCTCCCCCTTGTGGTATCTCTGGACTCTCCCTGGTGAGACGAGGATCCCCTTTTGTGACATCATCAATTGGTCTACCAGGAGACGGGTGGTTCCGGACTGCTGGTATTGCACATCAGTGCTTTACATCTTGTGAGTGGGATTCTTCTGCTCTTCTCATTTCTGTTTTGAAGTTGTTTATGATCTGCACTATGTGGCACCCTCTATTTTGATTTGTTTAGATTCTCTGGATCTGTGTCGCGGCACGACACCCCGGAGAAGCGGCCTACTGCTTTGGATGCACATCATTTGAGACCATCTGGTACTGCATTAACAGGACTGCTACATCATCGCACATTACCCATTGGACTATTAGTCTGTATACCCTTATACACTGGTTTTCTGATATTATATTGTACATTTAGATATATCTGCTTATTGTCATATTTTTCAGTATTTTTCATTCGCTCCTAGGCGCCTCTTACAAGTACCGTGGTGACACCTACTGTCACTAGCGTACTAGTTGTCTAATGTCTAGTGATGAATATGTATGTATGTGTGTATATATATATATATATATATATATATATATATATATAGATATATATATATATATATATATATATATATATATATATATATATATATATATATATATGAGGACAGAAACTGGAATGTCTGATGGCACAGAATGTCGCCGGACAAGCCCCAAAAGCGCCGCCGCTCACACTTACAGGAATCCCCGTCCTGTGGTGTAATGTGTACCCACACTTTCACAGGAAATCTTGAGCAGCCAGTCTTAAAAAAGTTAGGATGAGTCCCTCAGACATCTTATAAGATGGCGCTATACACAGCTCATTCACCTGAGCTATAAAGGGTTAAAAAAATTATTTAGAAAATACAAGAGCCATACAATATCCTTATAAATGCTATTTACCCCTAACAAGGAATCACAAGCATTAATGATGTGTTTTAAAAGAAGGGGGAGATATGGTATATATATGCTAATTGAATATAAGGCATATGAACCAAGGTATGCAATTTAGGTACAGACTATAACAGCCATAAAATGCAATGCAATACAATACAAACGTATTAAGTATCTAACCTATATATAAAGAGTGAATAAATATAGAATAACAAGATATATGTTAAGTATAATACAACTTCGAAAAAGAGTCCTTTGTGTTCACTTCTTAAATTGTAGTCCCAATAAATGATAAAAAAACACTTCTAGGAAATGGTGCTTCTGCACCCACTCAGATGTGCACTTACTTCCAATGACTTCAATCCATATGAGGTAAGTAGATGGTGTTTAGTCAGTAGCCTCCCAGAGTATGGATCCAGATATACACTTTGACACTTTGCTACAATGTAAAGTATACATATATGTCTATATGTGTGTACATATATATTTATGTGTTTATATGTCTGTAAATACATATATACACATATAAATAGATAAATACATATGTACTCACACATATACAGTATCTCACAAAAGTTAGTACACCCCTCACATTTTTGTAAATATTTTATTATATCTTTTCATGTGACAACACTGAAGAAATTACACTTTGCTACAATGTAAAGTAGTGAGTGTACAGCCTGTATAACAATGTAAATTTGCTGCCCCCTCAAAATAACTCAACACACAGCCATTAATGTCTAAACCGTTGGCAACAAAAGTGAGTACACCCCTAAGTGGAAATGTCCAAATTTGGCCCAATTATCCATTTTCCCTGGTGTCATGTGACTCGTTAGTGTTACAAGGTCTCAGGTTTGAATGAGGAGCAGGTGTGTTAAATTTGGTGTTATCGCTCTCACACTTTCTCATACTGGTCACTGGAAGTTCAACATGGCACCTCATGTCAAAGAACTCTCTGAGGAGCTGAAAAAAACAATTGTTGCTCTACATAAAGATGGACTAGGCTATAAGAAAATTGCCAAGACCCTGAAACTGAGCTGCAGCACGGTGGGCTAGACCATACAGCGGTTTCACAGGACAGGTTCCAATCAGAACAGGCCTCGCCATGGTTGACCAAAGAAGTTGAGAGCACGTGCTCAGCGTCATATCCAGAGGTTGTCTTTGGGAAATATATGTATGAATGCTGCCAGCATTGCTGCAGAGGTTGAAGGGATGGGGGGGTCAGCCTGTCAGTGCTCAGACCATACACCGCACACTGCATCAAATTGGTCTGCATGGCTGTCATCAAAGAAGAAAGCCTCTTCTAAAGATGATGCACAAGAAAGTATGCAAACAGTTTGCTAAGGACAAGCAGACTAAGGACATGGATTACTGGAACCATGTCCTATGGTCCGATGAGACCAAGATAAACCTATTTGGTTCTGATGGTGGCAAGCGTGTTTGTCAGCAACCAGGTGAGGAGTACAAAGAAAAGTGTGTCTTGCCTACAGTCAAGCATGGTGATGGAAGTGTCATGCTCTGGGCCTGCATGAGTGCTGTCAGCACTGGGGAGCTACAGTTCATTGAGGGAACCAATAATGACAACATGTACTGTGACATACTGAAGCAGAGCATGATCCCCTCCCTTTGGAGACTGGGTCGCAGGGCAGTATTCCAACATGATAATGACCCCAAACACACCTCTAAGACGACCACTGCCTTGCTAAAGAAGCTAAGGGTAAAGGTGATGGACTGGCCAAGCATGTCTCCAGACCTAAAACCCTTTTGTGCATCTGTGGGGCATCCTCAAACAGAATGTGGGGGAGTGCAAGGTCTCTAACATCCACCAGCTCTGTGATGTCGTCATAGAGGAGTGGAAGAGGACTCCAGTGGCAATCTGTGAAGCTCTGGTGAACTCCATACCCAAGAGGGTCAAGGCAGTGCTGGAAAATAATGGTGGCCACACAAAATATTGACACTTTGGGCCCAATTTGGACATTTTCACTTAGGGGTGTACTCACTTTTGTTGCCAACAGTGTAGACATTAATGGCTGTGTGTTGAGTTATTTTGAGGGGACAGCAAATTTATACTGATATACAGGCTGTACACTCACTACTTTACATTGTAGCAAAGGATCATTTCTTCAGTGTTGTCACATGAAAAGATATAATAAAATATTTACAAAAATGTGAGGGGTGTACTAACTTTTGTGAGATACTGTATATGTGTGAGTACATATGTATTTATATGTGTTAATATGTGTTTACAGACATATAAACACATAAATATATATGTACACACATATAGACACACACCCACACACACACACATATATAAACTTCTCAGAAAGAAGAGGCACTCACAGGTCTTAATACGCAAAAAGTATTTTTATTAGTTCATAGGTTCAGTCTGAACTGAACCTATGAACTAATAAAAATAATTTTTGCTTATTAAGACCTGTGAGTGCCTCTTGTTTCTGAGAAGTTTCTATTCATATTTAATAAAGATTTTAACTATGTATTTACTGTAAATATTTCACATTCCAATGTTCTGTACATAGCAGAATATGTTCTTTGTATTTTAAAATAGGTGTTCTTAAATACAGTATATCTGTATACAGTAGTGGCCAAAATTGTGGAAACTTTTTGGAAAAAGTGTATTTTTGAGGTTTGATGGCTCATAACACCACTTTTTTTGAGTAATACTATAAAATTATATGTCAATGGAAAGATAATTTAATCAAGAATGAAATGCAATAACTTTTATGAAGGATTGTTTTTATTAGAACAGCAGTTATAAAGAAGAAAAGTGAAACACATAGAAAAAATGATATATACAAAAATTCTCAACATGTCAGTTAATACTTAGTTGGGTAATCATTAGCGTTAATTACGGCCTTACAACGCCTTTCCATGGAGTGAACCAAGTTTTTTAGTTCTGCAGCTGTTATAATGTGAAACCAAGATTGAATAATTGCTTCTATTAATTGGGTTTTATTGCTGGGTTGCTTCTGACTAACAAGTTTCTTTAGTCGGCTCCATAGATTTTCGATTGAGTTAAGGTCTGGGCTATTCCCAGGCTATTCCAGCAATGGGATATGATTATCTTGAAACCACTTTTTCACACAGCAGCAATATGACATGGAGCTAAATCCTGTTTAAATATAAATGCTTCATTATCTTGCAAAATATCACGTACGGAAGGCTTCAGTTTGGGCTCAAGTATTTCATTTATGTATTTTTGAGCATTTATATTCCCATTAATAATGCAAATTCTGGCCACACCTTTAGATGCCATACAACCCAAGATCATAACACTAACTGGGTGTTTCATGGTACGTGTAATGCAATCAGGATGCAAATCTTCTCCGATTCTTCTCCTTACATATTTTATGCCATCACTACCAAACAGGGAGATTTTGGTTTTATCACTCCAAATAACACTGTCCCATTGTTCCGCTGTCCAGTTAACATGGGTTTTAGCCCAGTTTAACCTTTTCAACCTTTGTTTGAAAGATAAAAATGGCTTTTTTTTATTTAGACCAAATTCCTGCAGTCTGCGCTGAACAATCTTTGCACTCAACTCTACATTGCATTGTGCCACTTCATCTTGTATACACCCAGATTATTTTCTTCTGTCACAAAGGCACAGTCTCGCAATTCTTCTATCATCACTTGCTGTTGTGCACCTTTCCCTGCCTTTACCAGTCTGGTTTTGTAGTGACTGAGTCTCCTTATACCGCTTCACACATTTAACCTTTGGTTAAGTTTCCACCAATATTTCTTCTCATTTCTTCATAACTGTAGCCTTGTTCACTTAATAGTACTATTTTACATCAGTTTCTGGGTGACCAGTCAACTCTTTGTGCCATTTCTTTAATTTTATTACGTTTTACAAGCTCACCAAATGAAAGAACTAATGAGAATATGTGATGGTGTTTGCGTGAAAGTGGGGTGTTTTTATCAACTTTTTTTCTCCATTGACTTCTATTGGGGAATGCGTGAACGTACACACAATATTCTAAGTTCGGATTTCTTAATTTTAGCAGAATTATCGATATAGCGGAAATGCAAAATACCGCTCCACTTGTTATACCTTTTGTTGTATGATTTGCAGTATGTTGGCTGTTCCTTCTGTGGTCCTGGGCATGGAGTTGCCCGTGTGGCTTGGTGCTACAGAGAGTAACGCCAGTCTCTAACGCCAAGCTCATTCTTTACAACATTTTACTACATTCCTTGATAAGAATGTGCACAGATTGCTTAATACATTATAATATAAAGCACCCTGGTACTTCATTGAAGTTATTTATACTTCCATAACTTGTAACAAATACATTTATGTTCAATATTAAAGGAGGCATAAGGGCATACGATGGCCATGATATTATCAATCTTCTACTTATATATAGAACTGTGAAATGTGGCTGAGGTGGGGAATGAAATAAAACTTAATACTTAGCAATAACCCATATTCACATTATAATTAATGGAATTAGTGTGCCCATTACTGTAGATGACAGGCACTTTGCACTGGTTTATAGTATTTGAATTTATTTTTATAATTATAGATGAAAACATGGAACCATAAAAAAATGTGTTACCAGGTGATCTAAAGCAAATGTTTCCCATAAAACAAATGTGGCAGCTATTTAGAATTACTCATTTTTTCCTTTAATAAATATCCCCCAGTACCCACTGAAAATAAAAGATAAATTGATTGTACAGCAGGTAAGAAATCAAGATGAAAGCTGGTTGCCTTTTAGGTCACAAACTCTACTGTTTCATGCAAGGCTTTCAGACAAAGTAAAAAGTGTAAAGCATTCAGGTATGTGTAACTGGCAACAAATGTTGTAGTAGTGATGTCATCAGATGCATGGCGGTAGAAGTGATGTCATCAGATGCATGGTGGTAGAAGTGATGTCATCAGATGCATGACGGTAGAAGTGATGTCATCAGATTCATGGATGTATGATTTATCTGATAACATGTAAGTGTTGGGTTCTTATTCTGGGGAACTTCCCATTCTGTATAAGAACATATCTTTGAACATCTTTTCTAACATCTATCATCTGTCTAATAATGAGAATACTTTTTTAAATACACAACAATTTGTAGGTTAAAACCAAGATGTGGACATTATGAATTGCAATTATTAATTAAAAAGGCAGAATAGATTTACACTTAAAAGAACAATTAAAGGGACACTGAACCCAAATTTTTTCTTTCGTGATTCAGATAGAGCATGAAATTTTAAGCAACTTTCTAATTTACTCCTATTATCAATTTTTCTTCATTCTCTTGGTATCTTTATTTGAAATGCAAGAATGTAAGTTTAGATGCCGGAACATTTTTGGTGAACAACCTAGATTGTTCTTGCTGATAGGTGGATAAATTCATCCACCAATAAAAAAAGTGCTGTCCAGAGTCCTGAACTAAAAAAAAGCTTAGATGCATTCTTTTTCAAATAAAGATAGCAAGAGAACGAATAAAAATTGATAATAGGAGTAAATTAGAAAGTTGCTTAAAATTGTATGCTCTATCTGAATCACTAAAGAAGAAATTTGGGTTCAGTGTCCCTTTAAAGTTTTATTTATCTGAATCATGAAATTTTTACTTTTAAGTGTAACTCTATTCTACCTTTTTAATTAATGATTCTAAGTCATAATCTTCCTTTCTTGGTTTTAATCTACATATTGTTAGTAATTAAAAAAACATTCCAATATGCTTCCATTATTAAAAGGTGCACATTATTTTTATATAAACAATTTCTGAGGCTCCAGCTCCTACAGAGCATGTAATGAAATGCACAGTAAATATTTATATGCATTTTGTGATTGGCTAATGGCTATCATATGATACAGAGGGAGGGATAATTGAATACATTTTGAAATTAAGTAAGTGCTATTGCATTATCTTTTAATTGTGTATGTGTCAGGTACAAAGTTCTGCTGTATTTAGTGGTCCTTTAAAGAACTGTTAAAAAGTCTCAAAAATATTTTACACAAAAAATATGTATATAATTTGCATCTACTGATTTTTAGACAAATTCATTTCTTAGATTTTATAAAATGTTTATTAAACTTGATGTTTTTTTTGTAGATGTGTGTATATTTGTTCATTGCTAAATCTTGAAGTAGGAGGATATGGATTTGCACAGATCTTAGTCTGTTTCACTTGCACAAGAAGATATTTGGCTCAGAAAAGAGCTGAATTCCGAAAATAGCCTCCTATTTCCGCATTTGACAGTGAACGAAACTGACTAATGCACATCTCTAGTGTTTTGTATTATATATTAATATTGCAGTTTTATAAATGTGCTCCATGTGGATTGATGTGGACCATAAATAAATTGGTGGAATCAAAATACTATTTAATTGAATTATTATAAAAGCACTAGTGTGTCAATGTAGATTATAATTTAGTGAAAATCCAAATATATAAACACCAATGAGGATTATTTTTTATAAAGGATGAAGGGGCTGAAACAATTAAATCCTAGATTATTTGCACTAGTAATTAAACGCTAAGTTGAATATTATATTTACTGTTGATTTCTTTAACATATCCAACTACCCACCATCTCCCCGGCAGTTCACTTATATCTTCATACTGTATCCAATAAATAACTGGAAATAATATATTATTAATACATTAATAATACAGCCTTTTGCATACATTTTCCTTAGGCATTTAAAGTGTTTTGTTCTAACATACAGTATACATATTGTGTATTAGGAGGAGATTCTACTTTAAATATTTGTAGTTACTTTCCTCTGTAATTTTGTATGTTTTGTGACTTGTATTTTATTTATGTTTTTTTTCAAGCATAATTTTGAAGATATAAAGGAGTGATTTCTAATGAGGAGTAGTAGGCTTAAAGTGATAGGAAAGTCAAAGTTAAAGTTGCATGATTCTGATATAGTATGTAATTTTAAGACACTATCAAATCCCCTTCTATTGTCAAATGTGCTTTGTTCTCTTAGTGTCCCTTGTTGAAAAAGAATATGCACATATCCTACACTAGTGGGAGTGTTCTATCTGATTCACAAAATCATTTTTAGGCTTCCTGTCCCTTTAAGATTTATAAGAGGCTGCACAATTTTTGGAAGATTTACGAGTTCCTTAGTATATATTTATTTTAATGAAAATATATATTAGAGTTAAATAGAGAAAGAAGGGAGAGATGGCAAGCACTTCCTACTTGCCAAGATGTTTCCAATTTTGTCACAATTTGAATTTCTGTTGCAACTTCAGTTTCATAAGTCCATAATTGCTATCAAATTAGTAGAACTCCTAGATATTATTCATATATAAATATTATTATTATTTTATTATTCTTAAAATTACTGAACTGTTTTGTTCATTAAAGTAAGAGTTCAGACTATACAGATAGAGCAAAATAGCTGCCATCTTTTATTATACAAAACATTAACAACAGTATTTCTTTAACTTACATTTTAAAGCAGCTTTGTGCTCTATATACTATTTTATATATACTTAATTTACACCCTGTAACATTCAGGTGCTTATACCATTGCTTTATTTGGTTAAAGAACCTTAAAGGGACACTGAACCCAAATTTTTTCTTTTGTGATTCAGAAAGAGCATGTAATGTTAAGCAACTTTCTAATTTACTCCTATTATCAATTGTTCTTAGTTTTCTTGTTATCTTTATTTTAAAAAATAAGGCATCTAAGCTTTTTTTTTTTTTGGTTCCGAACTCTGGACAGCAGTTTTTTATTGGTGGATTAATTTATCAACCAATCAGCAAGGACAACCCAGGTTGTTTACCAAAAATGGGCCGGCATCTAAACTTACATTCTTGCATTTCAAATAAAGATACCAAGAGAATGAAGACAATTTGATAATAGGAGTAAATTAGAAAGTTGCTTAAAATGTCATGCTCTATCTAAATCACAAAAGAAAAAATTTGGGTTCAGTGTCCTTTTAACTTCCATTGTTAGAATTTCATAATAAAGTAAAGTTAACCCACAGAAGCCTTTTAAGTGGTAGTTATAAAAGTGTCCATGTAATTTACTTTCAGTCCTCAGCAGAATACATCACAGCCACTTGCATATGTGGCCTCTAATGTTAGCAACAGGGGCGGAACTACCGTTGGCGCAGCAAGTGCAGTGGCCCCAGACAGTGCCCAAGTGCTTGGGGGACCCATAGCAGCCAGTTTATACATAGTTATGTGCAAAATATGTACAATCCTAATGGAGCCTTTTATTATTAATACAGGCCCATCTATCTATCTATCTATCTATCTATCTATCTATCTATCTATCTATCTATCATCTATCTATCTATTAACTCAAAATCATTATACAGGGCAGCATGAATATAATTACTATTGCTTTCTATTGAGTTACCTTTGGGGGGCCCAAAAACATTTTGTACCAGGGCCCTCTGTTTAGTAGATCCACTACTGGTTAGCAATCCCTTCACTAATGCTGAAAACATTACAAATGATCTGAGTTTCGCTATATGAGCCAAGGCTTTTGCTTCTTTGCCATAGATAAAACATTATTTTTCGCCAACCTTTTGTCAACAGAGGTGGGGCTTGCAGTGTTAATTAACAGTGTCCTTTGTTGGCCAATACCTCTCCACAGCCAAGATTCTACATGTTGGGCAGAGTAAAGAAACACACCTAACTTGTGAAAGATAAGAGCGTGATACGACCAGCAGGAGACCATAGCCAAGCTAGGCAAGGAAATTAATATTGATGTAGGCTCAAGGCCAAGCTGGAATGTTCCAACTGAATGAAATTGCATTTTCAGACAAAGAACTGGCTATATACAGTATCCCACAAAAGTGAGTACACCCCTCACATTTTTGAAATATTTTATTATATCTTTTCATGTGACAACACTGAAGAAATTACACTTTGCTACAATGTAAAGTAGTGAGTGTACAGCCTGTATAACAGTTTAAATTTGCTGTCCCCTCAAAATAACTCAACACACAGCTATTAATGTGTAAACCGTTGGCAACAAAAGTGAGTACACCCCTAGTGGAAATGTCCAAATTGGGCCCAATTAGCCATTTTCCCTCCCTGGGGTCATGTGACTCATTAGTGTTACAAGGTCTCAGGTGTGAATGGGGAGCAGGCATGTTAAATTTGGTGTTATCACTCTCACACTTTCTCATACTAGTCACTGGAAGTTCAACATGGCACCTCATGGCAAAGAACTCTCTGAGGATCTAAAAAAAAGAATTGAGGCTCTACATAAAGATGGCCTAGGCTATAAGAAGATTGCCAAGACCCTGAAACTGAGCTGAAGCACGGTGGGCAAGACAATACAGCGGTTTCACAGGAGAGGTTCCACTCAGAACAGGCCTCACCATGGTCGACCAAAGAAGTTGAGTGCACATGCTCAGCGTCATATCCAAAGATTGTCTATGGGAAATAGACGTATGAGTGCTGCCAGCATTGCCGCAGAGGTTGAAGGGGTGGGGGGTCACCTTGTCAGTACTCAGACCATTTGCAGCACACTGCATCAAATTGGTCTGCATGGCTGTTGTCCCAGAAGGAAGCCTCTTCTAAAGATGATGCACAAGAAGGCCCACAAACAGTTTGCTGAAGACAAACAGACTAAGGACATGGATTACTGGAACCATGTCCTGTGGTCCGATGAGACCAAAATAAAATTATTTATTTAGTTCTGATGGTGTCAAGCGTGTTTGGCAGCAACCAGGTGAGGAGTACAAAGACAAGTGTGTCTTGCCTACAGTCAAGCATGGTGGTGGGAGTGCCATGGTCTGGGCCTGCATGAGTGCTGCCGGCACTGGGTGGCTACAGTTCATTGAGGGAACCATGAATGCCCACATGTACTGTGACATACTGAAGCAGAGCATGATCCCCTCCCTTCGGAGACTGGGCCGCAGGGCAGTATTCTAACATGATAACAACCCCAAACACACCTCCAAGATGACCACTGCCTTGCTAAAGAAGCTGAGGGTAAAGGTGATGGACTGGCCAAGCATGTCTCCAGACCTAACCCCTATTGAGCATCTGTGGGGCATCCTCAAACAGAAGGTGGGGGAACGCAAGGTCTCTAACATCCACCAGCTCTGTGATGTTGTCATGGAGGAGTGGAAGAGACTACAGTGGCAACCTGTGAAGCTCTGGTGAACTCCATGCCCAAGAGGGTTAAGGCAGTGCTGGAAAATAATGGTGGCCACACAAAATATTGACACTTTGGGCACAATTTGGACATTTCCACTTAGGGGTGTACTCACATTTGTTGCCAAAGGTTTAGACATTAATTGCTGTGCGTTGAGTTATTTTGAGCGGGCAGCAAATTTACACTGTTATACTTTGTAGCAAAGTGTAATTTCTTCAGTGTTGTCACATGAAAAGATATATTAAAATATTTACAAAAATATGAGGGGTGTACTCACTACTGTATATATATATATATATATATATATATATATATTATGAGGTTCTCTAGGTCACTAAACCTCAGCGATTTTGTGTGATGCCTGACTTATGTAGCAAATTCATGTGACTCCCTAGCATGTCTTACAATGAACTACATATTGAAAAATAACATTTGAAAGTTATATTAAAGTATTATTTTGCCTTTGTACATGCAAAATACAACTAAACCAAATAAAAAGTGAGAGAAATATAAGATATTTAACAACTTATTGCTATATTTCTAAGCATTAGAAAATAAGTATATATTTTTTGTAATTATTTATTAAAAAATGGGGTCGCTCACAATCCTTTAGAAAAATGTATCAAATGATTTATCTACAAAAATCCCAATAGATTTTTCACAGTGTATTTCTTATGAATATTATTTGATACATTTTTCTAAAGGACCAACCCTTACATAGAATAGTTTATTTTTTAGTTGAATTTCCCACATTAGGATTTTAATAAGTGCCGTTTTATTAAGGGCCGAATGGAACGGAATACAGCTGTTTCCGCATGAGCCTTCAGGCTTGCCGGAAACTGGAGTTAAGAAGCAGCGGTCTTAAGAACGCTGCTCCTTAACATGTCCACCCTAGGTATGATAAATCTACCCCTAAAGGTAAAGTTTATGTAAATATAAGACATTTTAAACACAAGGGGGCTGCAATTACACAGCAAGCTGTCCCCTTTCTATAAAAGCAAATGTTTGCAAAGCACAGGAAAGAAAGGGATGATAGAGTTTACCTTTTTCACTCAATGAGTTTTTACATTGTATTTATTAATTTTTTGGTCAGTTTTGGATAAAAAAAAAAGTTTTCATATTTATAGGGGTATTTAACTATCCCACCAATAGAACTTCTATATGTAGCAAAACAAGTTGTGCACAATATCCTGCAAATTTCAGTATCAGTTTTATTAACATTAACTGAGCCTTTTTTCATGGAATATTTTTAACATTTTTAGTTTAGTTCATTTGCAAGATGGAAATGTTTTTAATTAAATATCCCTTTAAAACGCAAAAATTGTAGGAATGCTAAACTTCAATATGATTTGTGATACATTATTCTCCTTGAGTTCTACAAAGAGTTAATGCAGACAATGCTTGAGTTTAGTCATACTTGGTTGTACTTTGTGCAATGCTCATTGTTTGTTGTATGAAGACTTGGCAGGACGTTGCAGTTAATTGCTATGTTTCCTTATATGCTGCCTGCATTACAGTCTGGCCTCGCTCGCTGATGCATTACAGTTGTGAAAGCTGGATAAAAGCATTCAGACCAACATTTTAATCCATGTAGGGTCTGATTATCTGAGCTGTTCTGACTGTAAAAACATGTGTCCAAATACAGAAAAAAACTCATGTTAGTGCTGATACCAATCAGGGCATTTCTAGACGTAAAAATGTGTAGGGGGAAAAAAGAAAAAAGTCAAATAATATACATGCAAAAATACAGAATATATTATTGTGTATATATATATATATATATATATATATATAATATATATATATATATATACAATTATATATTATGGTATAGTTACAGACTAGGATGTTTGCTATACAGACACAGCCTTTCCATGCAGGTGCATGATGCTGTGTCACTCAGAGTCTGCAGGTTGTGCAGTGTCACACACACATTGCTTAATCCCTTGTGCACTGTGTCACTGCACAACATGCACAGGTTTAGGAAGGAGTAGGGAAACAAGCGGAAAGACGCATAAAAGAGCAGTGGTGCATGTGGAAAGATCCAGTAGACTTAGCTCCTCTGTAAGAACAGCTGACTCAATGGGGGACTAGATAAACCAATAAGGGTGCATTACACTCCCTGAGTACAATAACACTAATTTTCAGCATCAACACAAAACAATCTATTCAAGATTTCTGATATACACATGTCAGGCAAATCCAATCAGAAAACCAGTTGTTACTAGTTCCAAATCATCAGAAAACACATTTTGACCAGTCTTTACATGCTTTTGTATTGATCTAATTTAGAAACTTTTGTCTAGATTACGAGTTTTGTGGTATGGGTGAAAAAGCAGTGTTAAGGCTCATAACGCTGTTTTTTCACTACTGCTGGTATTATGAGTCTTGCAGATTTAGGGGCACCGCACATATTTTTGGCCTTAACACAAATTAACTTATGCAATTTGCGTAAAGTCTTTTTTCAATGGGACTTCCATAGCACCGGTATTACAAGCTTTTTCTGGGAGGCCAAAAAGTGAGCAGTACAGCCTAAACCGCAAGATTCATAACACAATCTAAAGTCAGTAGTTATGAGTTTTACACTACAAAGCTGTAGCATAAAACTCATAACTAAAGTGTTAAAAAGTACACTAACACCCATAAACTACCTATTAACCCCTAAACCGAGGCCCTCCCACATTGCAAACACTATAATAAACATATTAACCCCTAAACCGCCACACTCCCACATCGCAAACACTAGTTAAATATTATTAACCCCTAATCTGCCGCCCCTAACATCGCCACCCCCTACATTACAGTTATTAACCCCTAATCTGCCACCCCCAACGTCACCATCACTATACTAAATTTATTAACCCCTAAACCTAAGTCTAACCCTAACCCTACCACCCCATAACTTAAATATAATTCAAATAAATCTAATAAAAATTCCTATCATTAACTAAATAATTCCTATTTAAAACTAAATACTTACCTATAAAATAAACCCTAAGCTAGCTACAATATAACTAATAGTTACATTGTAGCTAGCTTAGGGTTTATTTTTATTTTACAGGCAACTTTGTATTTATTTTAACTAAGTAGAATAGTTACTAAATAGTTATTAACTATTTACTAACTACCTAGCTAAAATAAATACAAATTTACCTAACACCTAACATTACACAACAATTAAAAAATTACATAAATTAAATACAATTACTTAAATTACAAAAAACAAACAAACACTAAATTACACAAAATAAAAAAATAATTATCAGATGTTTAAACTAATTACACCTAATCTAATAGCCCTATCAAAATAAAAAAGCCCCCCAAAATAAAAAAAAAAACCCTAGCCTAAACTAAACTACCCATAGCCCTTAAAAGGGCCTTTTGCGGGGCATTGCCC
Source organism: Bombina bombina (assembly GCF_027579735.1). Taxonomy (NCBI): domain Eukaryota; kingdom Metazoa; phylum Chordata; class Amphibia; order Anura; family Bombinatoridae; genus Bombina; species Bombina bombina. The sequence goes on along the minus strand of NC_069499.1, from coordinate 1,133,491,044 downwards.
CAAAGAAATCAGATCTTTTACCTGTAAAAAAAAATATACAAACTACCCCCCAACAGTAAAACCCACCACCCACACAACCAACCCCCCAAATAAAATCCTAACTAAAATAACCTAAGCTCCCCATTGCCCTGAAAACTTCAGCGCACAAATATACAATTGGGTTATACAGTTATTGAATACTGCAATTTCATATAAATAATAAAAAATATATAATAAAAAATACTACTAAAACAAGACATGTTGAAAACTGTAGGATGAATATATAATCCAAACAGCAACTATGCAATAGTATTACTGTTAAATGGTTTTCTTCTTACCAGAAATTAGTCTTTTTGGTGCCACTTGCTTGGTAGAAACTTCCAGCTTTCTCTGTGGTGATTTGTCTTGGTGTCTCCCAGGAGTATGGTATTTATAATGGATATTCCCTGGTCACCAATTCTCAGCAAAATATGGAGAAAGAAACAAGGAAAAGGCACATAGCGTAACTCTGTTAAGCAAATTATTTATTAAAGGGACATGAAACCCAATGTTTTTTCTTTCGTGATTTAGAAAGAGCATGTCATTTTAAACAACTTTCTAATTTACTTCTATTATCTAATTTGCTTCATTCTCTTGATATCACTTGCTGAAAAGCATATCTAGATATGCTCAGTAGCTGTTGATTGGTTGCTGCACATAGAGGCCTTGTGTGATTGGCTCTCCCATGTGCATTGCTATTTCTTTAACAAAGAATATCTAAAGAATTGAGAAAATTAGATAATAGAAGTAAATTGGAAAGTTGTTTAAAATTGCATGCCCTATCTGAATCATGAAAGTTTAATTTTGACTAGACTGTCCCTTTAAGTTAAAAGTGAAATGATGTGCACTTACATTTATTGCCCTCAATCCTTGATGAGGTAAGCATTCAAACTTATACACATATGCAAAGTTGTACTTGGCTAATGTTATAGACAGTTCTTCAATTTCTCAATTAGGGCAACTTTGAACCCAATCACAAATATCTCTTTAAAATTCAAAATAGTTTTAAAACGAATGGTATAAAACTTGCACCATATCTTAGTGTAGTAAAAAAAATCATATAGATCTTATGGAAAAAGGGTGCAAACCTAAAAGCAATATAATGCATTTAGTTCTGGTCTCTCACTGCCCTGTTCTTAATCGACTGTAATGCAGTGCACATGCAAACAAGCCCTAAACAGTTTTCAGGGAGATCAAGCTATGTAATAATTGCGGTATAAAAGCTTACGGATTTAAAGAAACTAAAAGTCCAGTAATGCCGGTATCACTGTCGTAGAAAGTAAAAACTGTACACCCACTTATGGATTATTCCTTACGAGTTTCGAAGGATCAAACGACTTCTTAGTCAGAGGTAAGTTAGTATTTAGTTTTAAATAGAAATTATTTAGTTAATGATTGGAATATAATGTAGGTGTCGTCGATGTCGGGGGCGGCAGATTAGGGGTTAATAAGTGTAAGATTAGGGGTGTTTAGACTCTGGGTTTATGTTAGGGTGTTAGGTGTAAACAAAAATGTAGTTTCCCCATAGGAATCAATGGGGCTGCGTTACGGAGCTTTACGCTGCTTTTTTGCAGGTGTTAGGCTTTTTTTTAGCCTGCTCTCTCCATTGATGTCTATGGGGAAATTGTGCACAAGCACGTAAAACCAGCTCACCGCGGCTTTCAGCAGCGCTAAAATTGGAGTGCGGTATGGAGCTCAATTTTGCTCTACGCTCACTTCTTGCCTAATAACACCGGGTTTTTGGAAATCTGTAATACCAGTGCTGTAGGGAAGTGAGCGGTGACAATAACGTGCAAGTTAACACCGCACCCCTCTTAACGCAAACTCGTAATCTAGCCATTTGTTACTTTTGCCATCTTGATCAGCCATCTCAGCTTCACCAAGTCTTGGCTTTAGGATACGGCTTATTTGGCCTGTGAATATTGTGTACACTCAGCTCACATTTTATCAAACAATAGTTTCCTTGTTTAATAAAAACCTTGAAACAGTTCTAACATGTTCAGAAATAAATTATGTTGGTCTGAATGTTTATTCAAAATTGCATTAAAGGGATATTAAACCCAACTTTTTTATTTTTCTTATTTTTCATGATTCAAAGAAAATGTGATTTAAAACAACTTTCCAATTTACTTCTTTTATCCAACTTGCTTCATTCTTTGGGTATTGTTATTTGAAAGAGCAGCTATGCACTACTGGGAGATGAAGACACCTGGTGAACCAATAAAAAGAGGCATTTTTTGTGCAGCCACCAATAAGGATATAGCTCCCAGCAATGCATTGCTGCGCCTGAGCCTACCTAGATATGCTTTTCATTTAAGGATACCAAGAGAATGAAGCAATTTAGATAATGGAAACAAATTGGAAAGTTGTTTAAAACTCCACATTCTGTCTGAATCATAAAAGAAAAAAAATGGGTTTTATGTTCCATTAAAGCATTTGGACTTTATATAAAAGTATAAAATTACTCAAAATAACAGGCAAGGGTTGATTGCAAAAATATTCAGTTAGATTACGAGTTTTTGTCGGTAATAGTGTGCGGGGCTAACACAAGCCTTTTTTTCTCACCGCTGACTTAAGACAACGCTGGTATTATGAGTTTTCTTCAAGCCGGCGTTAGCCTCAGAAAAGTGAGCGTTGAGCAAAATTTAGCTCCACATCTCCCCTCAATACCAGCGTTGCTGGCTGAACGTGCTCGTGCACGATTTCCCCATAGGAAACAATGGGGCTGAGCTGGCTGAAAAAAAAACTAACACCTGCAAAAAAGCAGAGTTCAGCTCTTAACGCAGCCCCATTGTTTCCTATGGGGAAATACATTTCATGTCTACACCTAACACCCTAACATGAACCCCGAGTCTAAACACCCCTAATATTACACTTATTAACCCCTAATATGCCGCCCCCAACATCACCGCCACCTGCATTATATTATTAACCCATAATCTGCCGCTCCGGACACTGCCGCCACCTACATTATACTTATTAACCCCTAATCTGATGCCCCCAACATCGCCGACACCTACATTATATTTATTAACCCCAACTCTGCCCCCCCAACGTCGCTGCAACTATATTAAATTTATTAACCCCTAATCTGCCGCCGCCAACGTCGCTGCCACTATAATAAATTTATTAACCCCTAAACCTAAGTCTAACCCTAACCCCAACACCCCTCTAACTTAAATATAATTTAAATACATCTAAATAAATTTACTATGATTAACTATATTATTCCTATTTAAAACTAAATACTTACCTGTAAAATAAACCCTAAGCTAGCTACAATATAACTTATAGTTACATTGTAGCTAGCTTAGGATTTATATTTATTTACAGGCAACTGTATTTATTTTAACTAGGTAGAATAGTTATTAAATAGTTATTAACTATTTAATAGCTACCTAGTTAAAATAAGTACAAATTTACCTGTAAAATAAACCTTAACCTAAGTTATAATTACACCTAACACTACACTATCATTAAATTAATTACCTAAACTAACTACAATTAAATACAATTAAATTAAATAAACTAAATTACGGAACCCCCCCCCACTAAATTACACAAAATAAAAAAGAAATGATAAATTTTAAACTAATTACACCTAATCTAAACCCCCTAATAAAATAAAAAAGCCCCCCAAAATAAAAAAAAAATCCCTACCCTATACTAAATTACAAATAGCCCTTAAAAGGGCTTTTTGCAGGGCATTGCCCCCAAAGTAATCAGCTCTTTTACCTGTAAAAAAAATACAATACCCCCCCAACATTAAAACCCACCACCCACACACCCAACCCTACTCTAAAACCCACCCAATCCCACCTTAATAAAACCTAACACTACCCCTTGAAGATCACCCTACCTTGAGACGCCTTCACCCAGCCGGGCACAAGTGGACCTCCAGAGGGGCAGAAGTCTTCATCCGATCCGTCCAGAAGAGGACATCCAGACCGGCAGAAGTCTTCCTCCAGACGGCATCTTCTATCTTCTTCCATCCGGAGCGGAGTGGGTCCATCTTGAAGACATCCGATGCGGTGCATCCTCTTCCATCCGACGTCGACTGAAGAATTAAGGTTCCTTTGAGTGACGTCATCCAAGATGGCGTCCCTTCAATTCCGATTGGCTGATAGAATCCTATCAGCCAATAGGAATTAAGGTAGGAAAAGTCCTATTGGCTGATGCAATCAGCCAATAGACTTGAAGTTCAATCCTATTGGCAGCCAATAGGATTGAGCTCACATTCTATTGGCTATTCCAATCAGCCAATAGAATGCAAGCTCAATTCTATTGGCTGATTGCATCAGCCAAAAGGATTTTTCCTACCTTAATTCCGATTGGCTGATAGGATTCTATCTTGGATGACGTCACTTAAAGGAACCTTCATTCTTCAGTCACCGTCGGATGGAAGAGGATGCTCCATGTCGGATGTCTTCAAGATGGACCCACTCCGCTCCGGATGGACGAAGATAGAAGATGTCGCCTGGATGAAGACTTCTGCCAGTCTGGATGTCCTCTTCTGGCTGGATCGGATGAAGACTTCTGCCCCTCTGGCGGTCCACTTGTGCCCGGCTGGGTGAAGACGTCTCAAGGTAGGGTGATCTTCAAGGGGTAGTGTTAGGTTTTATTAAGAGGGGATTGGGTGGGTTTTAGAGTAGGGCTGGGTGTGTGGGTGTGGGTTTTAATGTTGGGGGGGTATTGTATTTTTTTTTACAGGTAAAAGAGCTGATTACTTTGGGGCAATGCCCCGCAAAATGCCCTTTTAAGGGCTATTTGTAATTTAGTATAGGGTAGGGAATTTTATTATTTTGGGGGCCTTTTTTATTTTATTAGGGGGATTAGAGTAGGTGTAATTAGCTTAAAAAAAATTGTAATTATTTTTTTATTTTCTGTAATTTAGTGTTTTTTTTTTTTGTACTTTAGTTTATTTAATTTAATTGTAGTTAATTTTAGTTAGTTTATGTAATTAATTTAACGATAGTGTAGTGTTAGGTGTAATTGTAATTTAGGTTAGGATTTATTTTACAGGTAAATTTGTACTTATTTTAACTAGGTAACTATTAAATAGTTACCAACTATTTAATAACTATTCTACCTAGTTAAAATAAATACAAAGTTGCCTGTAAAATAAATATAAATCCTAAGCTAGCTACAATGTAACTATTAGTTATATTGTAGCTATTTTAGGGTTTACTTTATCGGTAAGTATTTAGTTTTCAATAGGATTAATTTATTCAATTGTAGTAATTTTATTTCATTTTATTTAATTTAAATTATATTTAAGTTGGGGGGGTTACACTTAGGGTTAGACTTAGGTTTAGGGGTTAATAAATTTAATATAGTAGCAGCGACGTTGGGGCAGCAGATTAGGGGTTAATAAATGTAGATAGGTGTTGGCTATGTTAGGGACGACAGATTAGGGGTTAATAAAATGTAACTAGTGTTTGCGAGGCGGGAGTGCGGCGGTTTAGGGGTTAATATATTTATTACAGTGGCGGCGATGTCCAGTTGGCAGATTAGGGGTTAAAAAATTTAATGAAGTGTTTACAATGTGGGGGGGGGCTCAGTTTAGGGTTAATAGGTAGTTTATGGGTTTTAGTGTACTTGTAGAATTTTAGTTAAGAGTTTTATGTTACGGCGTTAGCCCATAAAACTCTTAACTACTGACTTTTAAATGCGGTAGGAGTCTGGACAGGAGAGTGTCTAACGCTCACTTTTTCAAGCAATCGTAATACAGGCATTAGGAAAATCCCATTAAAAAGATAGTATACGCAATTGATGTAAGGGGATTTGCGGTATGCGAAAATCGCGTAAAAAAGGTGAGCGGTACACCTGTACCTGCCAGACTCGTAATACCAGCGGACGTTAAAAAGCAGCGTTGGGACCTCTCAACACTGCTTTTTAAGGATAACGCAAGACTGGTAATCTAGACGATTGTGAATTAATACTGAAAGTAAAGAGAAAATCTGTCAGTCATTATCAATATTCAATTGATTAGTTGCCATTATTTTCTTTCTCAAAAGTTTGTTTTCCTATGTGAAGGGCTGTAGGACTATACACAAAAACAACAACAAAAAACTGTTGTTGGTTTTCATGTATTTACAAATTCCAGGAAATTCAATGATTCAATGGCATCTATTTATCAAAGCATCGGCTTTCTTGCATTCAACGGCACCAATATGCTCGCCTAAGTTCGCCTAACATCACTACCGCGGACCTGAATACGTTCTCCATAATTATCAAAAAAAGCTGTCAAAAAGCCGCCCACCAAGTACGGTGCGATGAGCAGCGGACTGTTGTTAACTAACAGTCATCGATCTCGAGGCTATTCAGCTTTTTTACAGCTTTCTTGGTACCCTGTCACTAAACATCCACACTATACTACACTGTTTACCCCCTATACCGCCGCTCCTGGACTCAGCCGCAACTCTAATAAATGTATTAACCCCTAAATCGCCACTCACGGACCCCGCCGCAACTAAATAAAATGTTTAACCCCTAAACCGCTGCTCCCGGTCCCCGCCGCAACTAAATACAATTATTAACCCCTAAACCACTAATATGCCGCCCCCCTACTCCACCGCCACCTACATTATATTTATTAGCCGCTAATCTGCCCCCCACCGCCCCCACCTACTTACATTTATTAACCCCTAATCTGCCACACCCAACGTCGCCGACACTATATTAAATTTATTAACCACTAAACTTAAGTCTAACCCTAACACCCCCTAACTTAAATTTAATTTAAATATATCTAAATAAATATTACTATCATTAACTAAATAATTCCTATTTAAAACTAAATACTTACCTATAAAATAAACCCTAAGATAGCTACAATATAACTAATAGTTACATTGTAGCTATCGTAGGGTTTATTTTTATTTTACAGGCAAATGTATTTATTTTAACTAGGAACAATAGTTATTAAATAGTTGTTAACTATTTAATAACTTCCTTGTTAAAATAAAGACAAATATACCTGTAAAATAAAACCTAACCTAAGTTACAACACTACACTATAATTAAATAAATTCCCTAAACTAAATACAATTAAAAAAATGTATCTAAAGTACAAAAACAAACACTAAATTACAGAAAAATAAAAATAATTACAAGATTTTTAAACTAATTACACCTAATCTAATCCCCATAACAAAATAAAAAAGCCCCCCCAAAATAAAAAAGCCCTACCCTAAACTAAATTACAAATAGCCCTTAAAAGGGCCTTTTGTGAGGCATTGCCCCAAAGTAATCAGCTCTTTTACCTGTAAAAAAAACATTACAACCCCCCAACATTAAAACCCACCACCCACACAACCAACCCTACTCTAAAACCCACCCAATCCCCCCTTAAAAATACCTAACACTAACCCCTTGAAGATCACCCTACCTTGAGAAGTCTTCACCCAACCGGGCCGAAGTCCTCCACGAAGCCGGCAGAAGTGGTCCTCCAGACGGGCAGAAGTGAACCTCCAGACGGGCAGAAGTCTTCATCCAGGCGGCATCTTCTATCTTCATCCATCCGGCGCGGAGCGGCTCCATCTTCAAGACATCAGACGAGGAGCATCCTCTTCTTTCAACGTCTTCTTGATGAATGAATGTTCCTTTAAATGACATCATCCAAGATGGCGGCCCATTGGAATTAAGGTAGGAAAAATCCTATTGGCTGATGCAATCAGCCAATAGGATTGAAGTTCAATCCTATTGGCTGATCCAATCAGCCAGTAGGATTGAACTCGCATTCTATTGGCTGTTCCAATCATAATGAAGACTTCTGCCCGTCTGGAGGATCACTTCTGCCCGTCTGGAGGACCACTTCTGCCGGCGTCGTGGATGACTTCAGCCCGGTTTGGTGAAGACTTCTCAAGGTAGGGTAAACTTCAAGGGGCTAGTGTTAGGTTTTTTTAAGGGGGGATTGGGTGGGTTTTAGAGTAGGGTTGGTTGTGTGGGTGGTGGGTTTTAATGTTGGGGGGGTTGTAATTTTTTTTTTACAGGTAAAGAGCTGATTACTTTGGGGCAATGCCCCGCAAAAGGCCTTTTTAAGGGCTATTTGTAATTTAGTGTAGGGTAGGGCTTTTTTATTTTGGGGGGCTTTTTTATTTTGTTAGGGGGATTAGATTAGGTGTAATTAGTTTAAAAATCTTGTAATTATTTTATTATTTTCTGTAATTTAGTGGGGTTTTTTTGTACTTTAGATAATTTTTTTTAATTGTATTTAATTGTATTTAGTTTAGGGAATTTATTTAATTATAGTGTAGTGTTAGGTGTTGTTTTATTTTACAGGTATATTTGTCTTTATTTTAACTATGAAGTTATTAAATATTTAATAACTATTTAATAACTATTGTACCTAGTTAAAATAAATACAAAGTTGCCTGCAAAATAAATATAAACCCTAAGCTAGCTACAATGTAACTATTAGTTATATTGTAGCTATCTTAGGGTTTATTTTATAGGTAAGTATTTAGTTTTAAATAGGAATTATTTAGTTAATGATAGTAATATTTATTTAGATATATTTAAATTATATTTAAGTTAGGGGGTGTTAGGGTTAGGGTTAGACTTAGGTTTAGGAGTTAATACATTTAATATAATGGCTATAGGAGTTAATAAATATAATGTAGGTGGCGGCGGTGTGGGGGGGCAGATTAGGGGTTAATAAATATAATGTAGGTGGCGGCGGTGTAGGGGGCAGAAGATTAGGGGTTAATAAGTATAATGTAGGTGGCGGTGGACTCCGGGAGTGGTGGTTTAGGGTTAATAAGTTTATTTAGGTGCGGCGGGGTGCAGGAGCGGCGGGATAGGGGTTAATAAGTTTTATTTAGGCGGTGTCAGGTGGCAGATTAGAGGTTAATAAGTATAATGTAGGTGATGGCAGTGAAGGGGGGCAGATTAGGGTGTTTAGACTGTGGGTACATGTTAGGGTGTTAGGTGTATACGCAGTGGCGTAGCGTGGGGGAGCCACAGGGGCGGTTGCCCTGGGCGCAAAATTCTGAGGGGCGCAAAATGCTTGGCTCCCAGCCTCCCCAGTCCCCACCATCTCAAGACAGTAGACAGTCACAGTCCCACTCCCAGCGGCGCTACAGGGAGGCTAAAAAATCTGACAGGCGCCTGCGCCCAGCCGTTCTGTCTCTCAAGTGAACTGTCTACTACTCTGAAGTCAAGACGTGCTGTGTAATGATTTAATTATCATAATTTTATGAGTGTAATCCTATCCAACCGTTACCTGCTGCTAGACTAGTGTTTACGCCACTAGTTAGCACGGTCCACTCCCACTCCCAGCGCACATGTCAGGAGGGAGGAAGAAGTCAGAGCAGCAGAGCCAGAGTGGAGTCAGACTGACTAGCACGCTGCGCCCGCAATGATAAGGTAAGTAGTGTCAACAAAAATGACCAAACTCATCACCAGGTCCGTATCAGAACCAGACCACCAGTGCCACTGCCAGCCAGAATTATAATTAAATTATTATAGCCCCTGTTTTTGCCTGGGCCCTGGGGAATAGGGATTGGAAATGGCAACACACGCAAAATGCAGCTTAGCCTCTATCGTTACCCATGTGACGTCGCAGGGCCAGCTAGCCAGCCAAGTTCCAAAGGACCCAGAGTCACTCTGAGCCAGCCAGCCAAATTCCAACTTCCAAAGGACCCAGAGTCTAAGCCAGCCAGCATGCCAGAGCGTGAGAGTGATCTATGCCGCTTTAAAGTGAAAGCTGGTTATTTTATTTCAAATTCATTTTTAACCTGGGTAAAATAAAACATACAAGATGTAGATGATCTACATCTTGTATGTTTTACCCAGTTTAAAAATGAATTTAAAAATAATAATAACTGGCTTTCACTTTAAAGCAGCATAGATCACTCTCACACTCTGGCATGCTGGCTCAGATGTATTTTAAAAATGAAATCCCATGTTTAAATATTAAACCATAAAAAATGTAATTGTTAAGTTTTATATAATGTACTTACTTAATGTATATAATAAAGTAATGGCTGCCTGCAACCATATTGAATCCTAATTTTTAAGGATGAATGTAGAGTTTAGAATTCTATCTATCTATCTATCTATCTATCTATCTATCTATCTATCTATCTATCTATCTATCTATCTATCTATATAATATATATATATATATATATAATATATAAATATATATATATATATAGTATATATTTTGTTGTTAAATTAAAGCTTTGTTTGTTTTAAAACAAAAACCTGTCTCCTAAGTTGTTGAGCTGTCTCCTAGATTCAAAGCAAATTTGCCAATCCCTACTGTACTGGTGGAAGAGACTCAGTCAGTGCTAATGGATTAGGGGGGCGCAATTCTTGCCTTGCCCTGGCGCTGAGAAGCCACGCTACGCCACTGTGTATACGTTCCCATAGGAATCAATGGGATATCGGCAGCAGCGAACGTAAGCTTTTACTGCTTTCAGACTCCCATTGATTCCTAAGGATTGAAAACCAGGTACGCTGGGCCGGAATAGTGCCGAGCGTACCTGGTAGATATTTGATAAGTTCCAAAAGTAGTCAGATTGTGCCGAACTTGCGTTCAGAACATCTGTAGTGACGTAAGCATGGATCTGTGTCGGATTGAGTCCGGCGGATCGTATGTTACGTCACCAAATTCTACTTTTGCCGGTTTGTAGGGTTTGATAACTAAGGCGAATCAGGCTCGCCACAAATACGCTGCGGAATTCCAGCGTATTTGCGGTTGATGGCTTGATAAATACATGCCAATGTAGTAATAAGCAATCTGTAAAACCAGATGTTTGAGATTTATCAAAGATGATATTTTAATTTATTTAAAATCATTGACAAAAACATCAAAAAAACCTGAATTTAATTTTTGTTTCACAGACAACATTAATCTGTTGGGATACAAGCCTTTATTAAGTAAATTCAAACTCCTAAACTGTTTTGTGCATCAGAAATATATATAGAGATATATTCTACAAGGACACAGAAAGGCCCAAGTGACACAGATTCCTCCTTTATAAGCCTTTAAAACATGGGTATCAAGCTCAATGTATCTGGGGGCCACTGGCCAAGTGTTCTTCTCCCATGGGGGCTGCTTTAACTAACTGCTCCGGAACTGGAAGTGACATTTACCCAAGTAGTATTGCATGGTGGGAGTTGTAGCCCACAATAGACATACACAGTTGTCTATATTTATCTAGTGAGTGCCAAGTGAAGTGATCATTCTGGAACTGTATAACAAGATAGAAAGTGAAATTTATCCAAGCAGTGCATTGTGGTAGTCTACACTGGACACTTGTCTTTATATTTATCTTGTGTGTGCCTATATACTACAGTATCTGCTTTGTTACTGATACTCCTTGTGAGTCGTTTGCCTGTCTGTACTACTGCAGCTATTAGATTTCAACCGGCTTCCATCCTCTGCCCCTGGGATTGGCCTCTCCGGTTATGCGGCTGACCTTCTGAAGCTTCCGGTTGCCGGTGAGAGTCTGGCAGGCGACTCTATTGGTCCCAACAAACAAGTGATGGGTTAAAGACCCATCTCAGAATACACTAATAGCACTCCTAGTAGGCATATGTGACACGAAATTGACTAGATGTAACATAGGCAACAAATGGTTAGAGAGATCTCATCGGATTAAATAAAATATAACTTTTAATTTTTAACACATAAAAACAGAGTTAAAATCCAGGATGTGCAGGTTAAAATTAAAAAACTCATAGTAGGGTATTTAGATACTGAAATTATTACCTAAATGTGAAATTATACCAGAGTAAGAGGTTAGGCTATAGGTTGCTATACCTGAGTGTGGATATTCCACGTTCTGAATGAAAATGAACACTCTTTCAGTGGAGTATTATCGAATGGCACCACAATTAAAGATAAAGTGTACTCCTCTGGTGGGCAATTAGTTGGCCCAATATCAATATTGGCGTTCTTAGATTCTTGTATATTTCAGAAGTGCTCAAATGTGAGATCAGAACCCCTTCTGAATTATAAATACAATTATATGATAATATACAATTATACAATCAGTGTGCTTGGTGCATACTTGGGTATCATGTTACCTGCTGGCATGTATTAAATCAGATCACATAAGGTTAATAATATTTATTTGAGTTGGTATCTGATTCATCAATTGAATTGATTTATAATCTCCACATGTTGTTTAGAGGCGTCATGGATGAAAACACTTTATTAACCACCTTTAGTGCAATATTGTGGTTAGTTACTATTAGTTTTTCGCATGAAAAAACCCACTTCCACTAATGATAGAGGATTGGTCATTAAATGAGGGTAAACATTGGTGGCTATTAGCTCGAGTATTAGATAAAGGATTGAGTTAAATAGTTGGATAACGTAAGTTATGATGAGACACCCTAAATAGTGTGTTTATTATATTGCTGCTGTCTCTATGTCTGAGATCAATACACATTGGTGATTAGCAGCTGTAGCAAGATTGCTTTCCCACACTTGTGACAGGCTCTGGTAGCATGCAATACAATCAGAGCAGTCACATATAGGATGACACTCGAATCCTTTCTATCATACAATTCAGTTTCGGTTAACTAAGTATAGCACAAACCGTTAGTATCTATGTATTGGTAGGTGCAGACAGAAAGGAGTTTATGGATATCTAGAGCGCAAAATATCAGTGTCTCTATGCACCAGTATTTAGTTTTAATTCACTCCATACTGTGTCTGCCTATATTTGATGTTACATCCACCAACAGCCTTTGCTGATACTTATAAATGAATGCTCACCCCTAAGTAGTTACCAACATGAGAATACCCTCATAAGTAAATGTGGCTCAGAGGCTATACACGGTTAAGGCGACCAAACTAATCTCAGTGATTTATCAAGCACCAGATCGCTCTAAAACAAGTCTAGGCTGAATACATCATACACAGCTTAGTTTCAATTACACGGTTCTGAACCGCCAAAAATAATGAGTATTGTAAAGGAGATACCAAACTAATATCTCTACTAAGAGTAAGCCCTAACAAACACAGGAGCTCCCTGACTCCTCACCAGTTCCCTAACATGTTTCGCCGTTCTCACGGCTTTCTCAAAGGGGGGTGTGTGCGCGCGTCGCGCTGACATTGGCTATTTATGTGTTGAGGAGGCTGATCCCCCTCCCACATCGGTGACGTCACGTTTGACGTGAGACAAATGTAGATACCATATGACTTGAGAGTGTACTCTCATCCCCGAGGGTTCCATCACTGAACGCAATGTGGTCCTCTATTGGTCCCGTCTTGTCCTGCTAGGCACTCCGGTTGTACTGCTGTATCCAGTGAGTAGCCACCCTAAGGGGGGTCTTTTTCTAGTTTGTACCTTCACTGCACGGTTTCAAGACATACTATCCTATGTGGTGCCTTTCTTTTTTCACATACATCCTCCATGGCCCTCAGCACCACTAAACGTAAAAAAAAAAAAACAGATACACATAGGGCTATATTACAAGTGGAGTGCTAAATGATCGCGCTCCTGCAAAGGGGAAAATTTGCCCGTTTGCGGGAGTACAATAATTAACCAGTCATTACAAGTGGCTGGTTATTGCTACTGCAATAGCACTCTGAAAATTAACCTAAGATTAGATCCATTGTAAATGTATGTTAGGGTGCTGTACATTGATACTGAACAGTGATCCATCCATGATGCCACTTTGTGGCCTCCATCTGTGGCCACACAGACGAGTGCCTGAGGAAATGGTCATCGTGAGAGGATCCAGGATAATCCGTCAACATGTTCATAATGTGCAGGTTTCAATTGCACACAAAGTGGACATTGATAGAATGAAAGTGTTGGTGGATGCAATAAGCTTTTTGCTGGTTTTACGGTGGCCACAGAGCAATATGGGTGCAGTTTATTGTCCTCCACACCTGAGGTATGCCCCCCATTCTATTAGTCCCTCTTGAGATCAGGCCAAGCATCCTCTGTGTGAGGGAATCCTATGAAAGGATGTCACTTGTTGAGGATGGTATTCCTAAACTTTCCAATCACGACAGTGAAAGCGCCTTGAGTCATCCTTTATGACATGGTATAAACTAATAAGTGATAGGCAAAGTCATCTGGGACATATTCTCTGTGATGTTTGTTTAATTTCTAGAACACTAGACCTATGTAAGCACCTTAGTAATGATTCTTGACCATATGCAGATGAAACGTATTGAAAACATAAAAACCCAAGTATTTAACCAGAGGTGGGTGTTGTGCTTAAAAATTTTTTTTAACATTTTCTCAATAACGTGGGCGCTTGCCTAGTACCCAGCAACTTGTTATATGTTTACAACATTTTTCATGGTGAAGCTTAGTTTGTGAAAATCTAACCGATGCTGAACTCGTAATACGGGTGGGTGCTAAAACCATGACTTGCGAACGCATTCATAAACCTTGCGCAGTCGATAGCTTGACACTTGTAATCTAGCCCATATTGTTGCAATGACTGTGCTGTAGACATATCTATTTTGATGTCTAATCTTTGCAAATATGCACATTCTTGGTAAATTGCTGTTAAAATTGCTAATGTATTGCTGTGCCAATATAAATGTCAACATCAAATTGTGCAGCATTGATAATTTTTGCACTGATTAATAGCGAGCTGTGTAAGGAGGAAATAATACACTAATATTACACAGCTCATAACACGAAATTACAATGCAGGTAATAACAGGGAATTGAAAACACAGGCAAGTTCACTATCTATCTGTATCTATCTATCTATCTATCTATCTATCTATCATCTATCTATATCTATCTATACCTCTATATCTATATATACCTATCTATCTATCTATCTATCTATCTATCTATCTATCTATCTATCTATCTATCTATCTATCTATCTACTATCTATCTATCTATCTATCTATCTATCTATCTATCTATCTATCTATCTATCTATCTATCTATCTATCTACATCTATCTATCTATCTATCTATCTATCTATCTATCTATCTCTCTATCTATCTATCCATCATCTATCTGTGTATCTATCTATCTATCTATCTATCTATCTATCTATCATCTATCTATCTATCTATCTATCTATCTATCTATCCATCTATCATCTATCATCTATCTATCTATCTATCTATCTATCTATCTATCTATCTATCTATCTATCTATCTATCTATCTATCATCTATCTATATATACCTATCTATCTATTTAGCTATCTATCTATCTATCTATCTATCATCTATCTATATCTATCTATACCTATCTATCTATCTATCTATCTATCTATCTATCTATCTATCTATCTATCTATCTATCTATCTATATTTATATGGCAAAATGTTGTCAGTCAGTTATACAGAGTCCTTTTAATAGCTGTTTTATATACTCTAAAGATAGTAAAAAAACGTGTAGGCAACAACCTCATAGATATATCTGTGAACAGACCATTATTTATGTGGACATTAAACGATGAACAAATTGATGATCTTTTTAAATGGTGCATTTGTGAGTAACTTTTAGTATAGCTGTGATTGCACTTTTCATACAAAGTTAATACAATTAAAAAGCAAGATATGTAAACACAAGATAAGACGGAATTAAAGTTTGCCATGAACTGCTGCCAGGGCTCTGGAGCTGAGGCAGGCGGTTTGTTACACAAACACATCCTGGATGGCATCCTTGTGGGTCTGTCATGCGCACATACAGATTATTTGCATTTACACCTCAGCTTTTTATTTGCAAATAAATGTATATGAAACATTGTTCTCATATGAAGAGAATATGGAGCATTACATTTTCCTTCATAACTACAGAAATGGGTTTCATTGTGAATATTCTCTGGCACATATTTTGAGAATTATATAAAGAGAAAAATTATTGTCCAAATAAACTTAATGTAAGCATATATTTAGCAAGAAAATGGTATATACATAAATATACACACAGAGACAGAAACATATACAGTATATAGGATACAAACATGGAAATAGCCCGCTGTATATGGAAACAGGTAGAGGAGTAGGTGGGACTATAAAGAAGGCTGCACTGTGACCCCAGACTATAAATTAGAAAACACTAATCTGTGGGGGCAAATTAAATACTGTATTTAAGATTAGGTAAATCATTATGGGGGACAAATCTATGACACTATGGCCTTGATTACAAGTGGAGCATTATAATATTAGTGCTCTTGTGTGTTAACATTGCAGGAGTGCAATCAATAGTGCTTCTTATTTTGTACTTATAATACAACTCCAAAGTAATTTTTTTATCACTCAAGCAATAGTCACACTCACATCTGCATGTCAGATAGCGAAGGTGCACTAAATCGCTCACATAATAGGGCCAGATTACGAGTGGAAAGTTAAAAGTTACGTGCGAGTGAAAAGAGGTTTATCATGGCGGTTTGCGGGCGGCTGGTTTAGCGCTCGTATTTTAAGTAGATAGTAAACGCAAACGCGTTAGTGCAATTGTGATTTACACTAGAATGATTACTGCATCTTCAGAGCTCTGGTTAACGATTTGCGAAACAAAGAAATGTCACAAAACACATAAAAAATACATTACAAAGTACAGCTACACTCGTAATGACACCATCTAATAAAATTATTACAAAACATATTGCACAAAAAAGTTATAAGGGCTCAAAGATATGAGGTCCCAGGTATTAGATAAAAGGCAGGCAAAGGATTTTGACATAGATATAGATACATATACATGTCTATATAGGTTTATGTATGTATAGATATGTTTTTATGTGTGTACATATGTGTTTATATTTGTATATATGCATTTACAGACATATACAGTATACAAATATAAACACATAAATACATATGTACACATAAATATGTTCATTGTAGCTCTTTGCAGTTAAGTAGATGAAAACATATAAAGCATATTTATGCAATATTCATATTTAATAAAGGTTTTAATATAGGGGCCAATTTATCATCCCCTGAATGGTACCTAATGCACTTGTTTCTGCGTGAGCTTTCAGGCTCGCCGGAAAAAGCAGTTAAGAAGCAGCAATCTTAAGGCCGCTGTTCCTCTGAGGCTGTCCTCTGAGGCTGAGGACAGCAATCAGCCTGATCGAATACAATCGGATTGATTGACACCCCCTGCTAATGGCCGATTGGGCGCAAATCTGCAGGGGCGGCATTGCACACACATTGCTGCATGTCCGCCAGACATTGATAAATCGTCCTCTATGAATTTACTGTAAATATTTAACAGTCCAATGTTCTGCACATAGCAGAATACGTTCTATGTATTTTTAAATAGATATTCCTACATTTATATCTGTATATATCTATACCTATATATAATAATGTATATACTGTATAAAGTTATAGATAGATATTGTACCAAAATACCATCAGATATATATAGAAATATGTATTTATAAATAAATAGAACATATTCTTGTAAGTGAACAACATAGGAATGTGAAATATTCATATTTTCATGTCACGTTAGCGTAGCTTAGAATATGCGATCGTGCTTGCGCGCAAGTAGGGTGTTAGTTTTTCTGCTCCATTTACTTCTATGGGGAAATACATTATCACGCAATATTCTAAGTTCGGCGTTGGGTTAGTATTAACTTGTAATACTAGCGGGAGAGTTAAATACCACTACACTAGTAATCTGAACCTTTATGGGGGCGTACAGTTAAATTTAAGGGACACTGAATCCAAATTTTTTCTTTTGTGATTCAGATAGAGCATGCAATTTTAAGCAACTTTCTAGTTTACTCCTAATATCAAATTTTCTTCGTTCTCTTGCTATCTTTATTTGAAAAAGAAGGTATCTAAGCTTTTTTTTGGTTCAGAACTCTGGACAGTACTTTTTTATTGGTGGATGAATTTATCCACCAATCAGCAAGAACAACCCAGGTTGTTCACTAAAAATGGGCTGGCATCTAAACTTACATTCTTGCATTTCAAATAAAGATACCAAGAGAATGAAGAAAATTTGATAACAGGAGTAAATTAGAAAGTTGCTTAAAATTCCATGCTCTATCTGAATCACGAAAAATAAAAATTTGGGTTCAGTGTCCCTTTAATGTCAGATATCACTTGAGCATTAATTCAAGAGTGTGCTAATCAGAAGGTGCACATATAGTGGAGATTGTTATGTGGTTCTGTCATATAAAATGATTATAATACCAGATTATGCGTTATTCTTTGTTTGGGCTCTCACACAATAAACTGATATTGAAACTTTTAGTGATTCCAATCATTTGGGAGACTCCAACAATGTCCCTTTAGCAAACAGATGCCACATTACTAACACTGACCTTATCCTTAACCCCTTAACGACACGAGTCGTACAGGGTACGTCGCACACAACCTGGTCTTTAAAGACCAGCGACGTACCCTGTACGACTTTGGGGATTAAAGCGGCTGGAAGCGATCCTGATCGCTTCCAGCCGCTTTACAGTTATTGCAGTGATGCCTCGATATCGAGGCATCCTGCAATAACATTTTTCCCCCATCCGATGCAGAGAGAGCCACTCTGTGGCCCTCTCTGCACCGGCATCGATGGCCGCAATCGTTGGTGGGTGGGAGCTGACGTGGGAGGCGGGTGGGCGGCCATCGATGAAAGGCTGAAGAGAGAGGAGGGCGGGATCGCGGGCGGGGTTGTCGGGAGTGCGCACCGGAGCGCGCGCGTGCACGGGGGCGGCGGGCGGGCGCGTGCACGGGGAGGGAGCGGGTGGGAACCGCTTCACTACGGAAAAAGACATTGTACAGAAGTGGCAGTAAGGGGGATAAAATCCCTAATAAAAGTTAATCTAAGGGATATGGGAGCGGGTGGGGGATTGGTGGGGGGGGGAGCTACACTACACTACAGAAAAAAGGAAAATAAATAAAAAAATTAAAAAAAAAATACATTTTTATTTGCAAACTGGGTACTGGCAGACAGCTGCCAGTACCCAAGATGGCTCCCAGTAAGTTAGAGGTGGAGGGTAGAGAGCTGTTTGGGGGGGATCAGGGAGGTTGGGGGCTAAGGGGGGATCCTACACAGCTGCATATGTAAATATGCTATACAATTTATTTTTTATTTTTTAAATACACCTTTTATTTTAGTACTGGCAGACTTTCTGCCAGTACTTAAGATGGCGGGGGCAATTGTGGGGTGGGGGAGGGAAGGAAGCTGTTTGGGAGGGATCAGGGGGTGGGATGTGTCAGGTGGGAGGCTGATCTCTACGCTAAAGCTAAAATTAACCCTGCACGCTCCCTACAAATGACCTAATTAACCCCTGCACTGCTGGGCATAATACACGTGTGGTGCGCAGCGGCATTTAGCGGTCTTATAATTACCAAAAAGCAACGCCAAAGCCATATATGTCTGCTGTTTCTGAACAAAGGGGATCCCAGAGAAGTGTTTACAATCATTTATGCCATGCTTGCAAAAGTTGTTTGTAAATAATTTCAGTGAGAAACCTAAAATTGTGAAAAATTTAACGTTTTTTTTTATTTAATCGCATTTAGCGGTGAAATGGTAGCATGAAATATACCAAGATGGGCCTAGATCAATACTTGGGGTTGTCTACTACACTACACTAAAGCTAAAATTAACCCTAGACGCTCCCTACATGCTCCCTAATTAACCCCTTCACTGCTGGGCATAATACACGTGTGATGCGCAGTGGCATTTAGCGGCCTTCTAATTACCAAAAAGCAACGCCAAAGTCATATATGTCTGCTATTTCTGAACAAAGGGGATCCCAGAGAAGCATTTACAACCATTTATGCCATAATTGCACAAGTTGTTTGTAAATAATTTCAGTGAGGAACCTAAAGTTTGTGAAAATATTTGGGAAAAAGTGAACATTTTTTTTTATTTGATCGCATTTGGTGGTGAAATGGTGGCATGAAATATACCAAAATGGGCCTACATCAATACTTTGGGATGTCTTCTAAAAAAAAATATATACATGTAAAGGGATATTCAGGGATTCCTGAAAGATATCAGTGTTCCAATGTAACTAGCGCTAATTTTGAAAAAAAAGTGGTTTGGAAATAGCAAAGTGCTACTTGTATTTATGGCCCTATAACTTGCAAAAAAAGCAAAGAACATGTAAACATTGGGTATTTCTAAACTCAGGACAAAATTTAGAAACTATTTAGCATGGGTGTTTTTTGGTGGTTGTAGATGTGTAACAGATTGTGGGGGTCAAAGTTAGAAAAAGTGTGTTTTTTTTCCATTTTTTCCTCATATTTTATCATTTTTTTAAAGTAAATGATAAGATATGATAAAAATAATGGTATCTTTAGAAAGTCCATTTAATGGCGAGAAAAACGGTATATAATATGTGTGGGTACAGTAAATGAGTAAGAGGAAAATTACAGCTAAACACAAACACCGCAGAAATTTAAAAAAAGCCCTGGTCCTTCAGGGAAAGAAATTGAAAAATGGCCGTGTCCTTAAGGGGTTAATCCTGCTACCTACTCGAAAAGGTCGTAGGCATCCTCTCTAGAATCTCCTGCAGATGGTTACATAAGTATTTTGATATAATGAATATTTATAAAACATGGGTCTGTCATACCATAATGAGATATGCACCACTTTGTAAAATTTGCAAGCACAATCTTCTTGTGCATGTGCGAAATAAAATGTGAGTCTGTTTGTATTCCACCCCAAAGGTTCTAATAATCCTGGGCTGACTTACTCCTTTTTTTGCTTAAAGGGTCATGAAACCTAAATTTTTTCCATAATTCAGATAAAGCAAATAATTTGAAACAACTTTCTAATTTACTTCTATTATCAAATTTTCTGTTGTCTTTGTATCTTTTGTTGAAAAGCAGGGGCTTAAAGGGCCAGTAACCCCACCAAAATTATGTAATATAATTCTGCACATAGTGCAGAATATAACATTAGGTTAGCGCCCATGTTTCTAAATCAAAGTATGTCACAGATATTTTCCTACAAAAATGTATTTTACAGACTGCCGCTCCTGGCTCTACTGAGCGGGTCTGTTTTTTTTTTTTTCTAAGCGCATCGGGGACGCTGTATAGTCACAGCCCGCCCAATCATGCCATTAAAATAAATGTAGCTACCAGACCAGAGCAGGAGCCAGCTACATTCATCTACAGACAGCGTGCCCAGTGCGCTTCGAAAAAAAACAGACCCGCTCAGTAGAGCCAGGAGCGGCAGTCTGTAAAATACATTTTTGTAGGAAAATATCTGTGACATACTTTGATTAAGAAACAAGGCGCTAACCTAATGTTATATTTTGCACTGTGTGCAAAATTATATTACATAATTTGGTGGGGTAACTGGCCCTTTAAGCTCAGGAGCATGCATGCACCCGGAGCACTATATGGTAACAGTTTTGTAATCCATTTGCAAGAGCACTAGATGGCAGCACTATTTCCTGCTGTGTAGTGCTCCAGACACCTACCTAGGTATCTCTTCAACAAAGAATACCATGGCAACAAAGCAAATTTAATAGAAGTAAATTGGATTCTTGTTTTAAAATTGTATTCTCTGTTTAAATCACAAAATAAATATTTTGGGTCTCATTTCTCTATAAGGGGCCTTTTGTGATGCAGAACATAATAGCATCCAGGTTTTAGTTTCTCTATCATGGAATCGGGTGCTGGGTGTGGGCTCACAAAGCCAGGAGTGCTAGATGGCACATACCTGTGAATACTGATTCATGGGCAAGGTTTGATCTGTAGGTTAAATATTTATAGGAGAAGTTTAGCTATTGTCGAGTTTTTACTTTGTTATTCCCAACATATTACGAGTTGCAGGGGGTTTATCACGGCTCTTTGGAGAGAAATCACACAAAATCTTTGCGTTATTTTTAGCATTATAATCTAATGTATGTGTATCTCTGCATCACATCCAGAACCCTCCATACTTAGATAGTCTCATGTCTATTCCACAAGCATGCTCACATGCTCATACCTTACCCTTCTCCACACGCAGTTTATATAGGCCCCTCTCTCCTTTCTTCTCCTTACCTTAGCTCTCATGAACTACTTTCTATTTTAAAATCTATATCAACAAACTGCACCACCTCCCAGAAATACCCCCACTGCTATAAATCTCATTCTCCCCTACTCTTACTTTCCATATTAACAATGTTATTAGCATCAGGCGACATCTCTCCAAATCCTGGGTCCACCCTCATTCCCACCATTACCCAAATCACGCACTCCTCATAGAAACTTTAATAAAAGTAACACACATAACCTCATTTCCATCCAATGCATCCCACATGCACACAATCCTTTCACCTGCGCACTATGGAACTCTCGCTCTGTCTGCAACAAACTTACAGCCATTCATGACCTGTTTATATCAAATGCTTTCACCCTTTTAGCAGTTACAGAAACCTGGTTATCTCCTTCGGACACTGTTTCCATTGCTGCTCTCACACATGGTGGCCTTCACTTTAGCCATACCCCTAGGCCAGGTGAGAAACGTGGCAGCGGTGTTGGCATCCTGCTCTCCCCCTCCTGCACTTATCAATACCTACCTCCAATCCCATCACTCTCCTTCTCCTCCTTTGAAGTCCACTGTATTCGCCTGTTCTCCCCTCTCTCCCTGAAAGTGGCAGTCATCTATCGCCCTCCTGGACTAACCTCCCAATTCTTTGACAACTTCGCCGCCTGGCTTCCTCACTTTCTCTCTTCAAATATACCAACCCTAATTCTTGGGGACTTCAACATTCCCATTGACAACCCATCTGCCCCCGCTGCCTCTAAACTTCTTTCACTCACATCCTCCTTTGGTCTCTCACAATTCACCCTACTCCCGACTCACCGTGATGGACACTCCATCGACCTGGTATTTTCGTACCTCTGCTCTATATCTGACACCACCTGTCGCCCTTTTCGCATTTCAGACCATCACCTGGTCACCTATAATATTAATGCAAAAGCTAAACCCACTTCTCCATCCCGCCCCCTTACCTGCAGAAATACACATGCTGTGGACCCGCTCCAATTTTCAAAAATCATTCAAAATCTCCTCCCTTACACCTCCACTATAACCTGCCCTGATCTCGCTACAGCCCACTATAACAAAACTCTCTCCTCTGCACTAGACACACTTGCCCCTCCTCAGCTGCGCAAAACACCACACAGTCAGTTACAGCCCTGGCATGCTCAGTGCAAAAATGCTCTCGTACTGCTGAGCTTGTCTGGAGGCAAACTCACTCTGAACCTGATTTCATACACTATAAGTTTATTCTTCGTTCATACACTTCTGCCAAGCAAACCTACTTCTCTTCTCTCATATCTACTCTTTCCTCAAACCCTAAACGACTCTTTTACACCTTTAACTCTCTCCTCTACCCACCTGCTCCACCACCCTCGTCTGTCTTTAGTGCTCAAGCCCTGGCAGACTACTTTTTAAACAAAACACATACTATCCGAAGCAACATCCCAACACCCACCTGCAATATTCCAACATGCCCAATTACTCCCTCTGCCACCCTCTCTATCTTCCATCCAGCCACTGAGAATGAAGTTTCTTCCTTACTATCTACCTCACGCCTCACTACCTGCCCACTCGACCCTATCCCTTCCCATCTAATACCCTCCCTATCTTCCACCCTCACTCCTGCTCTTACCCACATCTTCAACCTATCTCTCTCTACCGGCTCATTCCCATCTTCTTTCAAACACGCAAAAGTCACTCCCATACTCAAAAAACCCTCCCTCGACCCTAATTCTCCCGAAAGCTACCACCCCATATCACTGCTTCCACTAACATCAAAACTCCTTGAAGAACTAGTTTACAATCGCCTAACCCACTTTCTGTCCACCAACTCCTTGCTTGACCCACTGCAATCCGGATTCCATCCAAAAGATTAAACTGAGACTGCCCTTACCAAGATTACAAACGATCTACTCTCTGCAAAAAATATTGGTCACTACTCTATACTCATCTTACTCGACCTCTCAGCTGCCTTCGACACAGTTGACCACCCCCTCCTCCTACAGACCCTTAGCTCTTTTGGCCTCTGTGACACTGCTCTTTCCTGGATTCACTCCTATCTTTCCCACAGGTCTTTTTCTGTGTCATTTGCCGGCGACTCCTCCTCTCCTATGCTTCTGTCTGTTGAAGTACCTCAAGGATCTGTTCTGAGTCCTCTACTCTTCTCCATCTATACTTCTTCACTGGGTAAACTTATCAACAGTTATGGCTTCAAATATCACCTCTATGCTGATGACACCCAGATCTACCTCGCCACCCCTGCTCTCTCTTCCTCTGTCCTTTCTCATGTCAGACTCAGCGACTGCTTATCTGGTATTTCTTCCTGGGTGGCCTCTCACCACCTAAATATTAACATGTCCAAGACTGAGCTCCTTCTTATCCCCCCCTCAAGCTCTACATCGACTTCTGACTTCTCTATCCCTGTTGACGGCATCACCATTTCCCCATCGCCCCAAGTCAGCTGCCTCAGAGTCACACTTGACTCAAGTCTATCCTTCATCCCCCATATCAAAATGCTTTCTACATCCTGCCGCAACCATCTACGCAATATTTCCAAAATTCGCCCTTTTCTGAGCGCTGACACCACAAAGCAAATAATCCACTCCCTTGTTATCTCCCAACTTGACTACTGCAATAACCTACTCGCTGGCCTTCCTCTTTCCCGCCTCTCTCCCCTTCAATCCATCCTAAATGCCTCTGCCAGGCTGATCCACCTTTCCAGTCGATCTGCATCTGTTGCACCTCTCTGCGAGTCCCTTCATTGGCTCCCCATTCACAGCAGAATTAAATTCAAAATTCTCACCCTTACATAAAAAGCTCTCACCAACGCTGCTCCCCTCTACCTATCCTCTCTAATACACAAGTATACTCCAGCCTGTCCACTAAGATCCAACAATGACCTGCTCCTTGCATCTGCAACTATCACCTCCTCTAATGCTAGACTGCAGGACTTCTGTCATGCAGCACCTACCCTCTGGAACACTCTTCCTCGTGCTGTCAGGCTTTGCCCTAATCTTTCTTCCTTTAAATGTTCCCTGAAGACTTTTCTGTTCAGGGAAGCCTACCACCCAACTCAATAATAAATTAATTTCACTTACCTAACATTTCCCTCATCTAACTCTGTATTAACATCTTTCCAAATCTTGCAGTCCTCACCTCCTGTTTCTCAACCTCCTACCCTTCTAGATTGTAAGTTCCCACGGGACTAGGGCCCTCAATCCCTCCTGTATGTGTTTGTAAATTTTGTCTTGTCTCTTACAAGTCTTGTATTGTTTTATTTAAATGAATTGTATCCATGGACAGCACTGCGGAATATGTTGGCGCTTCATAAATAAAGTATAATAATAATAAAGAGCTCTCAATTTGCCTTTCTAAAATTCTTTGAGGGACCTTACAATACTAATGAGACATCTTAGATTATATCAGCAGAGCTTTAGCTCATTGGCTCCTATATCCTGATTAGATACTTAACCCCTTGATGACAGCATTGTACCCTGTATGTCACCTTTCTCAAGGGACTTTCAGGGCTGTAGAAAAGCATTGGCAAGACCCACAGTATTTCTGCATACTTCACTGAGAGCCTCGCTGTCACAACCCTGTAAGTGCTACAGAGAGCCAACGTACAAGGTGCGTCAGACTTTAAATCTTGGAATGTTTTTTTTTCTCTGACTTTTCTTATTATGAGTCACTTGTACTAAAGGTTATTCTTTAAACAATGAGGTTTTGTAATAAACTTTTTATTGATATAATAACAAACAATTTTACGTTCACATAAAACATTTTCATCTCACATCTCCAAAAGTGATACATTTGACAATTTTCACTATATTTCAGTTTGATAAGCCAATTCTAGGTAAAAAAATAAATTATAAAATCCCATTAGTCAACTCTTTTCACATGTAATTAATTTATTTTTAGGCTGTAAGGTTTGAATATGCCAATAATGTAGCAGGTAAGATTGAGGGTAACTCTTGTAATTTCTCCCTGCCTTTAACCACCTCCCAGCTAACATCTGTAAAACTAATGCAAAAGCTAGACTAGTGTTATTAATATCTAATAAGTATCGGGCCAGTTTTGAGATGGATGGCATAATTATCGCCATATTTAATAAGATGATCCATTATAGATTTTTTTGTGCATACATTTTTTTATTGAGATTTGAGAGCATAAACAATGACAAAATAGTGGATATCCATTTACAATGGGGATAAATGCAGAGAAACATTACATTACATTTAAGAGTTACATCAGAAATGCAGACGGATACATTAGTAAGAAATCTTGTTTTAAGTATTTATTATTATTATTCTTTATTTATAAAGCACCAACAGATTCCGCAGCGCTGCCCATGGGTACAAGGATAAAAGTACAATGGAGAAACAATACGATAAAAGACAACATTTTACAGACAAATACAGGGGGAATTAAGGGCCCTATTCCCGTGGGAATTTACAATCTAGTATAAATATGATATGGAGAGGACACTGAGTATGTTTGTTTAGGGGAGTAGTATGGGCCTATTGGAAAATTGACGTGTAGTTGTGGAAGGGCAGGCTGTAGGTAAAGAATGTGATGTCAGTAGTAAGTGTTTACGAGAGAGGATGGGGTGTCCGTAAATATATTAGGTAGGGTAGGAGGAGGGTATGCTGAAAGATTAAAGGATTATATGAGGTAAGAACTAGAGTTCATCCCAAGGATGGGAGATATGGGTACCAGCGGAGGAGAGAGTATACATTCTTATCAATTATAACAGGGGTTGGTAAGAGGACATCACAGTGTGTGGAGTTATATGAGCTATATATATGAGAGTGAGATAGGTCTATCTATGAAGTAGGGCTATGGAGCATATGCCTGTTAACCAAGCATTGGCATAATCAACCTACTATGATGGGCAAACTTAGGGCTGGGGTGTATGAAGGATCAGCTAAACAAGCACAGATGTATTAGAATATTGTTCCATGTCCTGAGTGGAAGTAGTGTTTATATATGTCCCAGGGCAAAGGTATGTTAGAAAGGCTAGGATATATTCATGTAGCATTGAGCAGATCAGGGAACAGATATGGTACAGGTTTAGAAGTAGACATAATATATAATGCTTAAATAGGACTTGTATTGGTCAGGGACTGAGATATCAAGTACAAATGCATAAAACTTGAGATAACTGTGAGCCAGGAGCAGGTAAGGTAAAGGCTCTAGTCCTAATGTAAAATCGTATACAGCAAGCAAAAAGGTCAGGCTAAATGACTCGTCTATTAGAATATACCACTATAATATTCCAAGAAAGGAACTATTTTTATATTACACCCGAGAAAAGGAACCTCCGACTAAAACAATTGTAGATATCTGTAGGGTAAGAAGGTTAATATATTTAACTGAGAAACAGGGGCTAACTCAGTTTTGCAGAGATATATAGTCCTAACTAGTGCTGGATGATTTTTATTGTGAGCTAAGCTGTCCCACTTAGTACGGTATACCATAAGAGGGGGACCCTCACTATACTGACAAATCCTCACTATCTCATGAATAGCTATCCACTAGGGGTTGCTAGGGTCAACTGGATGAGCTGTTAAAGTACCACATAGTACAGGGCTATTGAGCATGAAGAGGAGAAAGACAGATATCTAATAACAAATGGATAACTAGTGTACTCGCCCCATAGTGACGTTGCTTCCTGTACTTCTAATACTGTGCTAATTATTATAGCACCCTACTTTCTCATAGGTAGCAATAGTCATAAATTTGCATGACAATTTCAATGAATGAAAATCAAAATCTTGCAAATATTACTTTGCTTAATCATGCAAAGAAGAAAATAAAAAAGTAGCATCATAGACGCTTGTGAAATTGACAAGTGACATTGAAGAAGAGATCATGTTCGAAATCCATAGCAGCTCACTTCACATACATTTCCCACAGATTCTTAAGTGGACGTTCCTTACATTAATGCCCATAGCTGCAAGAGGTAATTCAGGAAATATCACACATGAAACAAGAACCACTTGCAAAGTGGAAACATTTACAACTTTTCTAAAACACAATGACTTTGGAAATGTGCTAGAAATATTGTTAACTAGTTCTAAAGCCCATTCACACGGGCCATTTTTTGCAGTACAGTGGTCCCACCCCTTGCTCTCTCCCCCCCCCCCTCTCTTTTGCTTTCTATCTCGCCCTCTCTTTTGCTCTCTCTCCCCTCTCTTTTGTGCTCTCTCCCCCTCCCTTTTGTGCTCTCTCTGGCTCCACCTCTCTTTTGCTCTCTCTCCCCCCCTCACTCTTTTGCTCTCTCTCCCCCTCTCTTTTGTTCTCTTTCTCCCCCTCTCTTTTGCTCTCTCTCTCCCCCTCTCTTTTGTTCTCTCTCTCCTGCTCTGTTTTGCTCTCTCTCCCCTCTCTTTTGCTCTTTCCCCTCTCTTTTTCTCCCTTTCTCCCCCTCTCTTTTTTCCCTCTCTCCCCCCTCTCTTTTGCTCTCTCCCCCCTCACTTTTGCTCTCTCTCTCCCCCTCTCTTTTGCGCTCTCTCTCCCCCCTTTCTTTTGCACTCTCTCCCTCTCTCTTTTGCGCTCTCTCTCCCCCTCTCTATTGCACTCTCTCTCCCACCTCTCTTTTGTGCCCTCTCTTTTGTGCTCTCTCTCCCCCCTCACTTTTGCGCTCTCTCTCTCCCCCCTCTCTTTTGCTCTCTCTCTCCTCTCTTTTGCTCTCTCTCTTTACCACCTCTCTTTTGCTCTCGCTCTTTCCCCTTCTCTTTTGCGCTCTCCCCCCCTCTCTTTTGCTCTCTCCCCCTCTCTCTCCCCACCTCTCTTTTGCTCTCTCCCCCCTCTCTCTATCCCCCCTCTTTTTCTCTCTCTCTCCCCCTCTCTTTTGCTCTCTTTCCCCCCTCTCTCCCCCTCTCTCTTTCTCTCCCCCTCTCTTTTGCTCTTTCTCCACCCTTTCTTTTGCACACTCTCCCCTCTCGTTTGCTCTCTCTCCCCCACTCTTTTGCGCTCTCTCTCCCCCTCTTTTGCTCTCTCTCTCCCCCTCTATTTTGCTCTCTCCCCCCTCTCTTTTTTGTTCTCCCCCTCTCTTTTGCTGTCTCTTCCCTTTCTTTTGCTCTTCCCCCTATCTTTTGCTCTTTCCCATCTTTTTTGCTCTCTCCCCCCTCTTTCTCTCTCTCTCTCCCCCCTCTCTTTTGATCTGTCTTTCTCGCACCTGCACAACCGCTCCTGCCCCCGTCATGCCCACTCCCGCCCACCATTGTCACGCCGCGGACAGCAGATCAGGTAGACTCTAAGGCCTCTAGTTATCAAGCTCTGTAAGGAGCTTGATGGCCCCTGTTTCTGGCGAGTCTTCAGACTCGCCAGAAAAAGCAGTTATGAAGCAGCGGTCACAAAGACTGCTGCTCCATAACGTGTCCATCTGCTCTGAGCAGGCGGACAGACATCACCGGAAATCAACCCGATCGAGTACGATCGGGTTGATTGACACCCCCCTGCTGGCAGCCTATTGGCCGCAAGTCTGCAGGGGGCGGCGTTGCACCAGCAGCTCTTGTGAGCTGCTGGTGCAATGCTGAATACAGCGAGTGTATTGCTCACCGTATTCAGCGAGGTCTGTCGGACCTGATCCGCACTGTCGGATCAGGTCCAACAGACCTTGATAACTTGCACTGTCTCTACTGCGTATGACAGCTTTGGACAAACACACTTGGCCTTTTATATTATAGGATGTAAATGTTTGTAATTCAAAAGTCTGTTGTGTTATAGGAAATAAGTCTTTTAGACACAAATGAGGTGCTGGCTTTGTTCTTAGGGAGGGGTTGATTTTTTCAGGGACACTAACACTACGGGCTAGATTACGACTGAAGTGGCAAGGTTTGCACTTGAGCGATAAGAGGTTTATATTGCGAGGGTTTGGCTCATATGGCTTACCGTTCAAATTACCAGTTGAAAGTAAATGCTAGAATGATTACTGCGACTTCAGAGCTCTTGTTAACTGTTTTGTTTCGGAAACTAAAAAGTGTCATAAAATACATAAAGAATTCATTACAAAGTACAACTCATAATAACACATCTAATAAAAAGTATTCAATATTAATATTGCACTCAAAAGTTATAGAGGCTCAAAGATATGAGATCTCAGGCAGGCAAAGGGCTTTAACATTCAGATATATACATATACATGTCTACAGATGGATATATATATATGTGTACATATGTATTTATATGTGTATATATGTATTTGCAGACATATACACATATAAACATGTAAATACATATATATATATATATATATACATATATATATATATATCCATATATATATATATATATATATATATATATATATATATATATATATATATATATATATACATATATAGAAGTGCATCGGAGCCCTTTGCCGTTAAGTAGATGAAAACATGTAAAACATATTTATGCAATATTCATTTTTAATAAAGGTTTTAACTATGTATTTACTGTAAATATTTCACGTTCCAATGTTCTGCACATAGCATAATATGTTCTATGTATTTCTAAATAGTTATTCCTATATCTTCGTATCTATATTATCATCTATCTATCTATAATCATGTATATATAGATATAGATATATATTGTACCAAAATACCATCAGATATATGTAGAAATATTTATTTATGAATAAATAGAACATATTCTTGTATGTGAAGAACTTTGGAATGTGAAATATTCATATTTTCATGTTGGGTTGGCGCAAATGAGAATATGCGATCGTGTTTGCGCAAGAATGGGATGTTAGGTTTTTTTCCACTTTTTTTCTCCTTTGACTTCTATGGGAATATACATAAACACGCATGCGATATTATAACTTCAGATTTTTGCGGCAATCAGTTTACTTATGAGCACAACCCGAAAATTGCAAAATGCTTACTTCTAGCACAATTACCGCTTAAACAGAAGCGTAAATTAGTGCTCCCCTTGTAATCTAACCCAATATGTTTAGTCATACATAATACAATGACAATTTTGCAAAATAGAGTCATTATTTATTTTACCCAATATTCATGTAATATAACTCTGAAAATTGAGCACATTTCTACTTCTCCCAATTTGACCCTCCAGACTTCCAAGGCAAAAATTGCTACATATCTGTCCATAATTGACTTTATCAGATAACAATATACTTTATACTAACTTTATGATAGTAACTAGCCTTGTTGTCTGCAGACTAAAGCCAAGACTGGCTCATCTAAATAAGCAAATGGTGGGTAGAGTTTGGCTATTGATAAATAATTGCAGTAGAAAGGATATTAATTTGTTTTAAAAACGTTAAGACTTGGCAGGTGTTATTCTACAGCCACACAACAGAAATGTTTACTGTCCCTTTAATTGTCTGCACCAGATGCTGATAGTACAAGTAAAACTAGTAGCCCTTATTATCCTATAATAATTTATTTTAAGTGGATCTTTCAAGACAATAGCAATAATGACAGTGTGGCTAAAAAAATAAAAATAACTATAGCCCTTTGTCATGGCCGTTACCTGCAGCAGGAAATGTGTGCTTAGATCCAGATTATAGCTCCTTCCTTATTTACATAAAATAATCTTGCTTTATTTACAGGTGAACCAGACAAGCAAGAAACAAATCCAATAATGACAAGAAGATTTCATTTTAGGAAATATTGAAATCTGTGAGTGTAGCTAGATGAGAGCTTAAAGGGATATGAAACATTATTCCCTTAGTATCCTTTGTTGAATGATCAGCAATGCACTACTAGGAGCTAGCTGAACACATTGAGCAAGCCAATAAAAAGAGGCATATATGTAAAGTCACCAATCAGCAGCTAGCTCCCAAAAGTACATTGCTGCTCCTGAGCCTACCTAGGTATACTTTTAAACAAAGGATACATACAGATCAAAGCCTATTAGACAATAGAAGCAAGCATATTTTGGGTGTCATGTCCCTTTAAACTTGGATGACCAAATCTGGCAATACACAATTTACTCAAAATAAAAATGATGAATTATTAAAATAGGTTTTGGTTGTAGCATTTCAAAACAATTAATTTAAATTAAATAATGAATGAAAATAATAGCTGCCACTCACTGTTATTTATTAACAACTTCACATGCAAATTACTAAAAACATAGAGACAAGTATATTTAGCAGGCATAATCAACTAGACATCGCTGCAGGCGGACAACAAATGCTCTCTGCTTTTATCATTGCACAAGCATTTCCCTATAAATGCTTGTGCAATGCCGCCTCCTGCTCACTGGCAGCCATTCCGCAACTAGCAGGGGCTGTCAATCATCCCAATAATATTGTATCAGGATGATTTCAATCTGACACCTTTTAGGTAGTGGAAAGGTTAAGGAGCAACTTTTGTTTCAGGTGAGCCTCTGAAGCCGCAATCGCTGCATGATAAATGGAGCCCATAGTGTACAATAAAATTATTTTCCACTTTAATGTTTTCCCATTGATAAATTTTATTTGCTGTGTATTACATTGCTTAAAAATAGCTCTTTTACCTCATTTTGACATTTTAAGCAGCTGCTTTTTTAATTTTTTAAACCACCACCTATACTAAAATGTCAGTACTGTAGTAATGGGTTGAAACGAGCTATTAAACAAGATCCAGCAGAATAAATCACACTCCTAGGCCTCCATTACATATGCAGCGTCGCCCGCAAAAGCTGGCGACGCCGGTCTTTTGCGCGTTTTTGGTATCCTATATACAGCGCCGCATATAAATGCGGCACGTATATTTCACCCGTCGCTCGCAATTTTTACTCCCATAAGCTAACATGGGACCGCGTCGTTAATCGGTATCCAATATCCAGCGCAATACCCTACGTGGCGGAAATGGAGAAAATTTACTCATTTTACCTCGCCATAAAAAGCAAGCCCCGTAGCAGGCCTATGCGCTGAGTTTGGAGCACCGTAACTCCCTAAAATGCCTGCAAAAATAAACTAACACCTAACGCATGCGCAATGTCTATTTACCTGTCAACCGCAATCCCCCACCGCAATAACTAATAAACTCTATTAACCCCAAAACCACCATAGCCCACACCGCAATTAACCTATTCTAGTATTAAGCCCTTACACCGCCATAGCCCACATAGATTATTAAATGTATTAACCCCTAATCTGCTGCGCCAACGTTGCCGCCACTATAATAAAGTTATTACCCCCTAAACCTAAGTCTAACCCTAACACTAACACCCCCATAACTTAAATATTATTTAAATAATCTAAATACTATTACTGTTATTAACTAAAGTATTCCTATTTAAACTAAAATACTTACCTATAAAATAAACCCTAAGATAGCTACAATATAATTAATAATTACATTGTAGCTATTTTAGGATTTATTTTTATTTTACAGCCAACTTTGTATTTATTTTAACTAGGTACAATAGCTATTAAATAGTTAATAACTATTTAATAGCTACCTAGTTAAAATAATTACAAATTTACCTGTAAAATAAAACCTAACCTAAGTTACCTATTACACCTAACACTACACTATCATTAAATTAATTAACTATAATTACCTAAAATTAAACAAAATTAAATTAATTAAATAAAATAAACTATAGTACAAAAAACAAACACTAAATTTACAGAAAATAAAAAAAAATACAAGAAGTTTAAACTAATTACACCTAATCTAAGCCCCTAATAAAATAAAAAAAGCCCCCCAAAATAATAAAATGCCCTACCCTATACTAAATTACAAATAGCCCTTAAAAGGGCTTTCTTGCGGGGCATTGTCCCAAAGTAATCAGCTCTTTTACTGTAAAAAAAGAAATTCAACCCCCCAACATTAAAACCCACCACCCACACACCCAACCTTACTCTAAAACCCACCCAATCCCCCCTTAAAAAACCTAACACTACCCCATTGAAGATCACCCTACCTTGAGCGGGTCTTCACCCAGCCGACCAGAAGTCTTCATCCGATCCGGGCACAAGTGGTCCTCCAGCCGGGCAGAAGTCTTCATCCAATCCGGGCAGAAGAGGTCCTCCATCCGTGCAGAAGTCTTCATCAAGCGGCATCTTCTATCTTCTTCCATCCGACGAGGAGCGGCTCCATCTTGAAGACATCCGATGTGGAGCATCCTTCCTGGTAGGGATTCTATCAGGCCAAAACGGAATTAAGGTAGGAAAAATCCTATTGGCTGATGCAATCAGCCAATCGGATTGAAGTTCAATCCAGAATTTTTTCTACCTTAATTCCGATTGGCTAATAGAATACTATCAGCCAATCGGAAATTGAAGGGGACGCCCATCTTGGATGACGTAATTTAAAGGAACCTTCATTCGGCGTTAGTCCGCGCCAGATGTCTTCAAGATGGAGCCGCTCCTCGTTGGATGGAAGAAGATAGAAGATGCCGCTTGGATGAAGACTTCGGATGGACGACCTCTTCTGCCTGGATCGGATGAAGACTTCTGCCCGGCTGGAGGACCACTTGTGCCCAGATCGGATGAAGACTTCTGCCTGGCTGGAGGACCACTTGTGCCCGGATCGGATGAAGACTTCTGCCCGGCTGGGTGAAGATGGCTCAAGGTAGGGTGATCTTCCAAGGGGGGTAGTGTTAGGTTTTTTTAAAGGGGGATTGGGTGGGTTTTAGAGTAGGGGTGTGTGGGTGGTGGGTTTTAATGTTGGGGGGGTTGTATTTCTTTTTTACAGGTAAAAGAGCTGATTACTTGGGGCAATGCCCCGCAAAAAGCCCTTTTAAGGGCTATTTGTAATTTAGTATAGGGTAGGGATTTTTTATTATTTTTGGGGGGCTTTTTTATTTTATTAGGGGGCTTAGATTAGGTGTAATTAGTTTAAACTTCTTGTAATTTTTTTTATTTTCTGTAATTTAGTGTTTGTTTTTTTTTGTACTATAGTTTATTTTATTTAAAGGACAGTCTAGGCCAAAATAAACTTTCATGATTCAGATAGAGCATTTAATTTTAAACAAATTTTCCAGTTTACTTTTATCACCAATTTTGCTTTGTTCTCTTGGTATTCTTAGTTAAAAGCTTAACCTAGGAGGTTCATATGCTAATTTCTTAGACCTTGAAGGCCACCTCTTTCAGATTGCATTTTAACAGTTTTTCACACTAGAGGGTGTTAGTTCACCGTATTTCATATAGATAACACTGTGCTCGTGCCACGTGAAGTTATCTGGGAGCAGGCACTGATTGGCTAGACAGCAAGTCTGTCAAAAGAACTGAAATAAAAGGGGCAGTTGCAGAGGCTTAGATACAAGATAATCACAGAGGTTAAAAGTATATTATTATAACTGTGTTGGTTATGCAAAACTGGGGAATGGGTAATAAAGGGATTATCTATCTTTTAAAAACAATAAAAATTCTGGTGTAGGACTGTCCCCTTTAATTGTATTTAAAGGACCAGTCAACACATTAGATTTGCATAATCAACAAATGCAAGATAACAAGACAATGTAATAGCACTTAGTCTGAACTTCAAATGAGTAGTAGATTTTTTTATAACAAATTTCAAGTTATGTATATTTCCACTCCCCTTGTACCATGTGATAGCAATCAGCCAATCACAAATGCATATACGTATAGTCTGTGAATTCTTGCACATGCTCAGTAGGATCTGGTGACTCAAAAATTGTAAATATAAAAGACTGTGCACATTTTTTTTAATGGAAGTAAATTGGAAAGTTGTTTAAAATGACATGCTGTATCTGAATCATGAAAATTTAATTTAACCTGAGTGTCCCTTTAATGTTAGGTAATTGTAGTTAATTAATTTAATTAATTTAATGATAGTGTAGTGTTAGGTGTAATTGTAACTTAGGTTAGGTT
The DNA here is from genome assembly GCF_027579735.1 of Bombina bombina. Taxonomy (NCBI): domain Eukaryota; kingdom Metazoa; phylum Chordata; class Amphibia; order Anura; family Bombinatoridae; genus Bombina; species Bombina bombina. The sequence goes on along the minus strand of NC_069499.1, from coordinate 1,133,455,340 downwards.
TTATTTTAAAGGTAAATTTGTAATTATTTTAACTAGGTAGCTATTAAATAGTTATTAACTATTTAATAGCTATTGTACCTAGTTAAAATAAATGCAAAGTTACCTGTACAATAAAAATAAATCCTAAAATAGCTACAATGTAATTATTAATTATATTGTAGCTATCTTATGGTTTATTTTATAGGTAAGTATTTAGTTTTGAATAGGAATAGTTTAGTTAATAATAGTAATATTATTTAGATTTATTTAAATAATAATTAAGTTAGAGGGGTGTTAGGGTTAGGGTTAGACTTAGGTTTAGGGGTTAATAACTTTATTATGTGGCGGCGACGTTGGCGGCGGCAGATTAGGGGTTAATACATTTAATAGTCTATGTGGGCTATGGCGGTTTAGGGGTTAATACTAGAATAGGTTAATTGCGTTGTGGGCTATGGCGGTTTAGGGGTTAATAATTTAGTTATTACTTGCGGTGTGGGTTTGATGGCGGATATAGGGGTTAATAGTTTTAAATAGGCATATTGCGTTGTGGGGGGGTTGTCGGTCTAGGGGTTAATACATTTATTATTAGTAGTGATAGGGGGGATTGCGGATATAGGGGTTTTATGTTTTGGACTATTTTTGGCAGGCCAGGTTAGACTTTTACAGGAAATTTGATATTTCCTTTACTTTTCTTAGGCGCCGGCAGTTTCTAAAGTGCCGTAAGTCCCTGGCAACTCCAGAAATTTGTAATTACGCTCATTTCTGGACATCGCTAGTTATCAGACTTACGGCACTTAGGAACTGACGGCGGGGTATATGTAATACCCCGATGTGCGAGGTGAAATTACAGGCGGCTCAGGTTCCCACGCTTGCGCCAAAACCTGCGCCGTATATCGGATCGTGCCCCTAGAAATAGTGGTAGGAGAAATATATTCTAAGATGTTCATTTTAAATTTTTATATCAGACAGAGATAAGATAATGAAATCTTTGTGCTTATATTGAATGAGAAGATAATGTTATCTGTTCTCCTTGCATGTTCAGTCCATTTTAATGGGTTGTGATTTACAACAGTAAATACAGCTATTTTTTCACATACAAAAATAAGCATTTCCAAAATATTATACTCTGTAACTATAACAAGTTACTGTAAAATTATTTTTGAAAAATATATTTGAAACGAGAGCAATCAATACTACTTAATTTTAAGATCACTCTTTGACTTTCAATTTTTGCATTGTTAGCTCTTCTGCTCTTTAATGGTATAATAAGTTATTGCAAACACTTTAAGGTAAACCAATTTTACTTTACACTGTCCATTTAAGAAGAAAAAACACAAACAGCTCCCATGTATGAAGCCTTCAACCAACTAAATAGCTTTATTCTCATGACATTGTTCATGTCCATATTATAATTCAAAGATATAAAGATGCCATAGATCCCCAAATAAATTAACCTTTCATTTGGGTTCACACAAACCTTATTATGGGTAGGTAATAGGATGTGGATATGTAGCATTTCTCTAATCTGTCTCTGCATCCAGATTAGCTTTTTGTATTTGCCACCTTTAAAGGACCATTAAAGGGACACTAAACCCAAAATGTTTATTCCATTATTCAGATAGAGCATGCAATTTTAAGCAACTTTCTAATTTACTCCTATTATCAATTTTTCTTCGTTCTCTTGCTATCTTTATTTGAAAAACAAGGCATTTAAGATAAGGAGCCAGCACATTTTTGGTTCAGACCATGGACAGCACTTGTTTATTGCTGCTGTCCAATCAGCAAGGACAACCACGGTTGTTCACCAAAAATGGGCCGGCATCTAAGATTACATTCTTGCTTTTCAAATAAACATACCAAGAGAATGAAGAAAATGTGATAATAGGAGTAAATTAGAAAGTTGCTTAAAATTGCATGCTCTATCTGAATCACGAAAGAAAAAATTTGGGTTCAGTGTCCCTTTAAATAAAGTTTAAAGGGACACTGAACCCAAATGTTTTCTTTCGTGATTCAGATAGAGCATGCCATTTTAAGCAACTTTCTAATTTACTCCCATTATCAAATTTTCTTCATTCTCTTGGTATCTTTATTTGAAAAGTAAGAATGTAAGTTTAGATGCTGGTCCATTTGTTCTTGCTGATTGGTGGATTAATTTAACCGACCAATTATCAAGTGCTGTCCATGGTTCTGAACCAAACATTTTATTAAATGCCTTCTTTTTCAAATAAAGATAGTAAGAGAACGAAGAAAAATTGATAATAGGAGTAAATTAGAAAGTTGCTTAACCCCTTGAGTGCTAACGACAACTCTGAGCCGTCACAGAGTTTCCCACTCTGGTGCTAACGACGGCTCAGAGCCGTTGCTAGCACTCTCCCACATGAGGGAGATCTGGGGGCTCCCATCCGCTCCTACCCTTCCTGTTTTGCGCGGTGACGTCACACGCAATGACGTGATGACATCACCGCGCAACTTTATTAACAAACTGACAATACAAAGTATAGGGAAAGGGGGCATGCTGCTTAGATGCCTGTATCTCAGGCATCTAAGCAGCTACAGACCCCCAAGACCCACCATTGGAAAGGTAATCACTTAAACTTTCCAATGATGTAAGTCTTGGGGAAAGTGCTTAGCACTTAAAGGGTTAAAAATGCATCCTCTATTTGAATCACGAAAGACATTTTTTTGGTTATTGTGTCCCTTTAATTGCACAATTAAGAAATCCTATATTATAAAAGACAAGTGTTTGTCTGAAGCCGTCATGCGCAGTACAGACAAACACTTGGCCTTAAATTCTATTCTCATACAAGCAGCTGTGAGATAGGGAGCGCGAGCTACTCAACAGCTGTGAGGTCTGCTGCGTGAGAAGCGGCAACGCGCTCCCCAGACCTCACAGCTGTTTGTGGCCGACGGGAGCGTCGCGAGGGGCGTGGCCGGGCGTAGCGAGGGGCGTGGCCTGGCGTCGCGAGGGGCGTGGCCGGCGGGTGTTGCCGCGATGGGGCGTGGCCGGGCGGGGTCCCGCGAAGACAGAGCCAGAGAGGGAGCAGGGGGGGGGGGCAGAGAGCCAAAGAGAAGGGGGGGGGGCAGAGAGCCAAAGAGAAGGGGGGGCAGAGAGCCAAAGAGAAGGGGGGGGGCAGAGAGCCAAAGAGAAGGGGGGGGCAGAGAGCCAAAGAGAAGGGGGGGGGAGAGAGCCAAAGAGAAGGGGGGGGAAGAGAGAGCCAAAGAGAAGGGGGGGAAGAGAGCCAAAGAGAAGGGGGGGAGAGCCAAAGAGAAGGGGGGGAGAGCCAAAGAGGAGGGAGAGAGAGAGCCAAAGAGGAAAAAGAGCCAAAAAGGAGAGAGAGCCAAAGAGGGGGGAGAGAGAGCCAAAGAGGGGGGAGAGAGAGCCAAAGAGGGGGGGGGGGGAGAGAGCCAAAGGGGGGGGAGAGAGCCAAAGGGGGGGAGAGAACAAAAGAGGGGGGAGAGAGCCAAAGAGGGGAGGGAGAGAGCAAAAGAGGGGGGGGGGAGAGCCAAAGAGGGGGGGAGCCAAAGCGGAGGGGGGAGCCAAAGGGGAGGGGAGAGCCAAAGAGTAGAGAGAGCAAAGAGGAGAGAGAGCCAAAGAGGAGAGAGAGCCAAAGAGGGGGGAGAGAGAGCCAAAGAGGGGGGAGAGAGAGCCAAAGGGGGGGAGCCAAAGAGGGGAGAGAGAGAGCCAAAGAGGAGAGAGAGCAAAAGAGGGGAGAGAGCCAAAGAGGGGGGGGGGGGAGAGCCAAAGAGGGGGGGGGAGCCAAAGAGGGGGGGGGAGAGCCAAAGGGGGGGGAGAGCCAAAGAGGGGGGAGAGAGAGCAAAAGAAAGGATGGAGAGAGCCAAAGAGGGGAGAGAGAGAGCAAAAGAGGGGAGAGAGAGAACAAAGGAGAGGGGGAGAGAAAGCAAAAGAGAGGGGGGAAAGAAAGCAAAAGAGAGGGGGGAAGAGAGAGCAAAAGAAAGGGGGGAGAGAGCAAGGGGTGGGACTGCTGTTCTGAAAAAAATGGCCCGTGTACACGGGCTTTAGTACTAGTAGATAATAAAAAAACAATGCAATAGCATTTACTATTAATTTCTAATGAGCAGTATATATTTTTTTGCCATATTTTAAAGGTTCCTAATATTTTAATGCCCCTGTATGATGTGACAGACATCAGCAAAACACAGACTCATATACACTATATGGACAAAACTTTGTGGACACCACTTGTCATTATTGAGTTCAAGTGTTTCAGCCACACTTATTGCTAACGCTCATATAATCTAGCACATAGCCATGAAATCTCCATAGACAAACATTGACAGCACAATGTGTCATACTGAAGACCTCAGTGACTTTAAACCTGGCACTGTGATAGGATGCCACCTTTGCCACAAGTCAGTTTGTAAAATGTCTGCCTCACTAGATCTAGAAACAACACAAAGTGGTAGACTATGCAAAGCGTACAAATCACTTATCTCATTAAAAAGTTCCAAACTGTTTCTGGAAGCAGCATCTGCACAAGAACTGTGTGTAAATGTGTATGGAACTCAGTATGCAAGAATGGAAAACCAAAACAAAGAAAGTATTTTCTTGAACAAACTTTACTGAAGTAATGTAAGGCAGCAACAAGTAAAGCAATTTGAGTTTATAATCCAACCTGATAAATATCAAATAAAAGTATTTTACAAATGAACACTTTAAGCACAAGTCTCTCAGCAAGCATAGACTACCCAGCGGGTACTGTTGGTGAGGTCTCTTTTAAATGTCCAGAACAAGGTAAGCATACACAGGTATGAAGGTAGAGAATTACAAGTCTCTCAGCAAGCACAGACTACCCAGCGGGTACTGTTGGTGAAGTCTCTTGTAAAATGTCCAGGAACAAGATAAGTATACAAATGTATTACAGCAGAGACGCTTGGGTTCCAGGAACAGGATAAGCATACACAGGTATCACAGCAGAGTTGCTTGGTTTCAGGAACAGGATAAGCATACACAGGTATCCCAGCAGAATTGCTTTGTCTCAGCAGCAAGGTAAGCATACACAGGTATCACAGCAGAGGTGCTTTGTCTCAGCAGCAAGGTAAGCATACACAGGTATCACAGTAGAGGTGCTTTGTCTCAGCAGTAGGGTAAGTATACACAAGTATCACAGCAGAGGTACTTTGTCTTAGCAGCAAGGTAAGCATACACAGGTATCACAGCAAAGGTGCTTTGTCTCAGCAGCACGGTAAGCATACAAAGGTATCACAGCAGAGGTGCTTTGTCTCAGCAGCAAAGTAAGCATGCACAGGTATCACAGCAGAGGTGCTTTGTCTCAGCAGAAAGGTAAGCATACACAGGTATCACAGTAGAGGTGCTTTGTCTCAGCAGCAAAGTAAGCATACACAGGTATCACATCAGTGGTGCTTTGTCTCAACATCAAGGTAAGCATACACAGGTGTCACAGCAGAGGTGCTTTGGCTCAGCAGCAAGGTAAGCATACACAGTTATCAGCAGAGGTGCGTTGTTTCAACAGCATGGTAAGCATACACAGGTATCACAGCAGAGGTGCTTTGTCTCAGCAGCAAGGTAAGAATACACAGGTATCACAGCAGAGGTGCCTTGTCTTAGCAGCAAGGTAAGTATGCACAGCGATCACAGCAGAGGATACTTAGCTTCACTAGCTGGTACATACAGGTATGCCAGAAATCAGGAGCAAGAGCCAGCAAACAAGGACCTTCTTAGGCAATAACTCAGTACAGAGTGATATACTGAGCAGCCTTATATATGGACTCTGACACCTGCGCCTTCCAAGTGTGAGTCTTTGCAATCAGAGACTGGCCCTTTAAATCTAGGCAGCGTGCGGCCATGCGCACCTAGAGAGTCACAGCCATAGCTGCTTGGAGGCCTGCATTTGCCTCGGCAAGTGGCTAGGACCGGGGTAAGGACCCTGACAGTAAAGCATGCTGTCACTGGACTCTGAAGCTGTGGAAACATGTTATTTGGTGTGATCAATCAAGCTTCAATATCTGGCAGTCTCATGGAAGAATCTAAGTGTGGTGAATGCCAGGAGAAGGCTACCTACTGGAATGCATAGTGCCTACTGTAAAGTTTGGGGGAGGAGTGAAAATGGTCTGGCGTGGGTTTTTAGGGTTTGTGCTAGGGCTAAGCCCCTTAGTTTCAATTCTACAAGATACAAATATATTTTAGACAACTGGTTCTTCCAACATTATGGCAACAGTTTGGGGAAGGCCCTTTCCTGTTGCTCCTTGACTGTGAAATTGTGCAAATGAAGACATTGTTTGACAAGTTTTGTGTGGAGGAAATTGAGTGGCCTGCAGAGAGCCCTGACCTCAACCCAACTAACCATCTTTGGGATAAATTGAAACGCCAATTGAAAGCCAGACCTTCTCGTCCAGTATCACAAATGCTCTTTTTGTTTTTTTGCTGAATGAGCACAAATTCCCACAGACACAATTCAAACTTTTGTGGAAAACTTTCCCAGAAAAGTAGCAGTTATTATATCAACTCTATATTAATGGCCATGGTTTTGAAATGAGATGTCCAACAAGCTCATATAGGCTTGATGGTCATATGTCCACATACTTTTGGCCATATAGTGTATGCATATACTGTGAACTCTTGCACATGCTCAGTAGGAGCTGGTAAAATTAATAAATTGAAAAGTTTTTTTTTTTAATTGTATGCTCTATCTGAATCATGAACGTTTCATTTTTACTTTAGAGTCGCTTTATGTCATAAATGCCTCGACAAACAACAGTAAGCCAGGACAGATATATGGCAGAGCTAACAAAAGACGGAATATAGTGAGCAAGTATAAAGTGCCCACACCAATGTATCATCTTAAATCATTTATTCTGCTGACCAGTGTTAATCATTAATCTGTTGGTGTCTCTATGTGTTTCAGCTATCCTATAGAGATGCTGGAGAAGGTAGGAACAAAAAAAAAAAAGAAATATGCATCAGTGACCCAATGTAGAAGGCACAGGAAAGTGCTACTAAACAGGAAATCTAAAAGGGCTAGATTACAAGTGGAGCACTAACTACGCTAGAAGTAAGCTTTTTGCGCACATCTGGTAGCACTTGTATTACAAGTTGAAAGTAAACTGTTATCGCACGAGGGCTAACGGAATCCACGCAAGAAGCCGAAATTCAAATGGTGTACACGTTCACATATTGCCCCATAGAAGTAAAAAAAAAGTGGGGAAAAAACCTACTCACATGAATATTGCACATTTCAATATTCCTCAAATAGCAGAATATGTTCTATTCATTCTTAAATATATATTTCTACATATATCTGATGGTATTTTGGTACAATATATATCTATACACATATATATAAATATATAAATATATATATAGATACATGATTATATATACTATAAGTATATATATATATATATATATATATATATATATATATATATATATATATATATATATATATATATATATATATATAGGAATATCTATTTATAAATACTGTAGATAAACCACATTCCTCTATGTGCAGAACATTGGAATGTGAAATATTTACTATAAATACATAGTATAACACTTTATTAAATACTAGTCGATAAGCCTGCCCAGAGGTAGAAACAACCTATTTTGTAACTCTTCTTTTATATAAATATTTAAGCTACAGGTGTAGCAATACTATAATTTTAATGGACTACTGTCTTAAATATAGCAAAAATATTTTCTATATAATAAAGTACATTATTTAAATTGACTAACCGGTGCGAGGAAGGGACGTGGTTAGTCGCGAGCGACACACACGATTTGCCACGAGCGAGAGGCGTGGCTTTCCACAAACGTGCAGTGTTTGATTGACACTGATGTATATGTTAATTCCTATTAAAACTAAAATTATTAAACCCTTAACCGTCAACCACCCACATCGCAATAAACCTAATTACCCTTTTAACCCCTTAACCGTCAACCACCCACATTACAATAAACCTAATTACCCTATTAACCCCTAAACCACAAAACCCCCACATCACCATAAAGCTAATTATCCTATTAACCCCTAAACCGCAAAACCCCTACATCACAATACACCTAATTACCCTATTAACCTCTAAACCGCAAAACCCCCACATCGCAATAAACCTATTTACCCTATTAACCCCTAAACCGCAAAACTCCCACATCGCAATAAACCTAATTAATTTATTAACCCCTTTAACCGCCAAAACCCACAACGCAAATAACTATTTAAATTAGTAAGCCCCCTAACCTAACACCCCCTAACCTAACACCCCCTTAAATTAACCTAAATTACCTAAACTAATAAATTCTAAAGTTACAAAAAATAAACAAAAACTAAGTTTACAAAAAATAAAAAAAGGCTAACATTATATAAAATAAAAATTAAAATTACCAAATTTTACAAAATTAAACCTAATCCCTATGAAAATAAAAAAGCCCCCAAAATAAAAACACCCCCTACTCTAAGAATAAACTACCAGTAGCCCTTAAAAGGGCTTTTTGCAGGGCTTTGCCCCAAGATAATCAGCTCGTTTTACAAAAAAAATACACAAAGTCCCCCCCTAACAGTAAAACCCCACCCACCAAACCCCCCCAAAAATAAAAAACCTAACACATAAAAAAACCTTAAACTACTCATTGCCCTTAAAAGGGCATTTAGCTCTGTTTACTGCCCATCCCTAATCTAAAAAAACACCCCCCCTAAAAAAACCTTAAAAAAACCTAAGTCTAACCCCCAGGTTGCTACTCACCGTTCCCTGAAGCCCAGCGGAGAGATCTTCTTCCCAGATGGGTCCATCATCTTCATCCACATCGAAGGCGGTTCGGAGCGGAGATGCGGAGCGGTGTTCCAGATGTGGCGATCCTCAGAGGCAGCGATGGTCCTTGACGGCGATAGTCCTCTGGCAGTGGTTCCCGCCGGCGGTGCTCCGCTGCGGCGTGGAGGTTCCTCTTCATGCGATCGTCCCGCCGCCACACTGAAGATTAAATGCAAGGTATCCCTCCGCGGATTGCCACATCTGGAAACACTGACTCCATATCTCCGCTCCACCTTCGCTGTGGATGAAGATGATGGACCCGTCTGGAAGAAGATCTCCGCCGGATTTCAGGAACGGTGAGTAGCAACCTGGGGGTTAGACTTAGGTTTTTTTTAAAGTTTTTGGGGGGCTTTGTTTTATTTAGAAGAGCTAAATGCCCTTTTAAGGGCAATGCCCAAACAAATGCCCTTTTCAGGGCAATGGGTAGTTTAGATTTTTTAGTGTTAGGTTTTTATTTTGGGAGGTTTGGTGGGTGGGTTACTGTTAGGGGGGGACTTTGCATATTTTTTGTAAAAAAGCTGATTATCTTGGGGCAATGCCCTGCAAAAAGCCCTTTTAAGGGTTACTGGTAGTTTATTGGTGGTGAAAGAAACCACCTTCCATGGATTTTTTCACCACCCTGCCACTTTCGGAATTCACCTGGATGTAATTCTTTTGTCCTCCCGCGCTGGCCAACATTCCATTGAGGATGCGTGCGCAACTGCCGGCGGCGACGAAACATTACAAACGCAATTATAGTATAGATGAAAATGCACATGTACACATATAATATATATATATATATATACATATATACATACATACATATCATCTTTAGACATGTGTATGAATGTATCTCTATGTTAAAGCCCTCTGGTCTGCCTTTTTTTCTTAACAAAAGACCTCTTATCTTTGAGTCCTTATAACTTATTTGTGCAATATTTTTTTAATATTTTTTCTTAGATGTGTTATTATGAGTGTAGCTGTACTTTGTAATGTATTTTTGCTTTGTTTTGTGACACTTTTTTGTTAACTAGAGCTCTGAGGACAACACGGTAATCGCGTTTACTTTCAAGTTGTAATCCAACGTGCACAAACACCCTGAATAAACCCCTTTTCACTTGCGCGTAACTGTTAGCACTCCATTCATATTCTGGCCCTACATATTTTAACCAAAGGATCCTAATATGGGCAACATTTTTTATAATGTGACCTATACTTTTAATAGATAGCACAGGGATTGTTATTAGCACTCTCGTTGTGCCTGTATTACATTATTATTATTATTACTTATTATTATAAGTGGTGGGCACAATCCAAAACACCTCTGTAAAATGTATAACTTTTTAAGACCTGAAGTAAACCATTATTACTAATAGTATAGCATAGAATTACATGAAAAACTACTTGTGCACCATTGGCTATGTGCACTCTCTTTATATCGCACTATTCTCTTAGCACTCAATTGATATTCAACATACATGTTATTGCCTTATAGCATAGAGGGATTTAGTGCACCCACGCCATCAGACATGTAGATGCTATCACACCCTTGTGGATGTGTAACATGAGAGCAAAATTAGAAACGCTATTGATAGTGCTTGAGCAATGTTAATGCACAACAGTGATAATATTTTTGTGCTCCACTTGTAATCTTGCCCACAATATTTTACACCATCTACAGAGAGAAGAAAAACTGTTTTTATGTGTCAGTTTAACAGTTGTAGTGGGAAGTACACACACACACACATACACACACACAGTACATACACACACACATACACACACACACACATACACACACACACACAGACACATACAGTACATACACACACATACACACACAACATTTTTTATAACGTGACCTATACTTTTAATAAATAGCACAGGGATTGTTATTAGCACTCTCGTTGTGCCTGTATTACATTATTATTATTATTATTACTTATTATTATAAGTGGTGGGCACAATCCAAAACACCTCTGTAAAATGTATCACTTTTTAAGACCTGAAGTAAACCATTATTACTAATAGTATAGCATAGAATTAAATGAAAAACTACTTGTGCACCATTGGCTATGTGCACTCTCTTTATAGCGCACTATTCGCTTAGCACTCAATTGATATTCAACATAAATGTTATTGCCTTATAGCATAGAGGGATTTAGTGCACCCACGCCATCAGACATGTAGATGCTATCACACCCTAGGGCCTAGTGGATGTGTAACATGAGAGCAAAATTAGAAACGCTATTGATAGTGCTTGAGCAATGTTAATGCACAACAGTGATAATATTTTTGTGCTCCACTTGTAATCTTGCCCACAATATTTTACACCATCTTCAGAGAGAAGAAAAACTGTTTTTATGTGTCAGTTTAACAGTTGTAGTGGGAAGTACACACACACACACACATACACACACACACACACACACACACACAGTACATACACACACACATACACACACACATATATACACACACATACATACACACACATACATACACACATATACACACATACATACACACATACATACACACACATACACACACATACAGTACATACACACACACACATACACACACATATACACACATACACATACATACACACACACACACACACATACACACACACACACACATACACATACATACACACACACACATATATGAATATGAATATATATATATATATATATACATATATATAAATATATATAATATATATATATATATATACATACACACACAAACAAAAATACACACAAACACATACACTATAATAATACACTCTATAATATTTAGATAATAATATAATTACTATAATGTTTTTTAAAGAGCCTTTTGAAATAATTGCTATTTTTAACTGAAAAAAAAATTAAATAAAGATTGAATGGTTCTCACGGCACAACATTTGGCAGAATTCCATGTTTTTTTCTGCCTGATAATCTTATTACACCAGATCTAAGCAAATGTCTGTTTTATTTCTAGACTGTGCTGTAGAAAAAAGACCCAAGCAGCCATATGAAATTGCTTCCTTATAAAGTAGCAGTGATAGATAAACTAGTATAAATGAAATACAACTACATAAAAGTATGAAACAAGTGTTACTATGATTATATGCTTGAAACCCCCCCCCCAGATATGTTTAAAATATTATGATATTGAATCAGTGTTGTAAAAAAAACTACTAAAATTAGTGAAATGTTGTGTAAATTATAAAATTAAAAGTATTTCATGATCTAGAGCGCCCAGCATTCCTGCATTTTGCAGATAGCCTCAGTTTGAGAGTTCTATCTTTCAGTTCCTCCTGCCACCCTCTCTTCCTTTCCTACTATGGGAAACTGAGATCCACCTTAATTCTGCCTGGTGATGCCCCCTGCTTGCCATCAGAGCACCATGACTCCGCCCCCAGCATTTTCAGTCTCAGGAAATTAAAAGTAAATAAACCTGTATCTGCCTATAACTCACAGAAAAATAAGGTTTGAAATAGTTGAGAAAAAAATATCTGTGTTTGGTCCAAGTGTCTGTGCTTTGTAAATGAACACAATTATTAAAGGAACATGAAACCCAACACTTTTATTTAATGATTCAGACAGGGAATACAATTTTAAACAACTTTCTAATTTACTTCTATTATAAAATTTTGTTCGCTTGGTATCCTTTATTGAAAATCAGGGAGGTAAGCTCAAGAGCGGGCATATTTCTGCAGCACTTAGCAGTTTTGCAAGAAAGTTATATATTTTCTAGAGCACTTGTTGCCATTTAGTGCTCCAGACGTGCACTATACCTACTTAGGTATCTCTTCAACAGAGGATACAATGAGAACCAAGTAAGTTTGATAATTGATGTAACTTGAAAAAGTTGTTTAAATTTGAATGCTCTGTCTAAATTAAAACAAGGAAAATGTGTGGTTTCATGTCCCCTTACATATAGGGGCATATTTATCAAGCTCCGTATTTATTATTATTATTATCGGTTATTTGTAGAGCGCCAACAGATTCCGCAGTGCTATAAACAAAGGGGGAGTACAACAAAACAATTATAGGGATCAAATGGGTAGAGGGCCCTGCCAAGAGTTGCACTGTTGTAGTCAGCTCTTAAGAAGGTGATCTACAAACAGCTGGACTCTTAGACTTACATGCTAAGGGGGTTCAGGGGATAGCAATGGAGGAGAGGAACTGGTATAAAGAAAGGTTAGCGTAGGTTGTATGCATCCCTGAACAGTAGAGTCTTTAGGGAGCACTTGAAGCTTTCAAAACTAGGGGAGAGGTCTTGTGGAACGAGGCAGAGAGTTCCACAAGATGGGAGCCAGTCTGGACAAGTCCTGTAAACGTGAGTGCAATGAGGTAACCAGAGAGGAGGAGAGTAGGAGGTCATGAGCAGAGCAAAGGGGACGGGAGGGAGAATATCTGGAGACAAGGTCTGAGATATAGGGGGGAGCAGTGCAGTTGAGGGCTTTGTATGTCAGAGTGAGAATTTTGTGTTTGATCCTAGAGGTAAGAGGAAGCCAGTGAAGGGTTTGACAGAGAGGTGCAGCAGATGAAGAGCGACGTGTAAGGAAGATGAATCTGGCAGAGGCATTCATTATGGATTGTAAAGGAGATGTTTTTAAGGTGGAAGCGGCAGGCTTTAGCCAAGGACTGAATGTGAGGAGTGAAAGAAAGATCTGAGTCAAATGTGACCCCGAGACATTGGGCATGCGGGGTAGGGGTAATGATGGGGTTGTCGACAGTTATAAAGAGATTGGGGGGTGGAGATTTTGGAAGGGGGGGAAATTAGGGGCTCAGTTTTGGAGAGATTTAGCTTGAGGTAGTGAGAGGACATTCAGGAAGAGATGTGAGAAAGACAGTTAGTGACATGGGTTAGCAAGGAAGGAGATAGGTTTGGTGCATAGAAATAGATTTGGGTGTCGTTGGCATACAAATGATATTGGAAACCGTGGGATTTATTAGGGAACCTAGTGATGACGTGTAGATTGAGAAGAGAAGGGGACCGAGGACAGAGCCTTGCGGTACTCCGACAGAAAGTGGTGACTGGGCAGCGGAGGCCCCAGAGAAGGCTACACTAAAGGTACGGTTTGACAGGTAGGAAGAGAGCCACGAAAGGGCTGTATCACAGATGCCGAAGGATTGGAGGGTTTGGAGCAAAAGAGGGTGGTCAACAGTGTCAAAAGCTGCGGACAGATCAAGGAGGATAAGCAGAGAGAAGTAGCCTTTTGATTTTGCTGTAAGTAGGTCGTTGGTAACCTTAACAATTGCTATCTCTGTGGAGTGATGAGGACGAAATCCAGATTGCAGTGGGTCAAGAAGGGAGTTTAACGTAAGGAAATGAGATATATGTGCATATACTAGTTTTTCGAGAAGCTTTGCGGCAAGAGGGAGGAGGGAAATAGGGCGGTAGTTGGATGGGGAGGTAGGATCAAGGGAAGGTTTTTTTGAGGGTAGGTGTGACCAGTGCATGTTTCAGTGATGAGGGAAATATACCGGTGCTGAGGGAGAGTTTGAAAATGTGTGTTAGTATAAGGGCAGCAGAGAGGGAGGGGAGTAGCTGTGAGGGGATAGGGTCAAGGGGACAGGTAGTGAGGTGAGAGCACAGTATAAGTGCCGAAACTTCTTCCTCAGTAACAGGGGAGAATGAGCTAAGTTTAAGGTTATGTGGGTTGTGGTTGATTGAGAGCATTTAAGGAGGGGGGGAAGAGAATGGAATTATGTTGAGAGCTGATTTCATGATGGAGTCGATTTTGTTATTGAAGTTGCTGGCAAAGTCTTGAGCTGACAGATAAGTTGTATTAGAAGGTGGGGGAGGGCGGAGCAGAGTATTGAAAGTGGAGAACAGACGTTTTGGGTTTGAAGAAAGATTAGAGATAAGAGTAGAGAAGTGGTGTTGCTTATGGAGATTAAGGACAGAATAGTAGGAGTTCAAGATGAATTTGTAATGAAGAAAATCAGCTGAACTCTGAGATTTTCTTCAGTGCCGCTCAGCAGTACGGGAGCATCTGTGTAGGTACCGTGCCAGAGGAGTATGCCAGGGCTGAGGATGAGTGTGTGATTTCCGAGCTATGGTAAGAGGGGCGAGATTGTCAAGGACGATATAAGGGTGGAATTATAGTGGCAGATAGATTGTTCAGGGCAGGAAAAGGAGGAGAAGGATGAGAGGAGAGGGTTTGAGGGAATTAGCAAGCTGTTGCTGATCTAATGACATAATGCTTCTGTGAAGTTTGGTATGAGGAGTAGAAGGAGGGAGAGTTGTAGGGAGGGATGATATGTTGCAAGTAAGGAGATGGTGGTCAGAAAGAGGAAAGGGGGAGTTTGAGGAGTTTGAGAGAGTGCATCGATAGCTAAAGATCAGGTCAAGAGAGTGACCATCTTAGTGAGTGGGAGAATCAGTTATTTTGCAGATGAGGCAGTGGGATTGTCAAGAGGGATGTTGAAGTCGCCAAGAATGAGGGCAGGGGTGTCTGAGGAAAGGAAATAAGGTAGTCAGGCAGACAAGTGATCTAGAAATTGAGTTGAGGAGCCAGAGGGTCGGTATATGACTGCAACACGTACAGAGAGAGGGGAGAATAAGCAAATCATGTAGGTTTTGAATGAGGGAAATGTGAGGGAAGAGATGGGATGTATTTGTTGAAAGGTGCAATGAGAGGAAAGTAAAATACCTACACCACCTCCTTGTCTATTACCAGACCTAGGAGTGTGGCTGAAGTGGAGACCCCCATGTGACAGAGCAGCAGTGGATGCTGTGTCTAGGGGAGAGAGCCAGGTTTCTGTTAGGGCCAGAAGGTTGAGGGAGGAGATAAAAAGGTCATGTATAGAAGTGAGCTTGTTGCAAACAGAGTGAGAGTTCCAGAGTGCGCAAGTGAAAGCGGTAGTGGCTTTTGATGCAAGAGGAATGTGAGTAAGGTTTGCAGAGTTTTGTTTTCTGAGTCTATGGGATGGTACACATGGATTTGCACGGCTAGGCAGTGGTTGGGGACCAGGATTAGGGGAGATGTCACCAGCAGTAAGTAAAAGTAAGAGGGAGAGTGACATGAGATGAGATACGGATTTGAAGTAGTGAGACTGGTTTTGAGACGAGGTGCAGGGGGGAGAGAGAGTGTTTAGGAATAGGTAAGTTCATGAGTACAAAAGTAAGGTGAGTTTAAGAGAGCTGGGCTAATGAACAGTGCAGGTGGAGAGGGAGAAGGAGTAATTGAATAATGTAGTTTGTTATAGAGACAAGAGGTAGCAAAAATGATTATGAATATATCGAGCATTTTTACAAAAAAATAAGACACAGAATTACAGTAGCAATTGCATAAGAAAACAATAAGGTATATGAAACATAATTTTACAAAAGTACTTGCCTTGTGTCTTGCCCCTTGCCCAATCCGTATGGAGCTTGAGACCCCTTGTCTAAAGACCGCTGCTCCATAACTTGCCCGCCTGCTCTTAGGCATCGGACAGAAATCAACCCGATCGATTACGATCGGGTTGATTGACACCCATGCTAGCGGCCGATTGGCTGTGAATCTGCAGGGGCGGCATTGCACCAGCAGTTCACAAGAACTTTGTATCATGTCCGCTCACACATTAATAAATAGGCCCCATAGTCTTCTAAAAATATGCTTGAAGTAAAAAAACACTTGATTAATTAAAACAACAAACTAAAATTAGTGACCTGAATATACAAAATAATAAAATATCATCTAGATCAGGTGTGACTAACCTGTTCAGATAAGTGGCTTTATTATTTATTTAGTTTTTTTTACTTGGTGAGAAGTTGAGAACACATTTTAGAACACAATCTATTGATATGTATATATTCTCAACTTCCAAATGAAGCTTCATTTAGCTCTATGTCAAAATGTTAGCTTGTAAAAGTGTCAGACACAAATACTGAACCTTTTCAATTACTTATCCTATATTTCTTTCATTATTTATTTGCTGCTTGAAGAGAAGTAGGGGTCAATTGATTATTGTGCGGACGGACATGATACGTTGTAGCGTATCTTGTCCGCAGCACATACGCTGTCGGCATTTATCATTGCACCAGCAGTTCTTGTGAACTGCTGGTGCAATACAGCCCCCTACAGATTCGTGGCCAATCGGCCGCTAGCAGAGGGTGTCAATCAACCCGATCGTATTCGATCGGGTTGTTTTCTGTCTGCCGCCTCAGAGCAGGCGGACAGGTTATGGAGCAGCGGAGCTTGATAAATTAACCCTGTAGAGTTTATTAATCTTTACTTTTATGTTGGCATTTTCTAAATAACACATAGGAAATGCTGCAGTTATTGATTAATGTATAGTGTACTGCAGTGTGTGTGTGTAGTGTCTTTTAAGAACCTGTTTGTGTAGTATGTTTGTGTGTAGTGTGTGTGAGTGTGTAGTACTTGTGTGTGTGTAGGTGTAACACTATGGTGCAGAGCTCCTGACCATGTCACATTATGCTTGACCCACCAGGAAAATGTATGTGACTGACCAGCCTGACCAGCCAGACTTGTGGAATGGGTAGAGATCCTCTGAAAGACTTCTGTCAACATATTGCTATGTAAACATCAAAGGCAAGCATTATATTCCATTAGAAGTCCAGTGTGAAAGCATTTTGTGTTAGCTCTGGTATTTTTATAAAGCTCTTCTAATCCATTACAGAAGTTGATGTGAATTAGAAAAAAAAACACTTCAAAGAGTAAAAGATTTAGCAAAGTTAAATACGTGAAAAACAATAAGAAATGGGTTTTCAGGAACATTTTCTCATGGATTTTCTTAAACTTTGGCTAAATCAATTGATATGCAGCCATAAAAGGTGTTTTTTTACTAAAATGGACATTGTATACAAAATCTTCTGTTATGTACTGTATATCAAATCTTTATTATGGTATGAAAAGGGTCAAAGGGACAATGTGCTAAGGCAAGAAACTGAGAAGAAATCATTGTAATATAACCAGCTGCAGGAACACCCTTTTATTGGATAGATGATAAGTGGAGCGTTAATTTATTGTGCGCCCACAAATGGGCAAATTTATTGGCGGGCACATGATAAATGACCAGCCATTAAAAGTGGGCTGGTTATTGCTGCCGCAAGCTCGCGGTAGCAATTAGCACTTATAAAATTAACCAGAGATCAAATCTCTGGATTATTTTATAAATCTGTCCCAATTGCCCCCAAAATACAGTGTAGTGTATTTTATTAATAAATAAAAATTGTAGCATTTTTATTTTTTAGTAAAACAACTACTCTAGGCAGTAAATTGGGTGTAGAGTTGGCGGGTGTGGGGTGTTAGAAAAAAAATGGCACTGAGAAGTGCCTTTGCATTCTGGTCTATGGGAACTGTGTGTTTCCAGTAAATATATATATATATATGTATATGCTTTACATATATATTTATGTGTTAAGATGTATATATACACATATTAACACATAAATATATATGTATACAATGATATACATATATGTAATATTGCTACAATTGCTGCGCTACTTACCCACTTCACTGTGCTTAGCTTCTGTGCCGTCTCTGGGCTCGTTTCCATTGAGCCGTAATTCGGTTTGCGTGCGCTCACAGACCGATAAATATGCTGTTGGAAGCAATTTCGTTTATCGACTGTTTCCAATGGCGCGTTATACCTCAATATCGGCAGCCGGAGTCCCATAGAAAGTAATAGAAGCCATTAATTGATAAATTATACCAGGTTTCCAATGAAAGCGCAAACCGTTAATACACTGTCAGAGGCTGTTGATACATTGAGAAATATTACACCCAGCTCAACTAGGTGTAAAAGAGGAAAGTTTTGCTTTTTAAAAAACTTATTTTCTATTGAAATTATATAACTTGCAAATAATGCATGTGTTTTAATGTAGAAATAAATAATTATATGTAATATTTACTGTTGTCTCATGTATAGGAATAGTTGAACTTATATTCTAATAGAAATATCAGTATATATTTAAATATAATAATATATGCAAGAACATATCTACAGAATGCAAACTAGACCTATGACTAGGGCAGCAATACATATTACTTATATTTATGAAATGGTAAATATAATTTTATTAAAAAATAGTATTTGATTATTGTTAAAAATATGTATTAAAAATAAGTGTATCTTTATTTTTCTTGAGAGGTGATTACAGGTAAGGAGCACTGACGTTAAACGTAAATTCTATAGCGTAAGGTCGGGTTAC
Source organism: Bombina bombina (assembly GCF_027579735.1). Lineage (NCBI taxonomy): Eukaryota > Metazoa > Chordata > Amphibia > Anura > Bombinatoridae > Bombina > Bombina bombina. Next base: position 1,133,436,419 of record NC_069499.1, on the reverse strand, counting down.
CTTAGCAACTTATTTATTTTCAAGAAATCTGACAGATGGAAACGTTAACAGTTAACTTACAGCTACACAAAAAGAGTGACTGCACGCAATGCGCAAAATATTTCAATAGAAAAACCTGGTACTAAAATGGAGCCGTAAATTACTTCTAGCTGTCGGCCACTTCGGTAGCTTATGGCTCCATTTTTAACGACTTCATGGAAGCGAGCCCTCTGATGGCATCTGAACGATATTCCCATTGGAGCCTATGGAAGCACACTATCGTGAGCGCAATGCGACCGTGCAATGTGAACGCGAGGTTGAGTTCACATTGCACCTCACCTGTAATACCAGCTTACATTTGCGTGGCTGGTATTACAAAGTAGAGCGCAAATATCGCCTTAGCAAAAGAAATCGAGCCCTTAATAGGCTGGTCTCTCCCATCCCCACTGGTAGGTTGATTTCTGCTGCTCCATATATCTTTATATAGCCAACACTGCACTATTCATATTTTCAGTATAGATGGCAACAAAAGCAGTTATTTTAAATGGCAAAATAAAGGCCAAGGAACTATTTATAAACAATGTAATACACCTTAGCAGATAAAATGGATCAATAGAAAAATGTAACAGTAACCATAATATCATTTACGGGCATGTAGAATATCATATTACTGTGTGGAATCTCATAATTCCCTTTTTTATTTTGTTTTTTAAAAAAATATGCGGTAAGCAATATTTAATTTACCTTTTGTTAAATACAAATATTGTTTAATTAAAATGTAAACTGAACATGCCCAACATTACAAAATTGCGAAAAAATTATAAAAAATAAATCAAAAGAACAATACTTTTACAACAAGTTACTGAAATGCCTGTATGTTTACCAGCAATTTTATTAAATAATCATATAGATGCATCACATTTCACATGCCTCTTACTTCCAAACTGAACGTAATACATGTGATCAACACATCAGTAATTCTTTTATTTTTAATAAAGTACAATTAGTTGTGAGATACCTGCAACCCATTGAATATAATTTGAATATATAAAACAAAGACCCCTTACTTGAGAAATCAGTGTCCACCTTCTGTCTATGTGACTACAGACTTTTATGTAAAATCCTTCTCGCCCAATCACATAACAGTTTTGTAACTAACAGCTGTATTCAAAAAAGATATGTCACATATTTTCAAGCTTATTGTATTCCATATATTTTAAGTTATCTGCATATTTTTTATGGCTATTCAACAGCTTGTATATATGCTTGAAAACTGTACATTTTATAATGTCCCCTTTAAAGTTGCAGTGTTATTAGAGCAACTTGCAAGGTTCTTTAACTGTAGAACAGTCCATGGATACATTCAGGGCTGTATTCTCCATGAGGTACCTAGTTTGCAGGTGGATTGTACACAAGGAATTTAAAGGGATAGGAGTCAATACTCCTAAACTTGCAAGAATCAGAAAGAGTATCCTACACTAGTGGGAGCTAGCTGCTGATTGGTGCATGCACACATTTGTCTCTTGTGATTGGCTGACTAGATGTGTTCAGCTAGCTCTCAGTAGTGCTTTGCTGCACCTTCAGAAAAAGATATCAAGGGAAGGAAGCAGATTTTATAATAGAAGTATATTGGAAAGTTGTTTAAAATTGTATGCTCTATCTAAATCCTGAGAGAAAGAAAAAAATTCAGTTTCATGTACCTTTAAAATGCACAAGTGTAAATCCCTAGTCAATCCATAATGTCACATTTTATCACAAATATATTATTTAGGGACTCTTAGTAAATAAAATGTTCAAGTTATTTAAGCAGATTAAAATGCTTTAAGAATCACTGCATGCAATCCATTGACCCTCACAACATAACCACGCATTTTGCATCTGCTTCCGCAGAAGTTACTTACTTCCCCAATCCTCCGTCTCCCGCTGTTGTTTTCACTCCCCACATTCAAAACAAAAGCACATGTACCTTATGTTACCATATCTAATCCACACGTCTACTTTTTTATGAACAAGATAACATAGCCAGAATGAGGAAGAGATATGCTGGTAATCTTACATAAAAGCTTTAAAATGACATTATAAAAATAAGAGCATAGTACTACTGCAGATAAAGATGGTTCCTTCATAATTCAGAATAAACAAGATTACTATGATGAAGCCATGGAACAACTCAATGATCAAACTACTTTATGAAGTTCCAACAAAAAAAGTTTTTAAACAATGGCACTATTAAGGCAATCCCCACTGTTATTAAATACTGAGTGTAATTAATAATTTAATACACTTCAGAATTAAATGATACTGCGTGTGGGTTGGTGCTTGTGCATAAATTGAAATTTCAACAGAAAAGAAGTGGAGGTTTAAGAAACTAACCACGAGATAGTATGCACTTCTAGAACTCTATGCCCAGACTTAGGGATGGTACTTGTATGAGACGTTAAAATATAACTTTTAATAATTAATGGTTAAAATGTGTATATAAAACAAAACACACAGTGAATTAAAATTCTCAAAGTAAACTCTGTCCTATTGGTAATAAATCTATGTAGACACAAATAGTTCAATTGATGCCTGTGGTATTCATATATTATGTGTCACACTGATTGAATGGCAAAATATATAATGTCTCTGGACCAAAATGTACAGGCAATACTGCTTTCCTCAGGTTTCTGCTGGCGAAACACGTCAGTAGTGTTGGATGCCGTTTTAATGTTTTAAAGCATAACTCTGATCTTATATATAATGTTTCCTATCATACCTATTTAAGGAATTGATATTTAGGCTATCGACCGGTACCTTGCTTAGCAATATTTACGATAGATGAGTTATAATTACTCTCAGTAGTGAGTTGGCTGAATAGCAGCATGTTTATTTGAGAATGAATGGCACAGCTTTCATAGTAAAACCTAATACAGCTATCATAGTAAAACCTAGTAAAATCTAATAACAATAAGGACCGTTAACATTTAACGGACATCCGGGCACTTAGAACTCCATTAACGTACCTCCGAGACTCACGTAGCGTGCTGAAGCATATTGCAATATAGACAGCACTTTTCCATTTAAGTGTTCAATCACGAAAAACACATCTACGGCAATAACCAGCGGGAACGTGAAAGGGATACAATATATCTCTACCCTAGAGCAGCGCTACTTTAAAAGTATCGATAATACTTCGTAATACACACATAGTTATTAAGGGACATAATTATTCACAATAGTGTGTTCGGCTGAATATTAGCATATTCATTAGAGAACAAATTATATAGTTACCACAACCAAACCTAAAAACTACACTGACCGTTAATTGTTTAAGGTACATCTGGGCACACAGAACACATGTAATGTACCTCTGGGACCAATACAGCCCACTAAAGCATGCTGCAATATAGATGGCACTGCCTTATTCATGTGTTTAACCACCAAGAACACGTATACGGGAACAGCTAGCGGGAACTAGAAAGGGACACAATATTTTTACCCTAGAGCAAAGCTACCTTTAAATTGTATATTATACCCAGTGTTTCACATAAGATTATTAAAGTTTAGACTAGTGACAAGCTCTATAATCTGTTAAGTACAATAGCACAACATCTCTGACATAATATTGGTCATTACATGCAGTACCAGCGGAAGTTAATAATCAGCTCTATAAGAGCAATACCCACTGGCACATACATATCTTGCTAATGTTAGTGTTATTGTTCCAATCCATCAACAACTTTGAAGAGGTATAAAGTTATAATACATGTGACAACATAAGTATTAGAGGTAGCTACAATATACACACGCCCTATGAGATACATATGAGCAATACTAAACAGAAGTCCGAAATTCTCTCCCTAGTATAGTGATATTGTCATAATTCACTATTTAATCATACACGTCCCCTAGGGACACTCTTCTGCAATTATATTAACTGTGACATAAAGTAGACCCAATGCTACATATACTTGAAATGCTAACACAGTAATTACCAACGTATGGGGGAGCCCATTTATTTATATATAGGTTTCAGGATTATCTGAACACAATTAATGACTCAGATGTACATTACATAAAATAATAATATCCATAGAGTACGTGTGAATTGATAGCATAGACTGTAGAACCAGTAGATATTTCTTAGCGTGCAATTTAACCTATTCAGGTGAATGATCAAATTACTAGCACCTATCCCTCAGTAGCTGTTGCATCTCAAACTAGACACTAGTATATTATCCACAACATCTAGCTGCGGGGGACTGTGCAGATTTACTTATAGCCTCAGTTTACTCCTTACCTCCATTATCCGGAGTATAACTGACAATTTAGAAGGCATATGCTAGTTTACATTGAATGAATCAAACATATAGTAGGCTTTTGAAGTACAAAATATATATTACATAATTTGTAAACATGCTCCTATTATTGATATAATAAAATACTCTTGTCTAGACCTCACACACCTACAGGCAATATTTATACATGCCAATGTTAATATCTTGCAAAGTATTGAATTATATGAATACTTGCATTTATAACTGAGGTCCACAGTACTTCACATTAACCACATAGTATAATATACTAACTTATTCTTAAAGGAGGCACATAGAGTATATATAAACATGTAAGTGCACTGCAATTTACCTTAATAGGTAGTACCTGAACAAGATCACCTTTACAATGCTCATGTACACCCTATAACTGTAGGTTATCCAAGCACAAGTAAACATATTTGAAGGCTTATAAGTGTGGGTTATTACCTAGACCAACCACATCGTGAAGGTATTTTACCCACAACCCATCTTATTATATTTAGAGGAAACCAGTATTGCCTGTACATTTTGGTCCAGAGACATTATATATTTTGCCATTCAATCAGTGTGATACATAATATATGAATACCACAGGCATCAATTGAACTATTTGTGTCTACATAGATTTATTACCAATAGGACAGAGTTTACTTTGAGAATTTTAATTCACTGTGTGTTTTGTTTTGTGTACACATTTTAACCATTAATTAATAAAAGTTATATTTTAACTTCTCATACAAGTACCATCCCTAAGTCTGGGCATAGAGTGCTAGAAGTGCATACTATCTTGTGGTTAGTTTATTAAACTTCCACTTCTTTTCTGTTGATACTTTATGAAGTTGTCCAACAATTCCACAGAACCTTAAAAGGTAGGGAAATTTTTGACAAGAAATTAATGGATTTCTTGTTTCAATATAACCCAATTTCAGCTAACTTCAGATAAGTACCTAAGATACACAAAGATCAATTAAAACCACCAGGTAGGCACATAATATTTGGGGTTGAGATCCCGAAATTAACATTTAGGTGAATGGCTAAACAATATGTTGCAACCTGTTGGAGAAGTTAGTCATTTCTAAGAAAGCAGAATCAAAATGTGCTTTGTAAATGTGTTGTTTTAATCTATTTAAATATAATGAATGTTTATTTACTTAGATGCCCTGTATGCTATATGTATGACATAATGTAATGTTACAGATTTACACTCCAAATGAAAGTCAATAACCACTAATTATTGTAATTATGAATTATATTCTATTAATAAAAGATGTGATGGTGGGGAGTTTAATTTCAGAATGCCAATTAAAGGGATATAAAAGCTCTGATATGTTAAATGTAAATGTTAATATAAATTTGACGTTTCAAGACCAGTTTTGAATTTTCAAATTTGACACCTCAAGGCACTTTATTATGCCCTGGAATGGCATTTTGGACATCTCTGCAAGTATTTAGAGACTAATTGGAAATATTCTATTATCTTGTACTTGGACTCTCCAAAATGGCCACAGTAGACATTTTAGAGGCGTATTAACATACATGGGGGTAGATTTATTAAAGTGAATGTAAACTTGAGCATACTCCCTCAAGTCATAGGATAGAATTTTAAAAATTAGTGAGACTTTCATTCATCAAATTGGTAATATATCTGGACCTTCTGCGATTTTTAGCTTTTAATGCTATAACGATAAGCGCCGTTCCTCCACCTGCCATAGTCCTCAATTGATTGACAGATTACGAATCTGCAATCCACTAATCGTTGTTTGCCCCCCGGGGCATTCATCCCCTTTGCACAAACCTCACGGACTGGGGGGAAAACAACAATTAGTAGATTGCAGATCGTCATCTGTCAATCAATTGAGGACTGAGGCGGGCGGAGGAACAACGCTTATTGTTATAGCATTAAAAGCTAAAAATCTCTGAAGATCCAGATATATTACCAATTTGACGAATGAAAGTATCACTAATTTTTTAAATTCTATCCTATGACTTGAGCAAATACGCTCAAGTTTACATTCACTTTAAGCAGCAGATACTGCAATCTACCCCCAAAGTTTCTGGCTAGCTAGCTTCTCCTTAACTCTCTGCCACCTTTTAGGTGGCGGACTGCAATCATTCCGATCAGATACAATTGGGATGATTGACACCCCCTGCTAGTGCCCGATTGGCCGCGAATGTGCAGGGGCGGCATTGCACAAGCATTTCACCAGATATGCTTGTGCATTGTTAAATGCCAACAGTGTATGCTGTCGGCATTTAGCGATGTTGGCCGGACATGTTTCACTACAACTAATCATATCCGCCAACCATTTGATAATTCGGCCCCATGGTGTTGATTTGTTAAAGCTCTATTAATCACTGTTCTATTGGCCATCTGCAGTGGACAGGGCACATGTATCTATGAATATGTTGAAATACATATGTATATGTGTTGAGTACTAGATATTAGGGATGGTCAAATGTTTCGCAACATTCGAAAAATGAAACAAATTTTAACACATTCGTTCATTCGAATCGAATTTCGAATATTTACATAACATTCTAACATTCGATTTTCGAATGTTAGGTTTCGAATTTTACGATTACATTCGAAAATATTAGTTTTGAAAAATTTGAATTTATATTTGTAATAGTATTTCTAATGCTTTCTTTAAATGTAATATTCGAATTCGAAAAATTTGAATTTATTTGTTTGTAATAGTATTTCTAATGCTTTCTTTAAATGTAATATTCAAATTATGCAATATTTTATATAGAAATATTCGAAATTATATATTTGTATCTATTATGTATCAATTTACTAGATTCCCTCCCTACCACATGAACTATTGAACTTCTGAATAGTATTTGTTAAAAAGAAAGTTACATTTGAAATTTTGAATGTGGACATTCGATATAATTATAAACATTCGAATTCGAAAGTGACATTCAAAAACTGTAAACAGCATTCGATTATAGAATTTTTAAGAATATTCGTTCTTATGAACATTCGGATTTATATTTCGAATTTCAGTAATAACATTCGTTCTAACATTCGAATTCAGAAATTTACACATTCGCCCATCCCTACTAGATATCCTGTACAGTTAGGAGATCTGCAGATAGTGGGGCATCAGGACCCTAACATCTACAAATGGCGTGTATCATGAATTCAAAAAGATCTATTTCTAATTCGATTCTATTCTTATCACTGCTAAACCATCTCTCTCGTTTAGCCAAAAATAGAGCTAAAAAGGATGCTGTTGATTCTGTTCTTTTCAACAAAGGATACCAAGAGAGCATAGTAAATATAATAATAGAAGTGGATTTAAAAGTGTATTAAAATGACATGCTTTACCCTAAACCATGCAAGTTTAATTTTGACTTTCCTATTCCTTTAGGTTTAAACTGTTGTACTATTTTAAGCACACTCCAGATATGCAAAAGCAAAATACTTTATTAGTGCGTGGATAATACACATGTTTCTGCCAGGATATTTGTGTGTGTATGTATGCTTGTGTGCACGTATATGTGCTTTGTGTGTGCACATGCGTTTGTGTGCACATGCGTTTGTGTGTGAATGTGAGTGCACTGTGTAATATTAATGGAAAGCTTTTTGTTTCAGAGAATAAGAAGACATGAGAACATTTATAGATAATTTATGAACGGACAGAAATGCTGGTAGATACTATAGAATATTCTTCAAATTTGATTTTTACTGTTGAACCCAGGTTAGTTGACTAAAATACTTTTACTCCAATATGGATTATGATAAATGTATTGTTTTAAACTGTAGATATTATCACAATATGCAAGGTAAAAAAAAAAACAAACAAACAAAAAAAACATTTGCATCAATAGGCAGAATAACACTGGTCTCCTACCCAGGTGATGACGCCCAAGTGTTATTTAAAGGGATAGTTCCCTATGTCATTTAAGAAATCAAAGATGTCTTCAATAAGATTACTCTCTACTCCACTGTATTGTTCAGTGTTAATAATCTGCAAATATCTAGCGAGTTACAGCTTTTGAAGATTTATTGTATATTTTTCTCAGAAGTATAAATTATAGTATACATATTTCAGACTGCCCATAGGCCTATCATGTACTTCAAGTAGCCTTTGGCATCTATTTATCAAAGCATCGACTTTCTTGCATTCGACGACACCAATATGCTCGCCTAAGATCGCCTAACATCGCGGCCGCAGACCTGAATGCGTTCTCCAAAGTTACCAAAAAAGCTGTCAAAAAGCCGCGCATCAAGTACGGGGCAATGAGCAGCGTACTGTTGTTAACTAACAGTCATCGATCTCGCTGCTCTTCGGCTTTTTTTCAGCTTTCTTGGTACCCTGTCACTAAACACCCACACTATACTATACTGTTTACCCCCTATACCGCCACTCCCGGAGCCCACTGCAACTCTAATAAAGTGTTTAACCCCTATACCGCCGCTCCTGGAGCCCACCGCAACTCTAATAAATGTATTAACACCTAAACCGCCATTTACGGACCCCGCCGCAACTAAATAAAGTGTTTAACCCATAAACCGCCGCTCCCGGAGCCCACCGCCACCTACATTATACTTATTAACCCCTAATCTGCGGCCCCCTACACCACCGCCACCTACATTATATTTATTAACCCTAATCTGCCCCCCCTACACCGCCGCCACCTACCTACATTTATTAACCCCTAATCTGCCGCCCCCAACGTTGCCGACACTATATTACATTTATTAACCCCTAAACCTAAGTCTAACCCTAACACCCCCTAACTTAAATATACTTTAAATAAATCTAAATAAATATCCCTAGCATTAAATAAATTATTTAAAACTAAATACTTACCTATAAAATAAACCCTAAGGTAGCTACAATATAACTAATAGTTACATTGTAGCTAGCTTAGGATATATTTTTATTTTACAGGCAACTTTGTATTTATTTTAACTAGGTACAATAGTTATTAAGTAGTTATTAACTATTTAATAACTTCCTAGTTAAAATAAATACAAATATACATGTAAAATAAAACCTAACCTAAGTTACAATTACACCTAACACTACACTATAATTAAATAAATTCCCTAAACTAAATACAATTAAATACAATTAAAACAATTATCTAAAGTACAAAAAAAACAAAAAACTAAATTACAGAAAATAATAAAATAATTACAAGATTTTTAAACTAATAACACCTATGCGGGGCATTGCCCCAAAGTAATCAGCTCTTTTACCTGTAAAAAAAAAATTACAACCCCCCCAACATTAAAACCCACCACCCACACAACCAACCCTACTTTAAAACCCACCCAATCTCCCCTTAAAAAAACCTAACACTAACCCCTTGAAGATCACCCTACCTTGAGAAGTCTTCACCCAACCGGGCCGAAGTCCTCCACGAATCCGGCAGAAGTGGTCCTCCAGACGGGCAGAAGTGATCCTCCAGACTGGCAGAAGTCTTCATCCAGATGGCATCTTCTATCTTCATCCATCCGGCGCGGAGCGGCTCCATCTTCAAGACATCCGACGTGGATCATCCTCTTCTAACGACATCCGATGACTGGATGAATGTTCCTTTAAATGATGTCATCCAAGATGGCATCCCTTGAATTCCAATTGGCTGATAGAATTCTATCAGCCAATTGGAATTAAGGTAGGAAACATCCTATTGGCATTCAATCCTATTGGCTGATCCAATCAGCCAATAGGATTTAGCTCGCATTCTATTGGCTGATTTGAACAGCCAATAGAATGTGAGCTCATCCTATTGGCTGATTGGATAAGCCAATAGGATTGAACCTCAATCCTATTGGCTGATTGCATCAGCCAATAGGATTTTTCCTACCTTTATTCCGATTGGCTGATAGAATTCTATCAGCCAATCAGAATTCAAGGGATGCCATCTTGGATGATGTCATTTAAAGGAACATTCATTCAGTCATCGGAAGTTGTTAGAAGAGGATGCTCCGCTTCGGATGTCTTGAAGATGCTCCGCTTCGGATGTCTTGAAGATGGACCCGCTCCGCGCCAGATGGATGAAGATAGAAGATGCCGCCTGGATGAAGAGTTCTGCCCATCTGGAGGATCACTTCTGCCCGTCTGGAGGACCACGTCTGCCGGCTTTGTGGAAGACTTCGGCCCGGTTGGGCGAAGACTTCTCAAGGTAGGGTGATCTTCAAGGGGTTAGTGTTAGGTTTTCTTAAGGGGGGATTGGGTGGGTTTTAGAGTAGGGTTGGTTGTGTGGGTGGTGGGTTTTAATGTTGGGGGGGTTGTAATTTTTTTTTTTTTTACAGGTAAAAGAGCTGATTACTTTGGGGCAATGCCCTGCAAAAGGCCCTTTTAAGGGCTATTTGTAATTTAGTGTAGGGTAGGGCTTTTTTTTATTTTGGGGGACTTTTTTATTTTGCTAGGGGGATTAAATTAGGTGTAATTAGTTTAAAAATCTTGTAATTATTTTATTATTTTCTGTAATTTAGTGGGGGGTTTTGTACTTTAGATAATTTTATTTAATTTTATTTAATTGTATTTAGTTTAGGGAATGTATTTAATTTTAATGTAGTGGTAGGTGTAATTGTAACTTAGGTTAGGTTTTATTTTACAGGTATATTTGTATTTATTTTAACTAGGAAGTTATTAAATAGTTAATAACTATTTAATAACTATTGTACCTAGTTAAAATAAAAATAAACCCTAAGCTAGATACAATGTAACTATTAGTTATATTGTAGCTAGCTTAGGGTTTATTTTATAGGTAAGCATTTAGTTTTAAATAGGAATCATGTAGTTAATGATAGGAATATTTATTTAGATATATTTAAATTATTTTTAAGTTAGGGGGTGTTAGGGTTAGACTTAGGTTTAGGGGTTAATAAATGTAATATAGTGGCGGCGGTGTAGGGGGGCAGATTAGGGGTTAATAAACATAATGTAGGTGGTGGTGGGCTCCGGGAGCGGTGGTTTTGGGGTTAATAGGTTTTATTTAGGTGGTAGCGGTGTCGGGGCGGCAGATTAGGGGTTAATAAGTATAATGTAGGTGGCGGCGGTGTAGGGGGGACCGATTAGGGGTGTTTAGACTCTGGGTACATGTTAGGGTGTCAGGTGTACACGTTCCCATAGGAATCAATGGGATATCGGGCAGCAGCGAACATAAGCTCTCGCTGCTTTCCGACTCCCATTGATTCCTATGGCATCCGCCGCCTCCAGGGTGGCGGATTGAAAACCAGGTATGCTGGGCCGGAATAGTGCCAAGCGTACCTGGTGGATATTTGATAACTACCAAAAGTAGTCAGATAGTGCCGAACTTGCGTTCGGAACATCTGTAGTGACGTAAGCATCGATCTGTGTCGGACTGAGTCCGGCGGATCGTATGTTACGTCACCAAATTCTACTTTTGCCGGTTTGTAGGGTTTGATAACTAAGGCGAATCAGGCTCGCCACAAATAAGCTGCGGAATTCCAGCGTATTTGTGGTTGACGGCTTGATAAATACATGCCTTTGAATTAATTTGTCTACTCATAAGCCAGGACATATATTGGGTACACCACTTGATCAAAGGTGGATGGCAAAGGCCTCTGGTTCTCTTTAGAGACCTGCACAGCCCAGTTCATCAGGAAGATGATAGTATTAGTAAACATCATTCTGTAAAAATATTTGATGCTGCAAAATAAAAGTTATGGGGACCAGTTGTTCTAAAGTCTTTTGTCACAGTACACTAATCCCTATTTAAAATACCTATTTGTTTAAATTATATTGCTTTTTTCAAGCTTTAATAGGACATGGGAAGTAATGCTTAATTCCTATATGTAAAAAACTGTAATTTCTTTACCACTGCCGAGAGACTTATACTGCAATATAATATACACATAAATGTATATACTGTACATATAAAATGTCAGAGCTGGCAATTTGTTATTGTATCTTCACATACATGTCAGCATTTTAATGCATGCCCTTTGTCATCATTTGGATGATCTCACTTTAAATGTTTGTTTTTGCCTTTCTTTCTCTTAGGTAAAACGTTTAATCATGATTTTAAATCCTAAAACATAAGATTGTAGAAAACTCACATATACAGCCTATAAATTCCTTTACAAAAATGACAACCTAACAGTGACAATTGTTTTCATTATAGCCCCCTGTCCCTCAAATATGTGACAGCTAAAAAGACATATTTATCACAACATACTAATCTTCTCTATGGTAACGCATACCGATACCATACTGAGATTTAGAGGTCGCAGGGAGGATCAGGGTGGAACGGAATTTGGGACTGGGCCCAGTTTACTGCTTTCTCAAGAGTTTAATAAGCAGCTAAATGTATAAAGTTCAGCATACAAGGATCAGTACTGATCTGTGAGACTGTGCTGAATAAGGACAAAGGCTTCTTGCGAATTCTTATCTTGCTATTAGTTTGAATACATTGTGCAACTCCTAGCTGCAGCTAGTGTACAAGCAGAAAATACAAAGTGATTGCATGGTACAGTTTGTAAAAAAAGGAAGAGACCAAGTGATATTTATTTATTTATCAGTATCTTTATGACTCATAACTTCTATTAAACAGAACTTAGAATTCAGTTCTAGCTCGAAGACTCTGGGTTTCAAAACAAATTAAAGGGGTGTGGGTGTAGAAGGTTCTTGTTAGTTTTACACACACACACAGTAATCCATTTTAATACAACAGCACCTCTTAGTACACTGCTGTAATATTTTGGCCAAATCTTGCAGGAGAAAAATCTCACTGAAATTACATTTTTCTGTTATCAATATTATGGAGAACAAAATGCTGCCCACAGCACTATGTACAAATGAAGGTATTATTATCATTGGTTATTTGTAGAGCGCCAACAGAATCCACAGCGCTATAAACATAGGTGGAATACAAGGAAACATTTATAGGGATCAGACGGGTAGAGGGCCCTGCCAAGAGTCGCACTGTTGTAGTCAGCTCTAAAGAAGATGATCTACAAACAGCATGGCTCTTAGGCTTACATGCTAAGGGGGTTCAAGGGGATAGCAATGGAGGAGAGGAAACATTATAAAGAAAGGTTAGTGTAGGTTGTATGCATCCCTGAACAATAGAGTTTTTAGGGAGCGCTTGAAGTTTTCAAAACTAGGGGAGAATCTTGTGGAGCGAGGCAGAGAGTTCCACAAGATGGGAGCCAGTCTGGAGAAGTCCTGTAAATGGGAGTGTGAGGAGGTAACAAGAGAGGAGGAGAGTAGGAGGTCATAAACAGAGCGAAGGAGACGGGAGGGACAGTATCTGGAGACAAGGTCTGAGATATGGGGGGAGCAGTGCAGTTGAGGGCTTTGTATGTCAGAGTGAGAATTTTGTGTTTAATCCTGGAGGCAAGAGAAAGCTAGTGAAGGGATTGGCAGAGAGGTGCAGCAGATGAAGAGCGACATGTAAGGAAGATGAGCCTGGCAGAGAGTTCCACAAGATGGGAGCCAGTCTGGAGAAGTCCTGTAAATGGGAGTGTGAGGAGGTAACAAGAGAGGAGGAGAGTAGGAGGTCATAAACAGAGCGAAGGAGACGGGAGGGACAGTATCTGGAGACAAGGTCTGAGATATGGGGGGAGCAGTGCAGTTGAGGGCTTTGTATGTCAGAGTGAGAATTTTGTGTTTAATCCTGGAGGCAAGAGAAAGCTAGTGAAGGGATTGGCAGAGAGGTGCAGCAGATGAAGAGCGACATGTAAGGAAGATGAGCCTGGCAGAGAGTTCCACAAGATGGGAGCCAGTCTGGAGAAGTCCTGTAAATGGGAGTGTGAGGAGGTAACAAGAGAGGAGGAGAGTAGGAGGTCATAAACAGAGCGAAGGAGACGGGAGGGACAGTATCTGGAGACAAGGTCTGAGATATGGGGGGAGCAGTGCAGTTGAGGGCTTTGTATGTCAGAGTGAGAATTTTGTGTTTAATCCTGGAGGCAAGAGAAAGCTAGTGAAGGGATTGGCAGAGAGGTGCAGCAGATGAAGAGCGACATGTAAGGAAGATGAGCCTGGCAGAGAGTTCCACAAGATGGGAGCCAGTCTGGAGAAGTCCTGTAAATGGGAGTGTGAGGAGGTAACAAGAGAGGAGGAGAGTAGGAGGTCATAAACAGAGCGAAGGAGACGGGAGGGACAGTATCTGGAGACAAGGTCTGAGATATGGGGGGAGCAGTGCAGTTGAGGGCTTTGTATGTCAGAGTGAGAATTTTGTGTTTAATCCTGGAGGCAAGAGAAAGCTAGTGAAGGGATTGGCAGAGAGGTGCAGCAGATGAAGAGCGACATGTAAGGAAGATGAGCCTGGCAGAGAGTTCCACAAGATGGGAGCCAGTCTGGAGAAGTCCTGTAAATGGGAGTGTGAGGAGGTAACAAGAGAGGAGGAGAGTAGGAGGTCATGAGCAGAGTGAAGGGGACGGGAGGGACAGTATCTGGAGACAAGGTCTGAGATATGTGGGGAGCAGTGCAGTTGAGGGCTTTGTATGTCACAGTGAGAATTTTGTGTTTAATCCTGGAGGAAAGAGGAAGCTAGTGAAGGGATTGGCAGAGAGGTGCAGCAGATGAAGAGCGACATGTAAGGAAGATGAGCCTGGCAGAGGCATTCATTATGGATTGTAAAGGAGCTAGGCAGGCAGCTGGGGAGACCAGAGAGGACAGAGTTGCAGTAACCAAGGCGGGAAAGGATGCGAGAGTGGATTCAAATCTTAATTGTGTCTTGTGTAAGGAAATGTCTAATTTTAGAGATGTTTTAAGGTGGAAGCGGCAGGATTTAGCAAGGACTGAATGTGAGGAGTGAAAGAAAGACCTGAGCCAAGTGTGACCCCCAAGACATCGGGCATGCGGGGTAGGGGTAATGATGTATTTGTCGACAGTTATAGTGCGAGATTGGGGTTGGAGATTTTGGAAGAAGGGGGGAAATAAGGAGCTCAGTTTTGGAGAGATTTAGCTTGAGGTAGTGAGAGGACATCTAGGAAGAGATGTGAGAAAGACAGTATTATTACCTATGTAACCCTAGGTGTGTACAGTGCAATGTAGAAGCAGAGAACAGAGAGAGGCGCCTTATGGGACAGTATCGTAGTGTCGCTAATATGCAGATAGAGGCAGACAGCACACACAGGTGGAAGAATACTCACAAGTGAGGCGGCATAAACGTATGCCAAACTAGACAGGACGGAACCTTAGTCGCCCGCCAGACGGTCCAATGGGAGAAAGACTCTCACGTTCCAGTGGTCCAATCCGCTACGGCGGACAAAGGCAGACGTCAGGTGCCCACAGCGTCTAACACATATGAGTTCATGCTGATAACAGGCTGCAATGTCTGTGCTCAGGAAGAAGGTTCCCTTATTCACTCCAGTTACATCAATACCTGATATCTCTCAGTGCTCTGGCCGTGTCCAGCTACAGCTCCACAGGAAGTAAATGGGAGGAGACTCCTCCCATTTACTTCCTGTGGAGCTGTAGCTGGACACGGCCAGAGCACTGAGAGATATCAGGTATTGATGTAACTGGAGTGAATAAGGGAACCTTCTTCCTGAGCACAGACATTGCAGCCTGTTATCAGCATGAACTCATATGTGTTAGACGCTGTGGGCACCTGACGTCTGCCTTTGTCCGCCGTAGCGGATTGGACCACTAGAACGTGAGAGTCTTTCTCCCATTGGACCGTCTGGCGGGCGACTAAGGTTCCGTCCTGTCTAGTTTGGCATACGTTTATGCCGCCTCACTTGTGAGTATTCTTCCACCTGTGTGTGCTGTCTGCCTCTATCTGCATATTAGCAACACTACGATACTGTCCCATAAGGCGCCTCTCTCTGTTCTCTGCTTCTACAGATATCTGCCATTATCCTACTTTTGGGAGTGCTGCCGTCAGATCGGGTGGCCTGCGGTGTGGTATTACCTTGCCTCCCCCGAGACTGGTTTTGGTTTATGTGTTTTGCATCTCATATTTGCGCACCTCAACAAGGACTCAATCCTCGTTTTATCTGACAGTGCAATGTAGAATAATCTTAAACTGACATAGAAGGCAAAGTATTATTACCATTCCCTTGGTATCCTTTTTTTTAAAATGTGCTCCTTACTAAGAGACTACACCTTCATGTTTTCTGTGTGAAAATGTCAAGTCCATGGGGTCAATGTATCAAGCTCCGTATGGAGCTTGATGCCCCTTGTTTCTAGTGAGTCATAACTTGTCCGCCTGCTCTGAGATGGCGGACAGAAATCAACCCAATCAAATACGATCAGGTTGATTGACACCCCCTGCAGGGGGCGGTATTGCACCAGCAGTTCACAAGAACTGCTGGTGCAATGATAAATGCTGACAGAGTATGCTGTCGGCATTTATCGATGTGCAGCAGACATGATATGCCACATCGTATCATGTCCGCTCGTACTTACATAAATACACCCCCATGTCCTAAATAAATCAAGGTTTTATTTCCATATTTAAGGCAGTTGTCCTTATCAACCAGTTAGCTTTTACATTATATTTTTCATGGAAAAAAAGGGATTTTGAGAGGTGTAAATGTAGTTTTTTATGTGTATGATAGAAAACAATGTATCTTTAAACTTAAAACCCCCATTTATTTAAAATGTTAATAAACATTTAAATTTGTATCTGTAATAGATGTACTTCTTGCTCTTCTTTGCTGATATGTACCTCCTTTCTATGGGAGCATATTTAGACTCATAAGAAAACATGTGTCTTGAGCACTAAATGTATATTATTGTTACAAACATTGTTGCAAACACTGTTGTCAGTTCTTAAAGTGAGAGTAAACTTAAAATTAAACTTTCATGATTCAGATAGTACATACAATTTTAAACACCAATATATTTATATTATAACATTTCCTGTGTTCTCTTTGTATCCTTTGTTGAAGAATAAGCTCAGGAGCAGCATTGCACTACTGGAAGGTAAAAGAAAGTGCAGGGCGACTAGCCTGGAGCGTAGCTAAGGGTTAAGGCCTGGTTGGTTGAGTGAGTGCTGCTGCTGTGTGTGTATTTGTTACAATGTTGCATTATGTTGGGAGGGGTTACCAACCTTATATATGGGATGTGCAGGGAGTCCACTTCCTCTTTGTTCCGGTGGATCCCTGGAAGCTCTTTCTACAGAACGGTTTACAGCAGATTTCCAATGGAAGGCAAATCTGTGGAGTGGGAAGAGATGGATCTTGATGATATCGAATGCGTTGCACCATTCCCATCAGGGACTATCACGGTGGGTCAGGGCCATGTTTCTGGGCTGTCTATTCCCACTTCCCCCTCAGCTGGGGAGAGTAGTCCTAACTTGTACCCTTCTCCTGTATGGGGGGAGTTGGTTGAGGAGGCTAGGCCTGCCTAGGCTTATCAGTCGGTGGGCCTGGACCTTCAGTCCCTGGTCGCGGGGGGGTGCTGGGCCTGAGGTGCATGGTGCTGGCGTAGGCCTTAGGCAGGGGTCCCAAATATTAGGAGCTAGGGGGTTCCAGGAGAGCTCGGGATTTTGTTTCAGGGAGGGCTTTGTAGGCCCGGTAACCAGTGGCGTGGGTAGTGGGAGCATTGCAGCCTTACCTGCGTCGGTGGTCCTTTCCGGGGAATCTGTTGCAACAGCAGTGGTGCTTCTGCAGTCCTTGGCGTCGGTCCTCACGGGGGTGGCATCGTTGGGTGCGGTGGTGGTGCAGTCCCAGACTTCCATTCCACGTGGTGCGCAGGCCTCTGTCCGGTCTTCGACGTTTTCACCATCCAAGATGGCCGCCGCATCGACTTCTGGTTACGTCGTGCGTCCCAACGTCACTTCTGGTGACGTCACTTCTGCCTGTGGCAGTCAAATCTTGGTAGTCGGGCAGAGCGGATCGTCCCCCTCAGGCTCCGGTGGTAAGAAGAGAGTTCCACGGAGAGACACCTGCTCAGGGGGGCAGACATGTTAGCCATCTTGAGGCTAGGGGGGCACACTCAAGGCTGGTCGGGGTTACGGCTGATGTCAGACAAGGGGCAAATGTGACTCAGGATACGAGACAGCAAGTGCATCCGGGGAGCTCCGTGGGTGCCACGCAGCAAGGTGTGCGCACAAGGGCTTCGACAACAGCTAGCAATAAAGGAGGGGAGGCCGTTAAGGCACCCTCCTCATGCTCGCGGCCTAACTCAGGTGGTAGCAAGGCCAAAGTGGCCCCCTCAAGTTAAAGGCCCCTGCGGCTAGAGCAGGGCCTAAGGGGTCTCGCACAACTGCGGCCCTCGTTAGCGGTGCTGTTGGTCTGGAGCTGCATGCAGAAGGCCTGCAGGGTGCGGTATTGCCCAGAAGAACTGTAACGGCCAGGTCAGGGCAGGTAGTTACGAGAGGGGCGGGGAAGAGGGGGCACGCTAGTATTAGTGCTATCACAGATGAAGACCTAGTGGGTACTGACAGGGGGACAGTTAGCCCTGCCAGGGTGGTGAAGCCACAAGGGCGCAACAGGGCCGTTACATTTTTTGGACGATTATCAGTTTAGATGCTCGAATT
Organism: Bombina bombina; assembly: GCF_027579735.1. Classification (NCBI taxonomy): domain Eukaryota; kingdom Metazoa; phylum Chordata; class Amphibia; order Anura; family Bombinatoridae; genus Bombina; species Bombina bombina. The sequence continues at coordinate 1,133,417,718 of NC_069499.1, read as the reverse complement.
TGCTGACAGTAACCATTGCTGAGATTTCTATTGTCTTTGACTATATTTTATACAATAACCTTCTTCACTTTCTCCTTCTATATATGGCTAGCTATTTGACAGAACAGATATGGATGACCCTACTCACTCTCCTTATCATTTTGCCCCTATAATTAGAACATGTATGTGACAGTTCTTCTGCCAGCGGCCCGGGGTGGAGGAGTATATACATAAAAAATAGAAAACATGGGGATTGTACTAGTAGGAGATTTTAGTTGTTGTCACCACAGCACACACTACAACATAATTCTATATGGTATTTCCACTAATTTAGAACATTATATGATATGCCCAGCTAGATATTACTTTCCTTTTCCTTTGGGAAATAGACTGGGCCAGGCTTGTTTAATACTGCAGGGGTCTATTTCTTACTGAACTTTGTTTCCTAATCTCATACAGTGGAGGCTCCTCCATGTGTGCACTCCCGCACGTGCCTCCCTGTCAGATGTTGAGAGAAAAAAAAAATATGGGAATAAAATATAATTTTTCCAATAGCCCCCTATTGGAAAAATTATATATATATTTTTTTTTAACTTCCAAAAAAATCATAAAATATAATTTTTCCAATAGCCTCCTATTGGCAAAATTATATTTTATTTTTAACCCCCAAAAATCTATTTCTTATCATGTATTCTTTAAAATATAAGCCCAAAAAAATGTTGTGTGTGTTTTTTTTATTTCTATCGCACGTGCGGTTAGAGCCCTATGATGCCTGTCAGTGATGTCTATGTGTTCACTGCAGGCATCTGGGCCAGCCTCAAATGCTTCTATATCAATCCCTGATCGCACACACTGAACTGTGCGAAAGTGGGGAGGGACATGTTCAGCCTGTGTTCTGATAGGCTGCACGCCACGATGCCGTATACGTCATCACGGCGAGAGTGGGGAGGGACATGTTCCGACTGTCAGTTCCTCAGTAGTTCAGCCTGTGGCACTTGTTGCAACTTGCAGCTCGCTGATAGGCTGCACGCGACGATGCCGTTACGTCACCATGGCTCAGCCTCCTCCCCCGCATCAACGGCGCGAAAAATTCATTGCTGCGTTTGCTGTTGAGAGGAGAGGAGTGACTGAGCTCAACTGTGACAGTCTCTGTTGAACTTGTCTAAAACAAGTTTTAAAACGCATAAGCATTTGCATTAGCAGTGTTAGCACTGACTTTGTGTCTGAGCCTGAGTCTGTAATATATATTTAGAAGAGCTAGAGCCGGCTTGCCTACTACTACTAGAGAGGGTCAGAGCAGGGAGTGGAGGCTGACTGAGCCGGAGCAGCCAACAAAAACAACATTAACTGACTTAGTTGCTTGTACTTGTCTTGGAGTTGGGCAGAATTGTTTTTAAAAAAACCTGCTGAATAATTATTAATTATAATTCAATTTTCTGAGAGAGGCTTCTATCTTAGTTAGTTGAGTTCTTGCCTGGGCTGGGGCCCTGTCCCCTGATAATTTTGTCAGACAGAGTGAGTGAGTCTGTCAGACAGTGTCAGTTTACTTTTTATTAATTAGCAAATTGCAAGTTTTGCCAAAAAATTTAAAAGTTTATTTTTCTCTAAAAAGCAGTTAACTGCTGCCTGTGCTGTGCTGCTATATTAACATAACTGTACAATTAAATATAAATTTTAATTATATTAGTTATATTACCACAAGTTATTATATATAATTATATATTTGAGAACAACCACAAAACTCTTACTAGTTTTAGACCGTAGTTGACCTTGCCCGTTGTAATTATACTAGTTAAAAAAACACTATTTTAGTTTAGAATTATTAGCAGATTGCAGAGAGTCTCAGAGTTTTTAAAACAATTATATATTTTATAACAGCTTCACAGCTACTTACCTACAGTCTTTCAAGTTATATATTTCAGAACAACCGCAAAACTACTTGCCTACTAGTTTTAGACTGTAGTTTAACTTGACCTTGCCCGTTGACGGCTGTCACGGCTGCTGCCTGCAGTAAATTAATTATACTAGTTAAAAGTTAAAAACACTATTTTAGTTTAGAATTATTAGCAGATTGCAGAGAGTCTCAGAGTTTTTAAAACAATTATATATTTTATAACAGCTTCACAGCTACTTACCTACAGTCTTTCAAGTTATATATTTCAGAACAACCGCAAAACTACTTGCCTACTAGTTTTAGACTGTAGTTTAACTTGACCTTGCCCGTTGACGGCTGTCACGGCTGCTGCCTGCTGTAAATTAATTATACTAGTTAAAAGTTAAAAACACTATTTTAGTTTAGAATTATTAGCAGATTGCAGAGAGTCTCAGAGTTTTTAAAACAATTATATATTTTATAACAGCTTCACAGGTACTTACCTACAGTCCTACAAGTTATATATTTTAGAACAACCGCAAAACTACTTGCCTACTACTTTTAGACTGTAGTTGACCTTGCCCGTTGACGGCTGTCACGGCTGCTGCCTGCTGTAATTATACTAGTTAAAACACTATTTTAGTTTAGAATTATTAGCAGATTGCAGAGAGTCTCAGAGTTTTTAAAACAATTATATATTTTATAACAGCTTCACAGCTACTTACCTACACTCCTACAAGTTATATATTTTCGAACAAACGCAAAACTAATTGCCTACTAGTTTTAGACTGTAATTGACCTTGCCCGTTGACGGCTGTCACGGCTGCTGCCTGCTGTAATTATACTAGTTAAAAAAACACTATTTTAGTTTAGAATTATTAGCAGATTGCAGAGAGTCTCAGAGTTTTTAAAACAATTATATATTTTATAACAGCTTCACAGCTACTTACCTACACTCCTACAAGTTATATAATTTAGAACAACCGCAAAACTACTTGCCTACTAGTTTTAGACTGTAGTTGACCTTGCCCGTTGACGGCTGTCACGGCTGCTGCCTGCTGTAATTATACTAGTTAAAACACTATTTTAGTTTAGAATTATTAGCAGATTGCAGAGAGTCTCAGAGTTTTTAAAACAATTATATATTTTATAACAGCTTCACAGCTACTTACCTACAGTCCTACAAGTTATATATTTTAGAACAACCGCAAAACTACTTGCCTACTAGTTTTAGACTGTAGTTGACCTTGCCCGTTGACGGCTGTCACGGCTGCTGCCTGCTGTAATTATACTACTTAAAGTTAAAACACTATTTTAGTTTAGAATTATTAGCAGATTGCAGAGAGTCTCAGAGTTTTTAAAACAATTATATATTTTATAACAGCTTCACAGCTACTTACCTACACTCCTACAAGTTATATATTTTCGAACAAACGCAAAACTAATTGCCTACTAGTTTTAGACTGTAATTGACCTTGCCCGTTGACGGCTGTCACGGCTGCTGCCTGCTGTAATTATACTAGTTAAAAAAACACTATTTTAGTTTAGAATTATTAGCAGATTGCAGAGAGTCTCAGAGTTTTTAAAACAATTATATATTTTATAACAGCTTCACAGCTACTTACCTACAGTCCTACAAGTTATATATTTTAGAACAACCGCAAAACTACTTGCCTACTAGTTTTAGACTGTAGTTGACCTTGCCCGTTGACGGCTGTCACGGCTGCTGCCTGCTGTAATTATACTACTTAAAGTTAAAACACTATTTTAGTTTAGAATTATTAGCAGATTGCAGAGAGTCTCAGAGTTTTTAAAACAATTATATATTTTATAACAGCTTCACAGCTACTTACCTACACTCCTACAAGTTATATATTTTCGAACAAACGCAAAACTAATTGCCTACTAGTTTTAGACTGTAATTGACCTTGCCCGTTGACGGCTGTCACGGCTGCTGCCTGCTGTAATTATACTAGTTAAAAAAACACTATTTTAGTTTAGAATTATTAGCAGATTGCAGAGAGTCTCAGAGTTTTTAAAACAATTATATATTTTATAACAGCTTCACAGCTACTTACCTACAAGTTGTATAATTTATAACAGCTGCAAAGCTAATTACCTACAAGTTATATATTTGATAACAACCGCGAAACTACTTGCCTATTAAGTCAAGTTTTATATTTTATAACACCAATACTACTTGTCTAAAGGTTATATATATATTATAACAGCAAAACTACTTGTCTCAAAGTTATATATATATATATATATATATATATATATCTATATTATAACAGCAAAACTACTAACCTACAAGTTATATATTTTATAAGAGCCGCAAGGCAACTTACCTAGTTAAAGTTATATATTTTATAAAAGCAAAGGACTGTTCTTTGTGTGTAAACTAACAGTTAAGATGGCACTTAGTAAAATCAGTGTGTCTGAGCTAAAGCAATTACATTTTTCAACGTTACCCATGGAAAGAAAAATTGAAATTAAAATGCTCAGGCCAACACCTAGGCTTAACCTTATCCAGGTGACAAAATGTAAAACTAGAGATTTCAAAAGAGAATTCAAACCCGAGGTATATGATAAATATCCATGGATTTGTGGCTGTGAATTATCTAACAGACTCTTTTGTTTTTATTGTCTCCTGTTTGCAAAACAAAGTGGTGAATCAAGCTGGGTGAGTTATGGTGTCGCTGATTTATCACATTTAAATCAAAAAATAAATAAACATAATTGTTCACAATCACATTTAAACTCCACATTAGAGTTTAATTTGCTAGGAAGGGTTGATATTCGACAACAACTTGACAGTGCATATCGTTTAAATATTAAAAAACATAATGAGCAAGTAACGAAAAATCGTTATGTTCTTTCGAAAATAATTAATTGTATTTTATTTTGCGGCGCATTTGAACTTGCACTTCGAGGACATGACGAACGTGAGGATTCATTAAATCCAGGCATTTTCAGAGGTCTTATAAACTTCTCAGCAGAACTTGATGCATCTCTAAAAGAACATCTCGCTAGTGCCACTGTTTTTAAAGGAACGTCAAAAGAAATTCAAAACGATTTATTAGACTGTATGCTTACTGTTTGCCAGAACCAAATAAAAAAGGAAATCTCAAAAGCAAGTTTTGTAGCAGTGATAGCAGATGAAACTACTGATGTTTCATCTGCCTTCCAATTGGTTGTTGTTTTTCGATACATTATAGGTAACGGTCAACCGGTTGAGAGATTCTGGGAATTCACTAATCCAGCTGGACATGATGCAGAATCTATAGCTACATGTATCCAAAATACTTTGGAAAAAGTTATAGACAACCCCGAAAAATTGATATCCCAGAGTTACGACGGTGCAAGCGTGATGAGTGGTCAGCATGCAGGTGTTCAGGCTATAATTAAACGTACCTACAAGAATGCACATTTTGTGCATTGCTACGCACATCAACTCAATTTGATTGTCAGCCAAGCAAGCAGTCAGAATCAACAAGTTCGAGTATTTTTTTCTAACCTAAGTGACATTACTAACTTTTTTAGTAACTCGCCACAACGGATAGCTATTCTAGATGAAACTGTTAGAAGAAGGATACCTCATGGTTCAGCCACCAGGTGGAATTTCAAGAGTCGAACCGTCAATACAGTGTTTGAAAACAGGGAACAGTTAATTGAATGTATGGAAAAAATAGAGTCAACATCGAAAAAAGAAATAGCAATAAATCAAGCTGGGGCTATTCGGCGTATGTTACAAGACTCTGTATTTGTGTTTTGGCTTTCAGTTTTTCACAATATTATGCCACATGTAGATGTGTTATACAACCAACTTCAGAAAACACAAACAGACGCGGCACTTATTCGAAAACATGTTAACACTTTCCAGCAGACAATGGAAAACGAAAGGAAAAGAATGGACACAGTGATCATGACGATATCAGAAACAGAGGAATCATCAAGGAAAAGGAAGAGAGAAAATATTCACATTGCTCGGACTGTGGCAGCTAAAGAGATATGCGATGTTATCACAAATCAAGTAAAAGATAGATTTTCTTTTATAACTCACTACTCGGCTGTTTCTCTCCTCCAAGCTGAAAAATTTGCAGATTACGAGAAGAATTTTCCAAATCAGCTTCTTGAACAAACATCAGCGGTTTATGACATATTACAGAAAGATCGCCTGAAAACGGAACTAGGAGTAATTTACAGAAGACCAGATTTCCGAAATATGAATGGTGCCATCAGTCTTCTACAGTTTGTAATAGAAAATAACTTGGACAGTACTTTTTCGGAGACCTACAAACTGTTGCAAATTATTTCGACTATTCCCGTGACAACTGCTGAGGCTGAGAGATGTTTCTCAACTTTAAAACGAGTTAAGACATTTCTAAGGAGCACCATGACTGAGGAAAGACTGACTGCTCTAGCCATGCTCACAATTGAAAAACAATTGATCAATGACATGCCTACATTCACCGAAAATGTTATTGATTTATTTGCCTCAAAAAAAGACAGGCGGATTGACTTAATTTACAAAAATTGTACTTGAGTTATCAACATTCTGTTTTAATCTTTACCTTTGAAGTTAATTATTAAGCACTAGTGTAATAGAAATAATCTTCTTTTGTAGAAAGTAAAATGTTGGTGTATTTATCTTAATGTTGCCACGGCCTTTGGCTGCATTGCCTAATATCGAACACTGGGGGCTAGGGCAACAATAATTGAGATGTGGTTTTATTTCTCTATAAAGTGGAAGGTTCTTTAAATCCAGGAATATATTTTCATAAATGTACATTCAAGATACTTATTATTTCGCAGCTTTGAATCTTGATTAATCATTTGGTTAATACATATGTTATTATATAATTTAACTGAGCATGTATATTTTAACACTAGACATGGGTATACTGAAGAGTATGGATTCTTGTATATTAATTTAAATATTAGACATGGTCATAATATTAAATATTATAAATATATAAATATATATATATATGTATATATATATACTTCCTACTGATAATATCTTAAGAGATTAACTTAATAGTCATTTTGCAAACAGGATCTTCTTTTTATTGTCTCCTGTTTGAAAAACAAAGTGGTGATTCAAGTTGGGTGAGTTATGGTGTCGCCGATTTATCACATTTAACTCCAAAAATATAAATAATTGCTACTAATCACATTTATACTCCCCATTAGAGTTTAATTTGCTATGAAGGATTGATATTCGCCAACAACTTGTCAGTGCATATTGTTTGAATGTTAAAAAACACTAACATCAAGGGCTCCATGTACTAAGCAGTCAATTCATCCGTCATTGTAGACGCGGATAAACTCGCCGTTACTCGCCGCGGGCGAAATGGTGTCCGCTGTCGCTATGTACTAATATTCCCCCAATAAATAGACAAGTCTAGCCCGCCGCGAGCAGTTGCGGATTGTTGATAAATTTGACGCCTCGCTCGCCGCGACTAAGCTGATGTACTTAACTTTCAGTTGAATTGTCTGGCCAATTATTAACACGTGACATGCAAGGTGTCACGAACATCATAGTAGTCGCGGGAATAGAATTTTGCTCCTATAAAAGTTCAACTTATCTAAACAACTTTATTATTGTTCAAAATTTTTTGAAGAGTGATAACAGAGCGTTATTTTTGTAATATTTATTTACAATTTTGATATGGCTTCATCTGGATCTGATAATATATAAATATTAATATAAAAATAATTATAAAGATTGACAACTATACAATACAAATTTAAATAGATTACTCTTTAATTACAGTCGACAAATTGGGCGCAATTTATGTACATGGAAATGAGAGACAAATTAGACGCCAGTTATGCTGTAAGTACAATGCTGATATTACTGCCTTTTATATATGTCTAGACTGGCGTCTAGATTGACTTTCCTATTGTTTTGTACCTTGCCCGCCACCTAAAAGGTGGCGAGGCAAAAATAACGAGGTGGGAGCGGAAATTGTAGCGAGCGGACAAATAGATTTTTTAGTACATTCGTTTTTGGCGAGTTGGTGGTCAAATGTGTCTAATTACAGTGAAAAATGGAGCGGTAGCGAGGTTTGGCGGATAAGTACGCTCGCAATTTTAAAGATGCGAGTTTTAACATAATTGACGGCTTTGTACATATCAGTTTGCGAATTTTGACGCGAGATTTGTTGCGGGTAGCTCGCTGACTGCTTAGTACATGGAGCCCCTAGTAACCACAAATCGTTATGTTCTTTCCCAAATTATGAATTGTATTCTATTTTCCGGCGCATTTGAGCTTTCACTTTGAGGACATGATGAACGCGATGATTCATTAAATATTGGGAGACTTAAAAGGATTGTAATTTAATACTTAGTTAGTATGATACTAATAATCAGCTATACTATAGTATTAACTATTTGAAATCAATTGAGTAATCATTTCATATTCTGATATTACATTTCATTTAATTAGAATTCTGTAGTGATTAATTTATTTATATTTCCTTATTATCCCACTTTAATATAAATATAATCCATATTTGAAGTCATTCCTTAATAAAGTATAGGAGTAAATAAAACTATATGAAAATTAGGTACAAGTCATTTCATATGAAATTTTGTCTTCTATATGCTTGGATCGATTCTGAGCTAGAAAACCTTTCCAGACGTATATGTGGATTCAGACCTTCAAAAGTATTGTTAGTCTCATCATTTGTATATCATACAAGGGATAATTACTTACTTTCCTGAAGATTGAGCATATCTGAAGTAAAGTACAGAATTGTTTCTCTGTCACCCCAGAGAGGTAACATGGTCATCTTGTTTGTAGAGATCTAATCTCATTAAGCGATGAAGTAAAGAATCTTTTGAAGCTTAAACTTTAACAAATGTTCCCTTTGTATATTTTTTAGATATCCTGCCTGTGAGCTGTATTGGAGCATAGTATTTATATATAATTTATGTTACATTTCATGAAAATATATTTCATATCTGAGTTCATTACTTTATCTATCAAATAAATGAAGGACACAGTAAAAATTCAGTAGTGATATAAGGTTTATTGGATTAACAGAAAATGTGCAATATGCATCAAAACAAAATTAGACAGGTGCATACATTTGTGCACCCTTGTTATTTTGTTGATTTGAATACCTGTAACTACCTAGCACTGATTAATTGGAAGACAAAATTGGTTTGGTGAGCCCATTAAGCCTTAAACTTCATAGACAGGACAGGTGTATCCAATCATCATGAGAAAAGGTTTTAAGGTGGCCAATTGCAAGTTGTTCTCTATGACTCTCCTCTGAAGAGTGGCAACATGGGGGCCACAAAACAACTCTCAAATGACCTAAAAACAAAGATTGTTCAACATCATGGTTTAGAGGAAGGCTACAAAAAGCTATTGCATAGATTTAAGATGTCAGTGTCCACTGTGAGGAACATAGTCAGCATGGTGAGGATATGGAAGACCACAGGCACATTTCTTGTTAAGGCCAGAAGTGGCAGGCCAAGTAAAATATCGGATAGGCAAAGGATGATAAGAACGGTCAAAAACAGCCCACAGACCACCTCCAAAGACCTGTACTACTGGGAATATTGTTGAGGGTCTCATGGATTCCACTCAATATCAGCAGATACTTGAGAATAATGTTGAGGAATCAGTCACAAACTTAAGTTGAAGTTACCCCCAGGCCGGGCCTGGATATTTCAAGAAGACGATGACCAAAAACACTGCTGGTTCAAATGGGTGGGGCCATTTGATGGGCGTGACTTTCACAAAGGGGTGTGGCTTTTAAATGGGTGTGGCTTGTTAAAAGGGGCGTGTTTTTAAAAAGGGGCGTGTTTTTCCAAAGGGGCGTGGCTTTCCAATAGGGGCAGGGTCTTGTGCACCCCCATCCCAAAAATTCACCAGCCGCCACTGATCTCATAATGTACTCACACGTGAGAGCATACTTAATAACAAGACAATCTGTTTATATTGCTCCTCTCAGATACCTCCCCATGTAGAGACACTTTACAGCCTTCATTTAAATTATTCTAAGACTGTCTGCTTTTTCCTTGTATAATTGTGTATTACAAGTTATATGACTAAACCTGAAAGGTGCAGCATTAAGTCACTCAGCTTGGTAACAGTTTAATAGTATACGTTTTCCTATCTTGTTTTAAAGTGTTTAATTGTTATAACCATCTAAGTCCTTTGTTTTCTATGAATACTATGGGGCCCATTTATCAAGCTCCGGATGGAGCTTGAGGGCTCCTGTTTCTGGCGAGCCTTCAGACTCACCAGAAACTCCAGTTATGAAGCAGCGGTCTAAAGACCGCTGCTCCATAACCCTGTCTGCCTTCTCTGATGAGGCGGACAGGAATCGCCACAATTCGACCCGATCGAGTACGATCGGGTTAATTGACACCCCCATGCTGGCAGCCCATTGGCCGCGAGTCTGCAGGGGGTGGCGTTGTACCAGCAGCTCTTGTGAGCTGCTGGTGCAATGTTAAATGCAGAGAGCGTATTGCTCTCCGCATTCAGTGAGGTCTTGTGGACCTGATCCGCACTGTCAGATCAGGTCCGCAAGACCTATGATAAATAGGCCTCTATATATTTAGTATGTGGTTTTTATATCATATGCTATTCAATAAAATGTAATTTCATGGTCCAAAAGTGACCGTCTATATCTTTAGACTTCCACTATGTGTATTTTATGTATACAGTAATTGGACCCATGTGTGACCGTTTAAAAAAACAAGAGGAACTAGCAAAACTTAAAATAGAGGTTCCAATTTATTTTTCAGCACAATTTATTTTTCAGCACAATTTATTTTTCAGCACAATTTATTTTTCAGCACAATTTATTTTTTTGCTGCTGTCTCAATTATTGCTCTTTTGGTTGTAACATACTGTTCTGTTATCTGTTCAGGTACTGCTGTGATTCCTAACAACCTCAATACAAAATCCTTAAATAAAAAAAATAAAAAAAAACTTCTGCATTGGAGGCAGAGGAGATGGACTTATGGTTGTTTTGGTTGCACTCTATTTCCTCCAACCAAGGGCCCCATCCGATATGCAGCGTCGCCCGCAGAAGCCGGCGACGCAAGATTTTGCGCGGGTTTGGTATCACATATACAGCATAACATAGAAGTTACGCTTGTATATTTCTGCCTTCGCCCGTAGTTTTTTGGCCCATAGACTGATATACAAAACACGCGCAGTTTGGTATCCAAAACTTACTCCATTTTCACCTCGCCACAAAATGCAGGCGTAGCAAGCCTTGCGCTGAGTATTGGTGCACCGTAACTCCCTAAAATGCCTGCAAAATAATACCTAACACCTAACGCATGTGCAATGTCTATCTACCTGTCAACCGCAATCCACCACCGCAATACATAATAAAGTGTTTAACCCCTAAACCACCACTCCCGGACCCCGCCGCCACCTACATTAAATGTATTAACCCCTAATCTGACCCCCCTACACCGCCGCCACCTATATTAAATATATTACCCCCTAATCTGACCCCCTACACCGCCGCCACCTATATTAAATATATTACCCCCTAATCTGACCCCCCTACACCACCACCACCTACATAAAATATATTACCCCCTAAACCTAAGTCTAACCCTAACACCCCCTAACTTAATTATTATTTAAATAAATCTAAATAATATTAATATTATTAACTAAATTATTCCTATTTAAAACTAAATACTTACCTATAAAATAAACCCTAAGATAGCTACAATATAATTAATAATTACATTGTAGCTATTTTAGGGTTTATATTTATTTTACAGGTAACTTTGTATTTATTTTAACTAGGTACAATAGCTATTAAATAGTTAATAACTATTTAATAGCTACCTAGTTAAAATAATTACAAAATTACCTGTAAAATAAATCCTAACCTAAGTTACAAATACACCAAACACTACACTATCAATAAATTAATTAAATAAACTACAATTATCTAAACTAAAATACAATTAAATAAACTAAACTATATTACAAAAACAAACACTAAATTACAAAAAATAAAGAAATATTACAAGAAGTTTAATCTAATTACACCTAATCTAAGCCCCCTAATAAAATAAAAAAGCCCCCCAAAATAATAAAATTTCCCTACCCTAAATTACAAATAGCCCTTAAAAGGGCCTTTTGCGGGACATTGCCCCAAAGTAATCAACTCTATTACCAGCCCTTAAAAGGGCCTTTTGCGGGGCATTGCCCCAAAGTAATCAGCTCTTTTACTTGTAAAAAACAGAACAATCCCCCCCACTACAACCCACCACCTACTCTAAAACCCACCCGATCCCCCCTTAAAAAAACCTAAGTCTAACCCCCAAGTGGTCCTTACCTGTCCTGAAGACCGGCGGAGAAGGTCCTGTTCTAGGTGGTGAAGTCTTCTTCCAAGCGGTGACCTCTTCTTCTTCCAGGAACCAGCCGGGGCGGAGCGGAGGAGTTGAAGGCCGATGACCGCAGAGCTGAAGACCGTCGACTCAGGAATTGAAGACCGGCGATGCTGGAACTGAAGATCGTGACGCTGGAACTGAAGACCACGGAGCCATTGAGCCAGGAGGATCCTCTTCATACGATCTCCGCCGTACACTGAATAGGAATTCAAGGTACGCGATTAAAAATGGCGTTCCTTGAATTCCTATTGACTGATTTGAGCCTTCAAATTCAAATCAGCCAATCGGATGAGAGCTACTGTAATTCTATTGGCTGATTTGAATAGCCAATAGAATAAGAGCTACTGACATTCTATTGGCTATTCAAATCAGACTTCACCACCTGGAACAGGACCTTCTCCACCGGTCTTCAGGACAGGTAAGGACCACTTGGGGGTTAGACTTAGGTTTTTTTAAGAGGGGATCGGGTAGGTTTTAGAGTAGGGGTGTGTGGGTGGTGGGTTGTAGTGGGGGGGATTGTTCTTTTTTTTACAGGTAAAAGAGCTGATTACTTTGGGGCAATGCCCCGCAAAAGGCCCTTTTAAGGGCTGGTAATAGCGCTGATTACTTTGGGGCAATGCCCCGCAAAAGGCCTTTTTAAGGGCTATTTGTAATTTAGTTTAGGGTAGGGAAATTTTATTATTTTGCGGGGCTTTTTTATTTTATTAGGGGGCTTAGATTAAGTGTAAATAGATTAAACTTCTTGTAATATTTTTTTATTTTTTGTAATTTAGTGTTTGTTTGTTTTTTTGTAATATAGTTTAGTTTATTTAATTGTATTTTAGTTTAGATAATTGTAGTTTAGGTAATTTATTTAATGATAGTGTAGTGTTAGGTGTATTTGTAACTTAGGTTAGGATTTATTTTACAGGTAATTTTGTAATTATTTTAACTAGGTAGCTATTAAATAGTTATTAACTATTTAATAGATATTGTACCTAGTTAAAATAAATACAAAGTTACCTGTAAAATAAATATAAACCCTAAAATAGCTACAATGTAATTATTAATTATTATTTTGTTTATTTTATAGGTAAGTATTTAGTTTTAAATAGGAATAATTTAGTTAATAATATTAATATTATTTAGATTTATTTAAATAATAATTTAGTTAGGGGGTGTTAGGGTTAGACTTAGGTTTAGGGGGTAATATATTTTATGTAGGTGGCAGCGGTGTAGGGGGGTCAGATTAGGGGGTAATATATTTAATATAGGTGGCGGCGGTGTAGGGGGATCAGATTAGGGGTTAACATATGTAATATAGGTGGCAGCGGTGTAGGGGGGTCAGATTAGGGGGTAATATATTTAATATAGGTGGCGGCGGTGTAGGGGGGTCAGATTAGGTGGTAATATATTTAATATAGGTGGCGGCGGTGTAGGGGGGTCAGATTAGGGGGTAATATATTTAATATAGGTGGCGGCGGTGTAGGGGGGTCAGATTAGGGGGTAATACATTTAATATAGGTGGCGGCGGTGTAGGGGGGGTCAGATTAGGGGGTAATACATTTAATATAGGTGGCGGCGGGGTCCGGGAGCGGTGGTTTAGGGGTTAATACTAGGATAGGCTTATTGTGTTGTGGGGGGTTGTCAGTCTAGGGGTTAATACATTTATTGTTAGGAGTGAGAGGGGGAATTGCGGATACAGGGGTATACGTGTTGGGCTATTTTTGGGAGGCGTGTTAGACAGTTACGGCAGATTTAAAAGTTTAGTTAGTTTTTTTAGGTGCCGGCAGTTTCTAAAGTGCCATAAGTCACTGGCGACTCCAGAAGTTTGTACTTACGATTATTTCTGGATATCGCTAGTTCGTCCGACTAACGGCACTTTAGCAACTGCCGGCGGGGTATATTGGATACCCCGATGTGTGAGGTGAAACTACAGGCGGCGCGGGTTACCTCGCTTGCGCCGAAAAGTACGCTGTATATCGGATCGCGCCCCAAGTGTTGTAGTGTTGCTACCATTTCGGCTTCTGCCTGCAATTAGTGACAGACCATGACTTAGGGTTAGGTCTAGATTTAATAAAAATAATTTATAAAGCAAATATTCAGCATAAAACATTTGCTGTAACAAAAAACAAAATTCAAAGAAATTTGTCAAAAGCAACAAGTTGTGAAATCAGCTCTCTTGAATCAACAAAACTGGATATATCTCGCACTCATTAATTTTCCACTTCCATTGTTAAAAATAAATGAATAAAAATATCTTAAAACATTACTAAACAAAAAAGATAAATGAAAATAAGAAAAAAACAGCCTCTATGAAACAGCCCAGTCTAACATGCAAAATAATTTTTTTTTTTTAAATAAATAAATAAAAAGTATAGAGGAAAAAATTACACCACACTAGGGCAATCACATGCTTTTAAATTCCATATGCTGAGTTAAAGGGACATTAAACCCAAAAATTTTCTTTCATGATTCAGATAGAGAAAAACAATTTTAAACAACGTTCAATTTTACTTCTATTATCTAATTTGCTTAATTCTTTAGATATCCTTTGCTGAAGAAATAGCAATGCACATGGGTGAGCCAATCACACGAGGCATCTGTGTGCAGCCACCAATCAGAAGCTACTGAGCCTATCTAGATATGCTTTACAGCAAGGAATATCAAAAGAGTGAAGCAAATTAGATAATAGAAGTAAATTAGAAAGTTGTTTAAAATTGCATGCTCTTTCTAAATCATGAAAGAAAAAATTTGGGTTTCATGTCCCTTTAATTTAGTTGAAAAATTCCTACCAAGCCACTAATGCTCCAGAAAGCCCAGTCAGCCCATGTTCTATACAATGGGGCTGATTTATTAAAGTGCGAGCGGACATGATACGATGTAGCATATCATGTCCACCGCACATCGATAAATGCTGTCGGCATTTATCATTGCACAAGCAATTCTTGTGAACTACTTGTGCAATGCCACCTCCTGTAGATTTGCGGCGGATTGATGTCCGCAGCCTCACAACAGGGGGACAAGTTATGGAGCAGCAGTCTTTAGACCGCTGCTTCATTACTGCAGTTTCCAGCGAGCCTGAAGGCTCGCGCGGAAACAGGGGCATCAAGCTCCATTTGGAGCTTGATAATTCGGCCCTATTGAGACTATGTTAACATAACAAGCAGATATATGAATATTTAATAATTACACACATTTTCATATCTTATTTGTCACAGAGGTTAATATTGTTGAACAAAAGAATAAATATATTAGGGGGCGCCCTTGGGCTAATGGAAGTCAGTGATATAAATATTATAACACTCTGTAACAAATAAACCAAATTGAATAAACAACTGAATACAATATACAGGCTACTATATATAATAAAAGAAAAAAGTTCAAGTCCCATATAGTGAAAGGAGAGGGAGTAATAAATGAACCCAAAAATAGAATATTAATCCCAGGTCCAGGCAGCTTTCTGTAGTGGGATCCAAGGCCAAGATCCAAAATCAGCAATCTGTAGAGGATACAAAGAAACAGAAGCACCACGTGGCCTAGCACTGTGTATACTGTTGTAAGATGATATATGATAAATTTGCACTCACATTTGGTGAAGCACCCCTCTTGGTGCAAATGGAGCAGGATGGAATAATAATATCCAGTCTGCTAATAATATCTTATTTGTCACAGAGGTTAATGTTTGATGTGCGAGGTATCATATATTGGGACATTTAACACAAATATGTAATAATGGCTAGAAACCATAGGTGAAATGAGCCTCAATGGATTTTAAACATGTTCTCACCTATAGGGGCCCATTGGCAGTGTAGCAAGCTAGGGATCTAGCACAATTATTGTAGCTGTGTATGTGGACTGGATCCAGGTGTCAGTCCCAAAGGAGAGCACTAAGAGTAGCTGAGGGACCAGGAGTACAACCTGTAGCCAAGTTGTGGAGCACAGATAGTAACCAGAAGAATAGCCCAAAACACAGTTCCAATGGTTTGCAGCCAGGTTACTAGTACAAAACAAATAGCAGGATCCAGAAGGCAGGCAAAGGTCATAACAGGAAAAGAAGACCAGGAGCATGAATGCCATTATCATCATAACATGTAACCAATAAGTGCTTTCATAGGCCTTTTAAAACTTCTTGAACCAATTTTGGCATGTTTTCGGTAGCAGGGTCACTTCCAACACTATCATCAATGCAACCCAGACTATGTTTATTGCACCGCTCCACTGAACCACTTTCTTCAGTGTTCCAGTATCCACACAGTTCCTTCATGTACTGAACTGTCCATAGTGCACCTTAATACTTATAGTTAGCACTGAACCGAAATTCGAATCGATCCAAACCGAATTTTTCGAAGCTGCACAAGTCTAGCTACCACCCACTATCCCCTAAGTGCAGGCTAAAGTTGCACCAGAAACCCCCTCAAGGCCTGACAGACACCCCCAACTGACCTCTAATCTAAGATGCCCATCTTGGACCACCAAGTGCAAAGCCAATTCCTCAAATCATTAATAATCTAAGACCTTCACAAATCCCATAGGTTATAAAGAAAAATACAGAAACAAAAAGGAAAATAATGAACTATTATTTGGAAAATAATAAACTATTAGTATTAAAAATAAGTATATATGTACTGTTACAAAAAAAAACAAATATATATGACAAACCCATGTAGGGAAAAAACAATAAGCTGAAGCTAATTCTATTGACTGATTTGAGTTTTATGGGGGAATAGGTTATCTTTTGCACAACAGGCTAATTGCGATAGAAGTAAGCTTTTTGCGCTCATCAGGTTAGTGCGAGTGCGATAATCTTTCAACTCGTAATTCTAGCGCAACCCGAAGAGCACAAAAAGTTTACTTCTAGTGCAATTAGTGCTCTAGCGGAAGCGCAAAATACCGCTATATTTGTAATCTGGCTCATTATGGGGTTTATCAGAATCCTTTATAAAAATGTATTTGATATTTATCCACAAAACTCACCAATTAAAAAGTATAAAGATTTTTGTAATTAAATAATTTGATATGTTTTTTTATAGGATTGTGATAGATCACTATATTGCTTCTTTGTTACAACAGAAAACTGATCTAGTGATTACAAACACTCAATATGCTGAGGTATAAAACTAGAATAAATACTATATTAGTTTTACGGAAATTATGTGTGTGTGCTATTTAAGAGTGTGTGGTGTGCGTGTGTTGTATGAAAGTATGTGTGTTATATGAGAGTGTGTGTGGTGTGTGTGTGTGTTATATTAGAGAATGTGGTGTGTGTGTGCTATTTAAGAGTGTGTGGTGTGCGTGTGTTGTATGAGAGTGTGTGTGTTGTATGAGAGTGGTTGTGTTATATGAGAGTGTGTGTGGTATGTGTGTTGTATGAGAATGTGTGGTGTGTGTGTTATATGAGACAGTGTGTGGTGTGTGTTTTGTATGAGACTGTGTGATGTCTGTATGTTATATGAGAGAGTGTGTGGTGTGTGTGTTGTATGATAGTGTGTGGTTTGTGTGTGTTATATGAGAGAGTGTGTGGCGTGTGAGTGTGTTGCATTAGAGTGTATGGTGTGCGTGTGTGCTATTTAAGAGTGTGTGGTGTGCGTGTGTTGTATGAGAGTGTGTGTGTTATATGAGAGTCTGTGTGGTGTATGAGAGTGTGTGGTGTGTGTGTGTGGTGTGTGGGTGCTATTTGTGTGCTATTTAAGAGTGTGTGGTGTGCGTGTTTTGTATGAGATTGTGTGGGTTATATGAGAGTGTGTGTGGTGTGTGTGTTGTACGAGAGTGTGTGGTGTGTGTGTGTGTTATATGAGAGAGTGTGGTGTGTGTGTGCTATTTAAGAGTGTGTGGTGTGCATGTGTTGTATTAGAGTGTGTGTGTTGTATGAGAGTGTGTGTGTTATATAAGAGTGTGTGTGGTGTGTGTGTTGTATGAGAGTGCGTGGTGTGTGTGTGTTATATGAGAGAGTGTGGTGTATGTGTGTGCTATTTAAGAGTGTGTGGTGTGTGTGTGTTATATGATAGTGTGTGTGTTATATGAGAGTGTGTGTGGTGTGTGTGTTGTATGAGAATGTGTGGTGTTTGTGTGTTATATGAGAAAATGTGTGGTGTGTTTGTTGTATGAGAGTGTGTGATGTGTGTGTGTTATATGAGAGAGTGTGTGGTGTGTGTATTGTATGAGAGTGTGTGTGGTGTGTGTGTTGTATGAGAGTGTGTGGTGTGTGTTTTATATGAGAGTGTGTGTGGTGTGTTGTGTGTGTGTGTGTGTGTGTTATATGAGAGTGTGTGTGGTGTGTGTGTTGTATGAGAATGTGTGGTGTTTGTGTGTTATATGAGAAAATGTGTGGTGTGTTTGTTGTATGAGAGTGTGTGATGTGTGTGTGTTATATGAGAGAGTGTGTGGTGTGTGTGTTGTATGAGAGTGTGTGTGGTGTGTGTGTTGTATGAGAGTGTGTGGTGTGTGTTTTATATGAGATTGTGTGTGGTGTGTGTGTTGTATGAGTGAGTGTGTGTGTGTCTGTGTTATTACCTTTACTACACTTTCAAGTTTGACTAAAATCAGGGTGCGAAGGTATTTGGTATTATGGCAGTGGGTCTTGGGAAAAAAGTTTGAAGAACCCTGCTCTAATTCATTAGATCATGTCATTTTATGACTATTAACCCTGCACTACTATGTGTTTAGCCCATGCAAACACACAGTAGAGGTCTTGCTCAGAACACGCAAAGAACTACTGTTCTCAAGCCTAAAGCATCGCTTATGATGATCCAATCAGCAGCGCTAGTTGCACATCTGAGTTGTACAAATATTGTTGCTGCTTGTATCCGCGTTAGATTTGAAAAATGATTAATTTTACCATCTAGTTTCTGTATTACAGCTATGCATTCAGCTGTAAAATTATTTCATGTACCAACCCCACTTTTAACAAATATGTGAATGACAATTTTGGTTGTGCAATTTCTTAGCATTGTTACCCAAATAAATGACTGTTTTATTAGGTTTCAGTTTGATGGGCATAGCACATTGTGTTTACATTTTTAAACAACAGAGTGTAAGCAATTTGGTAGAAAGGCACCAACTTTTATTGTACAGTTTTGTCTCTCACACGCCCTCTTATAAATAATTAGCAGTAATCCTAAACTGTTTATATATAAAGAAACAATGGACATCCTCCCTCAGGACATATTAATTCACAGTGCTACAGATAAATTTGGTGCCAGTGCAATAGTGTCATAAAATACATTTTTTATAATCTTGTATTAAATGGAAAGCCACTTTAAAAGGTATAATATATTTATTTTCTCTGTTAAGATCTTCAATATGTCAGTTTTTATATTATATTCAAGTTTTAACTTTAGCCTTCATTGTTTTAGTTGAAGTAGTGGTAACTACAGGGTTAACTGCCAAATGAAATAAAAAAAAAACAACAACTCTGTAATTTCATACCTAATCACTAAGATATTCTTTCTTGTCCTATCTTAGTTCTCTCCCCCTTCTTGTCTCCTGCACCTGAGAGGAGGAAGGGAAACTTTGCTATGAATCAAAGCTTTTGTCTAAACTTTATGGAACAAAAAATGCAGTTTTGTTTGCTTTAAGTCAAAAGCAATTTCAAGGGCAGTTTAAAAAAATAGATTGTACTAACAGTCCAATGAGAAATATCTCTTGTTTACTTGCATGGGAGTGAGAGACCTGTGAATTCCAATGGGTTTTTACAGGCACCTCCCATTCTGTGAGGGATAAAAGAGGCTGGATGAGAAAGAACAGTTACACTCCTGTGATCAGCATCTTTCGCTCTGCTCTCTAGACAGATATTGTACAACCATGGCCTCATCATATAGCATTCGCCAGACCAGCTCTTCTGGTTCTCACAGAGGGTATGGTGGTCTAGGTGGTGGATCTGGAAGAGTATCCTTCAAAGCTCCAAGTGTCCATGGTGGGTATGGGGGCCAGGGTGTCTCAGTGTCATCTGCCCGCTTTGTCTCCTCTGGAATAGGTGGGGGATATGGAGGAGGCTATGGAGGAAACTATGGTGGTGGGTTTAGCAGCAGCAACCTTGGATCTGGGTACGGTGGTGGGTACAACATTAGTGTAGGAGGCGATGGCCTGCTGGGTGGAAGTGAAAAGGAGACCATGCAGAATCTGAATGACCGCCTGGCCTCGTACCTGGACAAGGTGCGCTCTTTGGAGACGGCCAACGCAGATCTGGAGGTGAAGATCAGGGAGTGGTATGAGAAGCAAGGACCCAGTACCACTCGTGATTACAGCAATTACTTCAAAATCATTGAAGACCTCAGGGACAGGGTGAGTGACTACTCCTGCTATGTGCTCACTAGTCTCACACAATTACTCAACTTAATAAAATGCATTGATTTTAAAAAAGGGTTATTAATGCACTTATTACTAAGACACAGACACACACACACATGTCTGTACCATCACACACAGATGCACATGAGCGCATACTCACCTGCCTCTCCACACTCACAAGCACACGCACTTCATACGAGAACATTGATCCTGAAATCTAATAATCCTCTTGATCCTTTTAGCTATTATGGATTCTTAAATAAATACTTATGATTGTTACCTGAGAATCCTTTGATGTAATCACTGCTACTAAGGCAGTCTTTCTTTAATATGCACATGAACTAGAATATTACTATAAGGAATTACAATTTGTAAAGAATCCTTTAATTATGCCATACTATTATAATTACACATTTGCCAATTAATTTGAAACAATTGTGTCTTATGTGAATCAGTTTACAATAAGATTAATGAAAATGTTTGTGCAAATAAACAGTTCTTTTCATTTTTATACTGTTAGTATATTAACAATGAAAGTAACTATTGTGAAGAAAAGAAAATATACAATCATTTTAAATATTGCAGCTGATAAAATAAAGTGTGTAGCTGTAAATACGTAGTTGTCTAATTACTGTTTACATAAGCTCTGAACAATAAGCAGAGTAAAGTACACACTACGAAAAAATAAAAAATAGTAATAGCTTTATAGAGAATGAAGTAACATGTTTAGAATCATATAATTTACCAAATGTGATATTGCAAAATGTTCAAAAAGTAGATAATATTAAATTAAAAGCAGACTGAAGGCGGAAGGGAAGGCAACAAACTTATTACTGAGAATAGCATAAATCCAAATAAGGAATCAAAATGTAAATTTAGGATAAACATATGTTCAAAATTAGGCTGGCTTAGAAGAGGTTAACTAACAGTCACATCCCCTTGTGAACCTGTTAATAATAATTTTCTTCCAGTGTAAACAGTCTGAGCGGCAGTGACTTCACAGCTACTTTCCTATGAGGGTGTGGCACAGCCTCACAGCACCACAATAATAATGTAGTTTATATTTTGCTGTCACATAACAGTGCCTTGCAGCCTGTAAAACATCCACTAGTTATAGATGATGAGACAAGGAGTGCCTTAGTACTGGGGATAGGGTATAAGGGAGTTGCACCTATTATTTTGTATTCATAAAATGGGACCTTTGTCCTGCAGATCCTGGCTGCCACTATTGACAACTCCAAGGTGGTACTGCAAGTGGACAATGCCAGGCTGGCTGCAGATGACTTCAGAACCAAGTAAGTGGAAAACAGTTGTGATCCCCTTAACAAGAGAGGGTGGTGCCAAATACCTACTCCCTTCAAAAACTGTCAGTACTTCTCCAGGTAACCCAGTGTGCCACCAAACATGCTTCCCAAGATCACAAGGTGTCTAACATGTAACAAGCCATCCTAAACTTGGCAAAGGGGAGATGATGAACAAGCACCTGCCCACCCAATGCTGCAACACACATACTTTTTCTCACATCTATCCTAATGCCTTCTATAGGTTTATTTCCTCCCTGAGGAGGACCCTTACCACAAAGTTATCTATATTGATTGCTTGGCCATATGGATTAAGTGTGTGGCCTTTAGGGCTTAATTTGTCTACTGAAAAGTCTGCTTAATGGTTTTAATGTGCTGCATAATAAATATAGTATAATATAATAATTTTTAATATGATATCTCAGGCATATGCTATGTATATGGGAACTTTCTAACTCATATTTTTGGAGAAACACCTTTTTTAGTTTAATCTCCCTTTAAAGGGATATGAAACCCAAAAAATGCATTTTCTGATTTAGACCAAGCATACAATTTAAAAAAAGTTTCCAATTTACTTCTATTATCAAATTTGCTTTGTTCCCACGATATGATATATAGGTGTCTTGAGCACTGTATGGCAGGAAATAATGCTGCCATCTAGTGCTCTTGCAAATGGATAACATTCTAGCAAAATTGCTGCCATATAGTGCTCTAGACATAGAAAGGCTTTACACTCCTGCTTTTCAACAAAAGATACCAAGAGAACAAAGGCAATTTGACAATACAAGTAAATTAGAAAGTTGTTTCATGAAAGTAACATTTTAGATTTCATATCCCTTTAAATACAAATGTTTTGGTTTCCCTGGGGGCATTTAATTCATGCACTCAAAGACATATTTATACATAGATAAAAGTCACAATTAAACTGCCCATAAAAAGCTGCTAATTGACTGCAAAGGTGGCAATTGTTCTTTTTAACAATTTAACAGACAGTGAGTATCAATTATCAACTATTGTTAACAACGTGTGTTGGGGCGAAAAAAGACAACTGGCTAACAGTTTTTTAATGATTTGTATTTTTTCATCTATAATGGCCAGCGTGAGTTCCCCCGGCGCATATGCGCATATGCACACCCCAAACATTCACCCTACTAGCGAGTACAAAAGCTCACAGAACACTTCTAACTACTTAATCATTCAAATATATCACCGCCTCAGACATTTTGTCGTACATTATTCATCAAATATGCGTGTTATAAAATGTTTCCTATTAAAACATGTCAGCATAAAAATGTTTATGTTTTACAAAGTATTTCAAATATAGATATTTATTTATACAATGACTTGCAGTATAGCTCTTTACAGTTAAAACATGAGATTTCACCTATTTGCCCTTTCTTGCTTTTAAAGGAAGTTGACATGCAAATTTATATTTTGTAATTTTACTTTCATTTTATAATTTTATAATTTAGCTTCATGTGTTCACAATCATTTGTAATATTTTCTTACTTTGCTAACCCCTGCTGGGAGGTGATTCAATGTATTTACAACCTATTAGTTATATAGCAACCACATATGAAAAAAATATAATTCTAGACCAGGGACAATTCATTTATACCAACCACTGAAGTCCAAAGGGCATATTTATCAAAGTGCGAGCGGACATGATACAATGTAGCGTATCATGTCCGCTGCACATCGATAAATACCGACAGCATACGCTTTCGGCATTTATCATTGCACAAGCAGTTCACAAGTTATGGAGCAGCGGTCTTTAGACAAGGGGCATCAAGCTCCATATGTTTAGGACAAAGTTCATTGCATCAGTACTTTTTGTGCTTCGCATTTACTTGTGGTTATGAGTTTTCAGAACAGTATATCCTACAGTCAATAATTATACTGGTACATGTCCAGGTCTTACCTGAATGCTTTGCTGGAGGACTTTAAAACAACACAGTCTGTGCTGTTAGTGAGTACAATACTGTGAGCTCTGGCTGGCTGAGCAAGAAGAGGTATTGTGTGCTTTTTTTTGGCATGCAATCTGATACTTAGTGTCATTAACCCTTTCAGTAGGGACAGATGCCTGTCCTTGTAAAGAACATAAAAATTATAAAAGAAAAGCTCACTGGCAACATTTTCTCAAAATGATATATCTAACATAAAGGAACATTGTTTCTGTGGAATGCATACATATATCCCTTTAGATTAAATATACCTTTCCAACACGCCACATTATAGTAATGTTTTATTACTAAAATATAAATTAGAATAATAACCACAATTATAATGTCTTACATCTGCCCCAAATTATTAAACTAAAATTGCAGTGATTACATAAGGATAATAGTGATAGGATGACATTATCAGTAGCCAGGACAACTCACAAAAGTCATTTTTGTCCCTTATATACTCAAGGTTAATATAGCAAAGAAAAATGTCAATTTATTTCAGTTGAAGTGCTAAAAACAATTACATATTTGCAGTCACTGTCAAAAATATTACAACAGACTTGGATTTAATTGTGTGCTGGATAGATGCTAAAAAGTGGAAGCATTCTAGGTTGCTGTATGACATTATGTAAAAAAATAAATATGTTTATATATATATTATAAATATTTATGGTCTGTTTCTGCTAGGTATGAGAATGAACTTGCCCTGCGCCAGAGTGTTGAAGCTGACATCAATGGCCTGCGCAGAGTTCTGGATGAGCTGACCTTGGCTAGAACTGATCTGGAACTTCAGATCGAGAACTTGAAGGAGGAACTTGCTTATCTTAAGAAGAATCATGAGGAGGTAATTTTACAGTGCTCAGAAAAAAACACATTGAGCTAGAGTATTACATACATTATAACTGCAGATACATTTGAATCGTAAAGCATTAGATAAAACAGGTAACTGTAATAGTTATCACATTCAAAGTTTATTATTATTATTGATTTGCGAATATACTAAAAGTAAAAAATCTATCTAAGGGTAAAAAGTCCATTAAGCAAGACGACATTGATTCTTTCAATAATTAACACTATCAACAAATAAATATATCCTTATTATTGTAATATTTATTTAGAATAGTGAAACATAATGAGAAATAACTGATCTCACTACAATCAATAGAAACGTATGTTAGAGAATAACGGTAGCAGGGAACTTAAGATTGCAATATGAAACCCCCCAAAAATTCCTTTGTGACTCAGACAGAGCATACAATTTTAAAAAAGTTTTCAATTTGCTTCTACCTAGATAGGTGTTTGGAGCACTATACATGGCAGGAAATAGTGCTGCCCTCTAGTGCTATTGCTAATGCATAACATTCTTATAATACTGGTCCCATATAGTGCTCCAGAAAGGGAAAGGCTCCTGAGATTACTTCCCTACTTTTAAACAAAAAGATATCAAGCGAACAAAGAAAAAAATGATATTAGGAGTAAATTAGAAAGTTGCTTACAATTGTATGTTCTATCTGAATCACACAAACTTGTTTTGGGTTTCATGTACCTGTAAACTATGACTTGCAGTCACATCTTACTGCCTGTGCAATTAATTCCTAATGTCAAATGAGCTTTAATGTCCCTTACAAATAAAAGACTCCCTGCTGTCCCTGCTGCATTACTTTCTTCCCTATATACGCCCCCAGGTTCACAAAGGTGCTACCTAAAACATTCCATGAAATCCTTACCCATGCCTCTAAAAGTGCCCATCCATACCCCAGACCATACCCATGACCCATCATGACCACAATCCACGTTGACTCCAGAGCAGACTGCAGGGAAAATGTTTGATGGTATCTTATTGTAATTATAAAAAGAAAAGAAAACTCAATATGCTGGAAATACATCATCTATTCCACAGACCTTAGCTGCATCAGCATTCATATTATCATCTGCAAAAATAATTTTCATGTTAACTAAAATATGATTTTTTTTTTTTTTTACTTTGACAAACATTTTCCCTTTCAGGAAATCAATGCATTACGTGGGCAAACTGGTGGACAAGTAAGTGTAGAAGTTGACGCTGCTCCGACCGTGGATCTGACCAAGATTCTGGCTGAAATGAGAGACCAGTATGAGTTTATGGCTGATAAGAACCGCAAAGATGCAGAGGCCTGGTTTTTCTCCAAGGTAACTATGTGTGAGCAGTTCTTTAAACATGGTATTAGATGTAAATTGTATGTCCCCTGCTGCGTAGATCAGATCTCAATTTAACCTTTACTTAATGTTTATCAGCAGAATTTTTTGCCACATTAATTAGCTATTAATACACAGCCTTAGTTATATTCCTTTATTTGCTTAAAGTAACAATTATTTTTATAGATATCAGTAAAAATTATATCATGTGGCTTTTTTTGAGACTGCTTTATTTTCTGAGAGTCCTCTATACAGAACAACATGGCATTTACTCTGGTTTAAATTAACAACATTTTTTATTTTTATTTTTTTAGTCTGAAGAGCTGAACAAGGAAGTCGCAGTACATTCAGAACAGATACAGTCAAGCAAGAGCGAAATCACAGAGCTCCGACGCACATTCCAGGGCCTGGAAATAGAACTACAGTCACAACTTAGCATGGTTGGTATCTTCTGATTGGGTGATGGGGTTTCCTATCATGGCTATTGGGCTTTGTAAAGAATTGTAACAATAGATCAGCTCATTACAATGTGCTGCTTTGTCTGTAAATTAAACAGAGAAGTTAAACAAGTGCTCATGGATTTATAATCTTTATAAACTATAAAACCTAGAGGCTTTCGTATATATACGATCTTGAAAAAAACATCTAAAATATTACTATAATTCTACTACCTCATTTCCATTGCTGTTGTAAACTGTCTAAGCTGGTGGTAACACTAGTTTACAGTTTACAACAGCAATTAAAACATAAAAAATAATACATTAAAACATTTTACCTACCTACACAAGATCCATTTATATTCTTTACAGATCAATATATAATAAATATGTGATTTTGCTATGGGTACATAAAATCTATATAAATGTGTCTACTTTTGATGTGTATCAAATGGTTTACATTTTGTCTCTTTGCAGAAAGCTTCACTGGAAAATACCTTGGCAGAGACAGAAGCGCGCTATGGAGCACAACTTGGTCAGATGCAGTCTCTAATAGGCAACTTAGAGTCACAACTGTCAGAGCTCCGATCTGACATGGAACGACAGAACCATGAATATAAGGTGCTCATGGATATCAAGACACGCTTAGAGCAGGAGATTTCAGTCTACCGTCAGTTATTGGAAGGACATGATGCGCAGTAAGTAGTAAAGTGTAAAAACTCCATAAAGAGAACTTAAAGCATGTCCCATTTAACCTGTAGTGAAAAACAAAACAAAAGAACAAACAAACAGAATACTGAATTATTAAAAAGGGAATAATTGTGCTGTATGAAGTCTTCATTTTGTTTGGATACATACTAGAAATTTAGGACCTCAGGGCAAATTTACAATGTTAACTTGAGAGCAAGATGCTGATGCTGGTGCCATGCAAGATTCTGATTGGTGCACATCATGTGCAAATTTGTCTGTCAAGCAAACACACTGATTGACCAGAGGATACATATGCTCCCAGGTCAGAAAAATGAGGGTGTATTTGGTGCCAGTCTTGGAGTAAAAAACAAAAACAAAAAAACACTATATTACAAACTTTATAAGAATATAAATACCCCTAGAATAGTTTATGTCAGAATGTCTCTCTAAAAACAGCATATAGATTATCAAGTATATGTTCTTATTTACTGGGCATCAAGTTACACAGAACACAAATGTAAGAAAGGTTTTTATAATAATGCTTTATTTAAAAAAAAAAAAAACACGTATTTATGGACCTTGTGGTTGCTCTGTATTATGTTTATTGTTTTGCATTATGTTTTTACCACTTGATTAGTCAGGAAAAAGTCCTTCTGAGATGACTGCTCTCATGCTATAATTCTTAAGTGCCTGTAACAGGTGACATTGTAAATGGTTTCTCTATTTTTGTGCAGTTGTTTCCATGATAGTGATTAAGGCACTTATTAATCTAAGCAGGAATTTCTTAAAAATATGCCCTGTTATGGACACCTGTCACATGAGTGTGAGAAACACTGGATGTATATAACACTAAGGCTAAATAAATTTAAGACAGGACTGTAATATTAAAAAATGCACAGACTACTATATTCACATTTGCCCTACATACATTTTATGAACTAGTTCACATTGACCCTAAATTTATCATCAAGAAGAACTGTTACTCTACTTCCATAGGCATCTGCCTAGCCGTTTACATAATTAAGCTTTACACACCAATACCTCTTACTTCATATTCTGGTTGCCTAAAAACATCTAGATCTACTGAGCTATTTAGAGTCATGAGTATATCAAAAGAGATGTGCGTGTTAAAGAGGAAAAATGTCTAGTAGATATGAAGATCAGTAGCTTTAGAACCTTATGTGATTTTATATTTTGTCTATCTACAGGATCACGGGAGGGTCACTAAAAGATGGTAAGAACATTTGACTTATCCTAATACACATTTTAAATAGAATCATAAAAAAAGATTGTTTATATCTATATATATATATATATATATATATATATATATATATATATATATATATATATATATATTTTAAATATATTTTACACATTAGACTTTTATTTAAATATTACGCCTATACATTTGTAATTGCATGGTAAATGGATGGCAATAATCATATCATAAGGACTGGTCTTGATTTGTTACCTGTGTTTAAGAAACAAATCCTGATATTGATATTGATAACTTTAATTTGTATCAAAAATACATAAATTCATTTTGTACGAGGTACAGCTTACATTAAAGGGCTAATCCGTTAGAGCATGTTATTTTAAGACTATCAACCCTATACTAACAGCGCTAACAGATTAGAGCATGTCATTTTTTTAACTTTAAAGGCCATTTAATGTAATGTTTGTTTATAGTAGGGTCAGTTACATATTTAAAACAGTATTTATTCTATTTACATTCCCCTCCATTACAAATTATGAGAACTTTCCCTTTAAAAGGTCAGAGGGTGGATAAATCAGTCACTAGTGCTAAGTGTTATACCTCCTAACAACTTCATAATCACTGCAGTCCTCTTGCGCCAGACAAGGACATTATTTATAGCATTTGCATAACAACAGTTGATTCTTCATATATTTGCCAAAAAAACTGTTTGTCAGTATCAATGTATCAATTTGTTGAGATTTAATAAAAAATATTTTTTTTCTCCCTAGTTAATAAAATAGGGAAATGAAACACCCTTCATGTATATTAGACAGCTGCCTATAAGACCCTCTTCTCTCAGCGCGTTGAAGACGGACTACATGTTAACCTTTCTACTGCCAATGAAATGAGTATGACACTATGGGTCATCACTGCAGAGCCCTATGCAGTTACTAATGCTTTTGAAGAATCTGGCGTAATCTTGCAAATTTGTCTATTGTTTCAGCTGTCTAATAAATAACATCTTTTGGGTCATGCATTAAAAACATCATGTGTCTTGCATTAATTATACGGAGTACAGAAATATTAAGATTGCAAATGTCCTTATTACAAGATTAGGAAGGGACAGTATTTTAGCCATCTAGGCCTGTGATTATAGTAGCAGGATTAAGGGGGCATCAAATTGTATGGGGTAGTTCTATGGCATGATGTCATACCACTTCTTTGCTTTCCAAAAATATTATTAATTTTATTATAAATGAATTAATCATGATCAGGTTGATTGACACCCCCTGCTAGCGGCCGATTGGGCGGCATTGCACCAGCAGTTCACAATAACTGCTGGTGCAATGATAAATGCCGACAGCGTATGCTGTCTGCATTTATTGATGTGCAGCGGACATGATCCGCTATATCGGATCATGTCCGTTTGTACCATAGTAAATAGGCCACTTAGTTTGAATTTCATATGAATAGTATATTTTTTCTGACAAATGTCAGTTAGTTACATTTTCCTTCCTAAGGCATCATGTGACAGTCATCAGCCAATTGCAAAATGCATATACGCACTGTATATATTTTAAATCTTGCACATGCTCAGTAGAAGCTGGTGCCTCAGAAAGTGTAAATATAAAAAGATTGTGCACATTTTGATAACTGAAGTAAATTGGAAAGTTGTTTAAAATTGTGTGCTCTATCTGAATCATGAAAGTTTAATTTGACTTGACAGACCCTTTAACTTTGTCAGTGCTGAGACATTTCTTATCTGTGCTGAAGCAA
Organism: Bombina bombina; assembly: GCF_027579735.1. NCBI lineage: Eukaryota > Metazoa > Chordata > Amphibia > Anura > Bombinatoridae > Bombina > Bombina bombina. Next base: position 1,133,387,674 of record NC_069499.1, on the reverse strand, counting down.
TTTTAAATTTGTACATCTTTTCCATTTAAACATAAACTGTAGCCAGTTCTCTGCGAGGTACACAGTTCATCACAAAGTAAAAAATACATGATAAACAATAGGGAAATCATTATTTTCTAAAGTTGAAGATCAATATCTTTATGGTAGTATATATATATATATATATATATATATATATATACTTCCAAGAACATATATAGGGGTAGATTTATTAATGGTCAAGCGGACATGATTCGGTGTTGGCATTTAACATTGCACAGACATTTCTGGTGAAATGCTTGTGCAATGCCACCCCTGCTCACTGGCAGCCAATTGGCCGATAGCAGGGGCCGCCAACCATCCCGATTGTATCTTGATGATTTCAGTCTGCCACCTAAAAGGTTATAGATAGCAGTAAAGTATAAAGCTAAGTTGGCACTTCCCTTTAGATGCTTGCTGCCAGCCCCAGCTCTCCCAAACTGTATCCAGAAACAAGAAATATCGAAAATGGCGGCGCTATGTCACCCCAGGGAATACAAGCTGTTCTTTTCTTCTGAGAAACCTGGCATCTTTCACAAGATTTCAGTTTAAATCAGCCTTTTATTAAAACCATCACAATGGTATCTTCAGATGCAGCTTCAAAGTTTATTAAAATATAGCTCAACGCATTTCGGCAAACAAGCCTTTATCAAGAGCATTAAAATGAATACAAGTCAACAGAAGTAAAGGAGCAGCGGTCTTACGACCATTGATTCTTAACTTCTTTTTCTGGGGGACTAGAAATGATGGGGCGTCGATGCAGCATCCACTGCTTAATAAATGGACCCCAGTAGTGTCTGTTTTTCTTTCCTAAATAACAAAACTTATGGTTTACACATTCAAAGAAAAATTTGAAAAATTGTGCTGTTTGTTGATGCTAGGTGACTGATATTACTATGACAATCCCATGACTATAGTAACACGAAGCAAGTTATTTGGAAGGGTCTTCAAATATAATTCTATAGTTGGCAAGATAAGTACACCACACCTCACAAACATAATGCCAAAGCTGTAAAGGAAATGCCATTGTTCTGAGAAATACCCATTGAAAGGACACAGGACAATCAGATTGGCTCAGCAGATGAAGTCATCAGAACATCTTATGCTCATTGAGGAATAGGCTGGCAGGAGATCAAACAGTAGCATGGTCATTGTGTGCTTTGCAAATCTCTGTTCATTTCAGAATGATCTTGCAGTTGGAAGCATGCTCCCATTATAGTCTATAGGGCAGGCAAAATGGCATCTGATATGGCATGTTCTCTTATAAGGTATACAAAAAATGGAGACAATTAAGTCCCCTGGTTAGGGCAAAGGAAGATTTGTGAATACCCAGATTTGTTAAATAATCAACACAGAGAACAGCAAAAGCTCAGTGATATATAATTGTTAACCCTATGTGGGAATTATTTCAGTATAGGGAACTTTTGCAATCGCTTTTCCTGTGTTGGTGGGGATAATTACCTAATGTTGTACTGATCTTGTGCTTATTAGTTGATAGGAGGTTCTGGACGTTATAAGACATTTATATACAGAGGGACTGTGGTCACTATCTTCTTTCTATTTTTTTATTTGTTTTGTCTGTATTCTGTGCTATCTGTAAACACAGATACTTTTAAATATTAAAAGTTATGGTTTAATTGCCTTTGTTTGCTATTTATAATTTCATTGGGCTACCCACACTGATATTCTCTTTCTATGTGTGCCATAAGAATGCATCTTTTCTATTTTCTTTTTAATTACTGTACTCTTATAAGGTATCCAAGGGTTGGAACATTTAACTTTCAAAAGTTTTCATGAGGCAGGAAGGATAAGCAATACAATAACATATACTGTATCTTTAGGACTAATTTCACTATCTTAATGTTACCTTTACTTTTTTGAGAACCACATTAAACTGTGTGAAAAGGCATCTTTTATTAACTACAAAAATCTGCCTCATTTATCAATGCAGAAATTTTACAGGGTACCCTTAAATCAAAGACCATGGCCAGACCCCAAACCTTGAAGAAACTGTACATTTCATTCAGACAAAACAACCATCATATTGTATCTAGGTCCACACCAACAGAAACCTGCAAAATAGCTGATAGTGACTTGAAAAATAATAGGACCCAATGCTAACTATATCCAGAACAGGTTTCCTAAGTTTTCCAAACTCATAGTAGATTATTATAGCTATATAATTAAGCAGGCAAGATGACCGATACTTTCAGAAATCTTCTACTGCAAATTACCAATCAAATCAGGGTCACTATTAGCCTTGTTGGGGGCCTGGGCAAGACATATTTATGGGGCCCCTTAATCCAGCCCTCTTATTCCATTCCTGTATAGGTCACCCCTATCCCAGCATTCTGGGTGTCCCATAGAAAATAAAAATATATATTGCACCACTTGATACCATAAACACTTCTTTATAAACTGAATACAGGATGTGCGTAGAAACTTCTCATATCCTCAACCCAGATGACAGCGTGGGGTGCCCCTCTTGCCCTGCCCAAAGGTGTTATAAGGAATTCCTTAATTCTAAGGACAATATCTTTGACGTTCCTATAGAGAAAGACTTTAATACATAGGGCCTAATTTTCCTAACTTCGCCGGATCAGATATGGTGTTTATGCTGACCTTGGCTTGGACTGCCTTTATGCTTGGACTGCCTTTATGGAATTATCTTAAAAAGGGGGATGTTCATGCGAGTGGTGAGATGTCTGCTATAGAAAGTAATTGAGCTCGCAGGAAATTGAAACTTTGCTGGGTAGAGCAAAGTTATCAGTGAGCAGGGGGAACTTTAAAAATTAAATCCTTTATCAAAAACAAGTCACATTGCATTGCTTTATGCATAAAGCATCTTACCATCGCCTCTCTTTTCATATGCATGTGTTTTGTATTAGGGTATTAAGTATTTTGCATATTTTGTCACAACCTCGCCACCTTTTAGTTTGTGAGTAAAAACTGTGAGATCTGTAAGGTGGAAATGTTTAAATAATTATGCTTAGATTTGAGAAACGTTTTCATACACACCCATGGAAGACCCAAGTTCAGTCCATTTTACTATAAAACAACAACTACGCTTTGCATTTTGTAAATAAGTACAAATTTGTATGTATTTTTTGCACATCCAGTGTACTTAAATTATGATTTGCTGTGTGCATATATAATACGATTTATTCCTGTATAATTTATATACAAATTTTAAGTTCTTGATAAAATACGATTTTTGGTGAACCATTTTTGTTACAATTTTTGATGCACCAAAACAATATACCGTAATTTTTTTCCTGCACATGTTTGTGTGAATGGTTCAATATTTAATTTTGTATGATTTTTAAATTCCAATTTTTATTGTGCACTTTTGTAATGTATGCATCTCCTTCCTATACAAAAATTCAGTATACGTCCCTAACCGAGACACCCTGTTTTCATGGTAAAAAGTGTCTTTATATAAATCCACCAGGGAAATAGAAGCACTGGGGAGCATTCTTATAGAATCTCACAAGCCCAGAGACCTATAGATAGTCGGGGGCCCTTAGTTTTATACTGTGGTTAAAAATTAAATCATACTTTCACTTATTATGCCTAGTATAGTATTTATAATTCTGGGTTCTATAGCATAGATCATATGCTTGTTTAAGTTTTATTCTAGCCTTAACACTTACTTCAGATCTCAAGTCCCGCTAACTCTTTGCAACCCATAACCCACAGCTTTATCAATTTAAAGTATAGAGCATGCTAAACAGACGTTGGCCACGCTAAACATTCTCTGGTAACTCTGTTTTACAATAGACATGTAATACCAGATTGTGCGCTATTCCAGGCATGGGCCTGTGATATTGATAGTGCACCCTGCGCTATCATTTGCACCCACTTGTAATCTGGCCATGAAATGTAGGTAGTCATTTGAGATATACAAAAAAAATTTGGAGGTTGCAAATGAAACCTCTATTTCAACAACATCTTTTTTTTTTCAGGGAGTACAACATTTAAATGTTATGATCATTTTCAGTCATTCTTTTGCCCCTTTTACTAGTTTGAATACATTTGAGACATATAAATAAAAAGAAATAGCAACACCTTTGTCAAGGGAGGGACCTGGGCACTGAAGACTGTTAACCAAATAGTATAATCAGATATTAACACACCAACCATAGGTGAAAGGACAGGGAGTGAAGACGCCTGTCCTTCAGTGCCCAGACCCCTCACCTTTTTGAGAAAACTATTGTGTCTTTCACCAACAGATTAGTGTGCGGCCCATTCCTTATTGGCTCTATGTGAGCATTATAAATCATATAGGGCTAGATTACAAGTAGAGCAAAATTAGCGCTCCAGCTCACACATTAATTAAACTAGACAGAGGGTTTTTTTGCGGGCATTGGGTTGCGCTTGTATTACAAGTTAAAAGTAAAAAGTTTGTGCATAAGTGATAACCCACCACGCGCAAAAAGTTGAACTTTGAATATCGTTACCTTGTTAACGTATTCCCTAACAGACTTCAAAGGAGTGCTAAAAGTGGGAAAAAAACTAACAACCATACTCGTGCGCCAAACCGTGATATGTTCTATTTATTCATATATATATATATATATATATATATATATATATATATATATATAAAAATAAATAAATAAATATATATATATTAATATTATTATTGTTATTATTATTATCGGTTATTTGTAGAGCGCCAACAGATTCTGCAACGCTATATATATGATTAATTTTTGGTAAATAATAAAATAATTACAAGATTATTAAACTAATTACATCTAATCTAATCCCCCTAATAAAATAAAAAAGCCCCCCAAAATAAACAAAATCCCTACCCTATACTAAATTACAAATAGCCCTTAAAAGGGCCTTTTGCGGTGCATTGCCGCAAAATAATCAGCTCTTTTACCTGTAAAAAAAAAATTCAATACCCCCCCAACATTAAAACCCACCACCCACACACCCAACCCTACTCTAAAACCCACCCAATCCCTCCTTAATAAAACCTAACACTAACCTCTTGAAGATCACCCTACCTTGAGACGTCTTCACCCAGCCGGGCACAAGTGGTCCTCCAGAAGTCTTCATCCGATCCGGGCAGAAGAGGACCTCCAGATGGGCAGAAGTCCTCATCCAGGTGGCATCTTCTATCTTCATCCATCTGGAGCGGAGCAGGTCCATCTTCAAGCCAGCCAACGTGGAGCATCCTCTTCTTCCGACGACTCCCAACAAATGAAGGTTCCTTTAAATGACGTCATCCAAGATGGTGTTTTTTGAATTCCAATTGGCTGATAGGATTCTATCAGCCAATCGGAATTAAGGTAGGAAAATCCTATTGGCTGATCCAATCAGCCAATAGAATTGAAGTTCAATCCTATTGGCGGATCCAATCAGCCAATAGGATTGAGCTCGCATTCTATTGGCTGTTTCAATCAGCCAATAGAATTCGAGCTCAATTCTATTGGCTGATTGGATCAGCCAATAGGATTTTTCCTACCTTAATTCCGATTGGCTGATAGAATCCTATTAGCCAATCGGAATTCAAGGGACGCCATCTTGGATGACATCATTTAAAGGAACCTTCATTCATCGGGAGTCGTTTGAAAAAGAGGATGCTCCGCGTTGGCTGGCTTGAAGATGGACCCGCTCCGCTCCGGATGGATGAAGATAGAAGATGCCGTCTGGATGAAGACTTCTGCCCGTCTGGAGGTCCTCTTCTGCCCAGATCGGATGAAGACTTCTGTCCCTCTGGAGGACCACTTGTGCCTGGCTGGGTGAAGACGTCTCAAGGTAGGGTGATCTTCAAGGGGTAAGTGTTAGGTTGTATTAAGGGGGGATTGGGTGGGTTTTAGAGTAGGGTTGGGTGTGTGGGTGGTGGGTTTTAATGTTGGGGGGGTATGGTATTTTTTTTTTACAGGTAAAAGAGCTGATTACTTTGGGGCAATGCCCAGCCAAAGGCCCTTTTAAGGGCTATTTGTAATTTAGTATAGGGTAGGGATTTTTATTATTTTGTGCGCTATTCCGGGCATGGGCCTGTGATATTGATAGTGCACCCTGCGCTATCATTTGCACCCAGTTGTAATCTGGCCATGAAATGTAGGTAGTCATTTGAGATATACAAAAAAAATTTGGAGGTTGCAAATGAAACCTCTATTTCAACAACATCTTTTTTTTTTCAGGGAGTACAACATTTAAATGTTATGATCATTTTCAGTCATTCTTTTGCCCCTTTTACTAGTTTGAATACATTTGAGACATATAAATAAAAAGAAATAGCAACACCTTTGTCAAGGGAGGGACCTGGGCACTGAAGACTGTTAACCAAATAGTATAATCAGATATTAACACACCAACCATAGGTGAAAGGACAGGGAGTGAAGACGCCTGTCCTTCAGTGCCCAGACCCCTCACCTTTTTGAGAAAACTATTGTGTCTTTCACCAACAGATTAGTGTGCGGCCCATTCCTTATTGGCTCTATGTGAGCATTATAAATCATATAGGGCTAGATTACAAGTAGAGCAAAATTAGCGCTCCAGCTCACACATTAATTAAACTAGACAGAGGGGTTTTTTGCGGGCGTTGGGTTGCGCTTGTATTACAAGTTAAAAGTAAAAAGTTTGTGCATAAGTGATAACCCACCACGCGCAAAAAGTTGAACTTTGAATATCGTTACCTTGTTAACGTATTCCCTAACAGACTTCAAAGGAGTGCTAAAAGTGGGAAAAAAACTAACAACCATACTCGTGCGCCAAACCGTGATATGTTCTATTTATTCATATATATATATATATATATATATATATACATATATATATATATATATATATATATATAAATAAATAAATAAATAAATAAATATATATATATTAATATTATTATTGTTATTATTATTATCGGTTATTTGTAGAGCGCCAACAGATTCTGCAACGCTATATATATGATTCATTTTTGGTAAATAATAAAATAATTACAAGATTATTAAACTAATTACATCTAATCTAATCCCCCTAATAAAATAAAAAAGCCCCCCAAAATAAACAAAATCCCTACCCTATACTAAATTACAAATAGCCCTTAAAAGGGCCTTTTGCGGTGCATTGCCGCAAAATAATCAGCTCTTTTACCTGTAAAAAAAAAATTCAATACCCCCCCAACATTAAAACCCACCACCCACACACCCAACCCTACTCTAAAACCCACCCAATCCCTCCTTAATAAAACCTAACACTAACCTCTTGAAGATCACCCTACCTTGAGACGTCTTCACCCAGCCGGGCACAAGTGGTCCTCCAGAAGTCTTCATCCGATCCGGGCAGAAGAGGACCTCCAGATGGGCAGAAGTCCTCATCCAGGTGGCATCTTCTATCTTCATCCATCTGGAGCAGAGCAGGTCCATCTTCAAGCCAGCCAACGTGGAGCATCCTCTTCTTCCGACGACTCCCAACAAATGAAGGTTCCTTTAAATGACGTCATCCAAGATGGTGTTTTTTGAATTCCAATTGGCTGATAGGATTCTATCAGCCAATCGGAATTAAGGTAGGAAAATCCTATTGGCTGATCCAATCAGCCAATAGAATTGAAGTTCAATCCTATTGGCGGATCCAATCAGCCAATAGGATTGAGCTCGCATTCTATTGGCTGTTCCAATCAGCCAATAGAATTTGAGCTCAATTCTATTGGCTGATTGGATCAGCCAATAGGATTTTTCCTACCTTAATTCCGATTGGCTGATAGAATCCTATTAGCCAATAGGAATTCAAGGGACGCCATCTTGGATGACATCATTTAAAGGAACCTTCATTCATCGGGAGTCGTTTGAAAAAGAGGATGCTCCGCGTTGGCTGGCTTGAAGATGGACCCGCTCCACTCCGGATGGATGAAGATAGAAGATGCCGTCTGGATGAAGACTTCTGCCCGTCTGGAGGTCCTCTTCTGCTCAGATCGGATGAAGACTTCTGTCCCTCTGGAGGACCACTTGTGCCTGGCTGGGTGAAGACGTCTCAAGGTAGGGTGATCTTCAAGGGGTAAGTGTTAGGTTGTATTAAGGGGGATTGGGTGGGTTTTAGAGTAGGGTTGGGTGTGTGGGTGGTGGGTTTTAATGTTGGGGGGGTATGGTATTTTTTTTTTACAGGTAAAAGAGCTGATTACTTTGGGGCAATGCCCAGCCAAAGGCCCTTTTAAGGGCTATTTGTAATTTAGTATAGGGTAGGGATTTTTATTATTTTGGGGGGCTTTTTTATTTTATTAGGGGGATTAGATTAGGTGTAATTAGTTTAAAAATCTTGTAATTATTTTATTATTTTCTGTAATTTAGTGTTTTTTTTTTTTTCGTACTTTAGTTTATTTAATTTAATTGTAGTTAATTGTAGTTAATTTAGGAAATTATTTTAATTACAGTGTAGTGTTAGGTGTAATTGTAATTTAGGTTAGATTTTATTTTACAGGTAAATTTGTTTTTATTTTAACTTGGAAGTTATTAAATAGTTAATAACTATTTAATAACTATTGTACTTAGTTAAAATAAATACAAACTTGCCTGTAAAATAAAAATAGACCCTAAACTAGCTACAATGTAACTATTAGTTATATTGTAGCTAGCTTAGGGTTTATTTTACAGGTAAGTATTTAGTTTTAAATAGGAATAATTTATTTAATTGTAGTAATTTTATTTCGTTTTATTTAATTTATATTTAAGTTAGGGGGGTTTTAGGGTTAGACTTAGGTTTAGGGGTTAATACATTTAATATAGTGGCGGCGACGCAGATTAGGGGTTAATAAATGTAGGTAGGTGTTGGCGATGTTAGGGACGGCAGGTTAGGGGTTAATAAAATTTAACTAGTGTTTGTGAGGCGTGAGTGCAATGGTTTAGGGGTTAATATATTTTTTGCCGGCGATGTCCGGTAGGCAGATTAGGGGTTAAAACTTTAGTTAAGTGTTTGCGATGTGGGGGGGGGGCTCGGTTTAGGGGTTAATAGGTAGTTTATGGGTGTTAGTGTACTTTTTAGCACTTTAGTTAAGAGTTTTATGTTACGGCGTTAGCCCATAAAACTCTTAACTACTGACTTTTAAATGTGGTAGGAGTCTTGGTAGGAGAGGCTGTACCGCTCACTTTCTCCAAGACTCGTAATACCGGCGGTAGGAAAATCCCATTAAAAAGATAGGATACACAATTGACGTAAGGGGATTTGCGGTATGCTCGAGTCGCGGAAAAAAAGTGAGCGGTACACCTGTACCTGCCAGACTCATAATACCAGCGGGCATTAAAAAGCAGCATTGGGACCTCTCAACGCTGCTTTTTAAGGCTAACGCAAGACTAGTAATCTAGGCGTAAGTAAAAATTTAAATAAAAACAAATTTACCTGTAAAATAAAACCTAACCTAAATTACAATTACACCTAACACTACACTATAATTAAATTAATTTCCTAAATTAACTACAATTAACTACAATTAAATAAAATAAACTAAAGTACGAAAAAACCCCCACTAAATTACAGAAAATAATAAAATAATTACAAGATTTTTAAACTAATTACACCTAATCTAATCCCCCTAATAAAATTAAAAAGCCACCCAAAATAATAAAAATCCCTACCCTATACTAAATTACAAATAGCACTTAAAAGGGCCTTTGGCGGGGCATTGCCCTAAAGTAATCAGCTCTTTTACCTGTAAAAAAAAAAATACCATACCCCCCCAACATTAAAACCCACCACCCACACACCCAACCCTACTCTAAAACCCACCCAATCCCCCCTTAATAAAACCTAACACTAACCCCTTGAAGATCACCCTACCTTGAAATGTCTTCACCCAGCCGGGCACAAGTGGTCCTCCAGAGGGGCAGAAGTCTTCATCCGATTCCGGACAGAAGAGGACCTCCAGATGGGCAGAAGTCTTCATCCAGGCGGCATCTTCTATCTTCATCCATTCAGAGCGGAGCAGGTCCATCTTCAATGGGGTTGTGTTAGGAGCTGAACGCTGCTTTTTTGCAGGTGTTGTTTTTTTTTCCAGCCGATTCTGCCCCATTGTTTCCTATTGGGAAATCGTGCTTGAGCATAAGCATCGCTGGTATTGAGGTGAGATGTGGAGCTAAATTTTGCTCTTTGCTCACTTTTTAGAGGCTAACGCCGGGTTGAAAAAAACCTGTACCAGCGTTGTTTGTAGGTGAGCGGTGAGCTGAAACTGAGCGTTAGAACCGCACGGCTTTACCGACAAAACTCGTAATCTAGGTGTTAGTTTGTATCTCAACTTCTTAAAGGGACATTAAACCCAAAAAATTTCTTTCATGATTCAGATAGAGAATACCATTTTTCAAAAGTTTCCAATTTACTTCTATTATCAAATTTATTGCATTCTCAGGTTATTCTTTATTGAAGAGAGACCTAGGTAGGTAGCGTGTACTTTCTTGAAGCACTACATGACAGGAAATAGTGCTGCCATCTAGTGTTCCTGCTAATGTATAACATTGTTGCAAAACTGCTGCCATATAGTGCTGCAGACACGTGCACACTCTTGAGCTTACGTCTATGCTTTTCAACAAAGAATAACAAAATAAAAAAGAAAATATGATAATAGAAGTAAATTAGAAAGTTGTTTAAAATTTGATGTTCTATCTAAATCATAAAAGAAAAAAATGGGGTTTTGTGTCCCTTTAAGGATGAAGGTTTCCCAGTTTCCATGTTTAAATGACAGAGGCGATGTCACAGTGATCACATGGCCATTAGGGCACTTTAGTTTACATCACTGGGCTGCCTTACTCCTGATGAATCCAGTGATAGTTCAGTAAGCTTTATACCAGCATACATTGTATCTAGGCTGCATTTTCAGTACATAATCACTTGGACTGTCTGTCAAAGAAATTGAAAACACAGTATCAGTCATATTTTACTATTACTGCAGGCATTCAGCAACAGCAGGTGATGCATACTAACAGGATCTTACCTTAACTATGCCCTGCCTACCCAGTTCTTTGATACTGGACCTCCACCATTATAAACTGGAACTTGTCAGCCTGGATGATAAGACCTGCAGCCTGGATCCTGTCAAGCAACTCCCAGAGGTGTCTTATGTATTCATCCTAAAATTGGCTGTAGATTGTAATGTAAATAAAAGCATGTGCAGGTAAAGCCTTGCAAACCCTTAAAGTGTCAGTCTATCAATTGTTCTTCATTCCAAAGGGCATGTCTGAAAACTGCTTCAAGTCCATTGGGTTGATGAAAGCTGACATCCTGGGAGTTATGTGACAGGTACCACTATTAAGAGTCAAGGTAGTCATATATCAGGCAACACTAAGTCCTTCTAGTAAGTCATCTAAACAGGGTATAGGGTATGCATTATCAGAGTACAGTCATTCAGCCTTGTGTAGTCTACACAAAAATATATGGTCCTATCCCTTTTGGGGTCCAGTACCACAAGAAAAGCCCAGGGGCTGCATGAAAGTCGAATCACTACCAAGGCAAGCATCTCCTAAATCTTGGCCTTCATGCTGGGGTACACAGCTTCATGTACTCTATAGGAGGGCAGGCAGAAAGGACGGTGTCTAAAGGTCTCTACCCTATGCCCTGTCAAGTTCGTACACCTTGGTAAGAAGAGAACATCTCTCTGCTCGCTGGCTATCACCTCTGTTCCTCAATTAAATAATCACTCACTAGTATGTGGTGAGTATAATTAAGTTGCTAAATGTCTGTGAGGAATTGGGAAAGGAATTATCTTCCCGTTCTCCTCTGGATGGGGTAAAAATAACCAGTAATGGCTCCTCCATTAAAAATATTCCTTTAACATATTAATGTAGACAGATCTTTAAAATTAATTGGTGAGGTCTAATTACACCAAATAAGTTGTAACACTAATCCTCTAGTTTGGGGTCCTGACCAGGCAGCCTGCAACTGCCAGGTGGGGACCAGAACCAGTCCCACCTGATACTACCTAGATCTCACCTATTTGGCCATACCAGACCTTCTGCTTGGTATAAGTTGCCCAAATTTGCAACTGAGCTAATACAATCAGACTGTCAAGATTCTCTCTGAGAAACATGCAGGGCTATGGGTAAACTGGCTGATCATCTTGCCCTGGTCTCAGTGGGGCATCACCCCAACCAATATTCTCTCAGCAAATCGAGTGGGCCCCGCAGTAAGATCCGGGATAGAACCAAAAATGAAGAGAAACCAAAGGACTCCTGCAAACAAGATGTGGGGCAGCAATCACTCCCAATCAGGGTCAATGTCTACAAATGCCTTCAGCATCCGTTTTCAGGGCGCTAATGAAACATTCACAGTGTGTTAAGGGGTGGATGATATGACATGAAAGACAGAAAGGTGCCTGATCTGCTGAAACAAGTCCAACTCAAACTGGATACCATGATCATATAGAATCTCAATGGGAAACCTAACTCTAATAAAAATGGGAATAAGAGTCTCTTCTACTCACCACAGCTTCCGGGTGCCAGGTAGCATAATCTACTACCATAAGAATATACCCTTTCTCTTTATGGTTAGGCTTGGCCAATAGACTGACAATGTGCTGGGGGTAATCCTGGGGGTATGCATGACACAGATCCATAAGCACCTTCCTTATTGCACCTGGAAGTTGGCCCAGGGTATGCACCAGGTGTTGTTCCACACTCAGTACTAGCAAACTGGTGTGCTCAGAGTGGTGCAAATCTGGGTGGTGGAGTGCGATTGTAGGTATGATTCTGTAGGGTTTGAAGCATCATTCTCTTACCCCTGGAGCCGCATGAGCAAAGATCTGTCCCAGAAGCAGCAGCTAGCTGCCCTCTTCTAACGATTTGTCCTGCATGCCTCTAATCCAACTCAATCAGGTTCTGTCAAGCTTGCTAGTCCACTAGGCATGTGTCACCAACTCCCTTACACAGCTTATGGAATTTATAATGCTAAGCTTTGGGATTGAAAGCATACTGGGACAGTAAAGCTTGCTTCACTTGTGGATAGTCTTTTATATATTCATTGTGAACCACCAGATAAGCTTCTGCAGCCATACCTGTCAACTTGTTGGCTAGGAGCTGCACTTGCTCTGCAGGGGCCATCTCATACAGGACACACAACCTCTCAAAGTGCTGTATGTACCCACCAGTTTCATCCTTCTCCACATTGAAGGTTCAAAACACCTGCTGGGGTAGTTTTGGCAGAGGAGGACTCAAAGTAGCTTGGTGACTGGCCACCGGTTCTACACAGAATGTTGGTGCTTGCTTCAGAGCATGTAGCTCCAGCTGCTTCTTCTGTGCCTGCTTCATGATTCAGAGAACAAAAAACCTGGTAGGATATTTTCAGCAGAGAAGGACTCTGATATCTGCTGACCCCTACTTTCATCCTGGCCTACCATGGAACATCCTGCTAACATGTCTACTGAAATGGCAACCAACTCTCAGGGTCTACCTGCATACAGTGCACCTCTTTCATTCCTGTGGTCATCATACTGCTGAATATCTTGGATCAGAGCTTCTTTGTTTAGGCCAGACTACTCCATTCCTTTGTATCTTGCCTGGGTCTGCAGGGCAGCCATTGTCATCAACTCATATGAGAGCGACATCTCACAACTATTCTGGGCTGTCTTGGGTGATTCCTTATGAACAACAGGAACATGTCTTGGTGGTTGGTATGGATCTCCAAGAGAGAAGATACCACTGCTGCCACCAAATCTGATAGACAACTCAGATTTCACACCACCGTAGACTAGATACAGCCTGCAGATGCTCTGATAAGCATGCCAAACAGGTTGTCTGATCCTCATATTCTCAATTGTCCAACTGACAAGTCATTTTTAGGTTATCTGAAAGCTTTCTCTTGGCCAAGACAGCACTCACGGGGGGTGAATTGAGGGGTCCAGCAGCAGTCTGTGAGAGTACAATTTGAGCAATCTTAACATAGGGGCTTATTTAACAAAGGTCTGTTGGACCCGATCCGACAGTGCGGATCAGGTCCAACAGACCTTGCTGAATGCGGAGAGCAATATGCTCTCCGCATTCAGCATTGCACCAGCAGCTCTTGTGAACTGCTGGTGCAATGCCGACCCCTGCAGATTCACGCCAGCAGGGGGTGTGAATCAACCAATCGGGGTCAATCAACCCAATCAGAGCAGGCCGACAATTTATGGAGCAGTGGTCTTTAGATCACTGCTTCATAACTGGTGTTTCTGGTGAGCCTGCAGGACCCCAAAGACTTTACTCGTCGGAGACTCAAATGATATAGCTGAAAGGAAAAGATATCCTAAGACACTATACCCCAGATTCCACAAACTCAACCTGAAACTAAGCTGTGTAAATCCTTTATTGAACACCACACAAATTGTATGTTTATACAGAACCCATCCTATTAACCCTGTTCATATGCATGCCAAAGACTTGTAAAAGAACCAATAGCAATTCAACAATTACAACCCCCAACCCAGCTCACTCTTCCAAATTGTTTTTTGATAGGAGATAAGGATGCAGCTTCCATGGTCATTAATCTGGCAATAAACATGTCCCTTAACTTCTGCATTCCAACTGAAGATATCTCCCATTCTAGAGCATCACTCCATTAAACAGAACATTCCACAAAGTATAATAATATGTTGATTGTGCAATAATGTCCATGGCTTAAGATAGCTGTCACAGCACTATCTTGTAAAATTATGTCAACTGAGATCTTTGCAATTTGGGGGTGCCACAGTAAAAAATGCAGGTGTATAGTGACCCCCTTAAAGGGGCACTAAACCCAATTTTTTTCTTTAATTATTCAGATAGAGCATGCAATTTTTAGCAACTCTGTAATTTACTCCTATTATCAAATTTTCTTTGTTCTCTTGCTATCTTTATTTAAAAAGCAGCAATGTAAAGCTTAAGAGCCGGCCCAATTTTGGTTGAGAACCTGGGTTATGCTTGCTTATTGGTTTGCTAAATGTAGCTACCAATAAGCTAGTGCTATCCAGGGTGCTGAACCTAAAATGGGCTGGCTCCTAAGCTTTAAATTCCTGCTTTTTAAATAAGATAGCAAGAGAACAAAGAAAAATATATAGGAGCAAATTAGAAAGTTGCTTAAAATTGCATGCTGAATTATTAAAGAAAAAAAATTGGGTTTAGTATCCCTTTAAAACAACTCAGTTTTAGTTTAAGCATATGATCTAGCCATGTATCTCCCCAATAACAGAATCTATTAACTGTTTAAAAGAATATCAAGATTTATTTTTATAATCATAGCAATTTAAAGTAACATAAAATGTATTTTCTAATGCATTATAACTACCATTAGAAGCATGCTTGGTATGTAACTATCAATGCAAATATTATTTGTTAAAAGTTACCCTGGGTAGCTTAGGATTTTTAGAGTTTGTTTTATTTTTTATTTTGGGGGGCTGGGTGGGTGGGGGTTTTTACTGTTATGGGGGACTTTGCAATTTTTTAATATAAAAGAGCTGATTGCTTCAGAGCGATATAAGGCCATTTTAAGGGCTATTGGTAGTTTATTGTAAGATTAGGGGGTGTTTTTATTTTGGGGTGGATTTTTTGTTTTTATAGAGGTATTAGATTAGGTTTAATTTTTATTATTTTGGATAATTTTGTTTATTGTTTTGTAATCTTAGATTTATTTATTTTTCGTAGTGTTAGGATTTTTAAATTTAGTAATTTAGTTTTTTTAGTTTAGTTTAGTTTTTAAAATAAAACAAAGCTAGAAAAACTTCCATGCTTGTCTACAAGGCCAGTGCCACTCAGTGTGCAGTCTTTTTTAGCAAACTATGGGGCCAATCTATCAAGCTCCATACGGAGCTTGAGGGCCCATGTCTCTGGCAAGCCTGCAGGCTCGCCAGAAACACCAGTTATGAAGCAGTGGTCTAAAGACCGCTGCTCCATAACCCTGTCCACCTGCTCTGATGAGGCGGACAGGAATCGCCGGAATTCAACCCAATCGAGTATGATCGGGTTGATTGACAACCCCCTGCTGGCGGCCAATTGGCCGCGAGTCTGCAGGGGGCGGCGATGCACCAGCAGCTCACAAGAGATGCTGGTGCAATGCTGAATACGGAGAGCGTATTGCTCTACGCATTCAGCGATGTCTGTCAGACCTGATCCACACTGTTGGATCAGGTCCAACAGACATTTCATAAATAGGCCTCTATTCCTTTTCACAGAGAAAAAATAACCTGTAGCATATCAGTCTGATCCTGCCCAATGACAGACCAGCGCCGAAATACCAGGCAATTCTTCTCTGAACAAGATTAACAACAAACCAGAGACGTACGTTTCTGCCTATCTTGGGCCTTGTCAGTGAGGTGCAGTTGCATATCTCTAGGGCATGTGTAAAAGGAGTCCATGGGGCTGAATTATCAAGCTCTGAACGGAGCTTGATGCCCCTGTTTCCGCGTGAAACAGTGAGGCCGCAGACATCAATCTGCCCAATCCTATATGATCAGGCTGATTGTGTAATGATAAATGCCGACAGAGTATGCTGTCGGCATTTATCGATGTGCGGCGGACATGATACACTACATCGTATCATGTCCACTCGCACATTAATAAATTGGCCCCATTATCTGGTTAGACCTAGATAAGACCTAAAAACAATTTTCATAAAAACTAGAAAATGAAGAGAAAAATTAAGAGAAAATTAAGAGATGCACTCACTGAGACAGAACAAAGCTAGAAAAACATCCATGCTTGTCCACAAGGCCAGTGCCACTCAGTGTGCAGTCTCTTTAGCACACTGTGCCTTTTTACAGAGAAAAAATATCCTGTAGCATATTAATTTGACCCTGCCCAAGATAAACAACAAACCCAAGACGTACGTTTCGGCCTCTCTTGGGGCTCATCAGTTAGGTGCTGTTGCATATATCTAGTTAGTGTACTTTGTAACATTTTTGTTGTGAGTTTTGTGAAATGTTTTTGTTTTGCAAAATCCATAACTACTGGCCCTTGATCGCAGAATGGATCATAGTGGTATAGCTATAACGCTAGCAGAATAGCCAGGACGCACAACCTGTCATATGGTGACCTGAAAATTTCACACTCAAAAGCCATATTTTGAGTGCGGTATGGAGAGTTGCGGTATACGCTAAAACGCTAGCGGTATAGCTGTACAGCCGCAACTTGTAATACGGGTGACTTGCCATTCCGCGTGCATTTTTTCAGTGGTATAGCCATACCGTACAACTTGTAATTTAGGTGATAATAATTTAATGATAGATTGTGATAATCCCCTTATTATCCATGTATAGAATGTACTAATGAATTGCATTCTGTAATTTTTCCTTTGTCTTTTTAGCTCATATCAAATTACTTTTTTAAGATGTAACAGTTTTTATTCACAAATGATAACTTCATCAAGAACTCTGAGCAAATAAAACAGTTGACAGTGTCACTGAATGTCAGAGGTTTGTAGCCGGTAAAATTAATCTTCAAGGTGAACAAATTTCCTATACACAAAGAAAGGATGTTTATCCAGAAATCTGCAAATATTCACAAATGCGCTTTACACTATAATTTATTGTAATAATGTTCACCTGTATTTAATGTGCAATTATATTACATAGATTGCTGAGGCTTGCAATCACTATTTTAAGAATAATGATTCATTGTCTCCGCACACTGTATAATTTCAAAGCCAAAATCAGAACATTATTGTAGACAAATATACTTAAAGGAAGAAAAATAATAAATATTTATTACATTTTTTTCAAGACATTAAAGGGAGGTGAAACCCAAAATTTTCTTTTGTGATTTAAACACAACATATCATAAAAAAAGCTTCCAATTTACTTCTATTATCAAATTTGCTTCATTTACATGGTACCTATGTAGGTGTCAGGAGCACTACATGGCAGAAAATAGTACTTGCAAAGGGATAAGAGTTTTGTAAAACCACTGCCATATAGTGCTCCAGACGTGTGCATGCTCCTGAGCTTGCGCCCTGTTGTTCAACAAAAGATATCAAGAGAACAAAGAGCATTTGATAATAGAAGTTAATTACAAAGTTGTTTAAAATCACATGCTCTATCTGAATAATGAAAGAATAAAACAATTGGGTTTCTTGTCCTTTTAAGAAGCTAACAAAAAAGTGTTAGGAATTTTTAAATACTGCAGTTACTATTAAAGAATTATTTATCCACGTGTCTGGTAACAAAAATGCAGCTCACTGCTATGCAACATGTTTAATAATTATTTGCAGTTACAGGCACCCTAGGCAGCATTAGGTTTGCTGAGTTAAACACTTTCTATTCAAACACAGTACAGTTTTGCTTCTCTGGACTGGAGGGGTCACTATTTCACTTTTGAATCACATATTAACTCAATTGTACACCTTCCTATTTGCTATAGTTTTATACTTTTAACATAATACAAAGCCAACTTTAATCTATTTACTTTTCTGAAAATCTTTTTTGTTCTCTTACAGAGGCTGCACACAGTGATTTCTGGACAAGTTGTAAAATACAATAGAAAGTGATGAAGTTCATTATAAAGGAAATTTCACTGGGGAGAGCGAAGCTAGCAGGGGACACTTTCAAAATTAAAATCCACAGCCAATAATACTGATAAGGATTACTCTTCTTACAGTGGGCTAAATTATGAGTGGCGCGATTACTGTTGCACGCAAGCAAAAAAGGGTTTATAGAGGATCTTTGCACACGTTGTGCGCATATTACAAGTTAAAAGTAAACACGTTCGCCCTAGTGCAATTGAATTTAATGCGCGTCGGGATAGTGCCATTTCAAAGCGCTTGTTAAAATTGCAAAAGTATATTTAAAAGTACAGTTACACTCAAAATATCACTATCTAATAATTTTTTTTTTTTTTAAATTGCATTAAAAAGTTATAAGTGCTCAAAGCTATGAGGTCTCAGTTTTTCGGAAAAAAAAAGACTGCAAAGGGTTTTAATATAGATATATGTTCAAATGTGAACACATATGTATTTATAGTGTATGTATGTATTTACAGACATATATACACATAAATACATACGTTACTTGTAAGTGCATTGGAGGCCTTTGCAGTCAAGTAGCATATTTATGCAATATTCATATTTAATAAAGGTTTTAACTATGGGCGCGATCCGATATAGATTGCAGTTTGCGGCGCAAGCGAGGGAACCGGCGTCGCCCGCAGTTTCAGCTCGCAACTCGAGCTATCCCATATAGGTCGCCGTCAGATGCTAACGTGCCGTAAGTCTGACAAACCAGCGATGTCCAGAAATCTGCGCAAGTACAAATTTCTGGCGTCGCCAGTGACTTGCGCCACGTTAGAATCTGCCGGCGCCTATAAAACCTGACTAAAGTCTAAAACACCCGCACTGTCTAACACGCCTCCCTAACATAGCCCGCACTGTCTAACACGCCTCCCTAACATAGCCCGCACTGTCTAACACGCCTCCCTAACATAGCCCGCACTGTCTAACACGCCTCCCTAACATAGCCCGCACTGTCTAACACGCCTCCCTAACATAGCCCGCACTGTCTAACACGCCTCCCTAACATAGCCCGCACTGTCTAACCCTCTATCCGCTATCCCCCCTCATTAGCCTAACAATAAAAAAGCTATTAACCCCTAAACCGCCGCTCCCGTACCCCGCCGCAACCTAATAAAGTTATTAACTCCTAAACCGCCGCTCCCGTACCCCGCCGCCAGCTATATTATATCTATAACCCCCTAAAGTGAGCCCCTAACACCGCCGCCATCTATATTAAAATTATTAACCCCGGGGGGCGGAGCCAACAGCCAAGCAGAGAGGACGCATGTTAGAAAGCTCCTGCTGAAACCTTTGTAAAATAACGGTAAATTGCAGCATCTTTAATGCAGTTTGCCCCAAAAACTTAATTTTGACCATGCAGGACTGAACCTAAGCTATTGGAAAGTTATCTTCCTGAATATTTATATCAGTCTGCCTTCAATACCACATACAGGCTTATGAGGCCTACTAAAGATACGGAGACAAACATGGAGACAGTTTCGGCAGATATTTATGAGGCTATATGGAAGTTCAATCTGAAATTGACTGCCAGCTATGAAGACTTATCAGCCAACCTAAGGTCAGCTATGAGAAAGCCAGAGACCCAGACACAAGACGGGAACCTATATTCCCAAGAAGAGCATGAGGACATACGAGATGACGTCAGCCCATCCACCTTATTTGCCACCACATCTGCTAAGCTGGAAACGGAACTGCCGTTCACGCTGCTCCCATTAATGCAGGAGATAGCAACGAGTAGATTACTAAAGATCCGTACTACGGCTGTACTGACAGACGAGGCGGTGCCGCTACTCAGCATAGACAGATCGCCATACAGCAGAGAAGAGGTGCAGTCGCTAGCTAAACCTACCCCGATAGATTGCCGGAAGCCTCTATGTAAGTCTTCACCTTATGATGGGGTCCTCCATGCCCAGATACAGCTCGCTTGTACAGGCCTGGGCGCGCTCCAGCGGGATGTGGCCGGTCCCGGCGGGCGCGTACAGGAAACTAACCACATCCTCTACAAATGGCATAGAGACCGGGTAGACAGTGACTGGGCGCTCAGGATGGCTAACAATTATGGCCTGGGTAGTTTGCAAAATCCAGGGTTCGGGAGCCCATCTGTAATGGACGCTGACAGTAACTCACTCTTGTCAGGTTGCTTGAGAAGCCAGAAGATACGGATTACTGAGACATATACCTCCCACATAACGAAAAAAGGTGTAGGATAGACATAGGCTGGATGTGTCTTTACACACTGAAATACCTTGCTAACCTGGAAATTTACAATTGACTGCTTGACTGGTTTGGAGAATTTATGTCACGCAGATAGCTTCTCTCTTTGCTTGTACCTGGACATTTGCTTTATATCGTTTGTATCTTCCAGTTTTTCATTTTATTATTTTCATGTAAGTTCCTTGTTATTTGTCTGGACTTGATGCTGAATCCTAAAATTAAGACACTGCCTTCTCTCTGCATGTGGGGATATCCCCCCTAACATTTTATTAATGTCTATGTGAGGGTACCCGAATTGGTATAAACACTCAGTCCCTAATTGTATTTTAAGTTCACGTGGCTCTCTTATGCCTATGACACTGAGCTTTGGTATTTATGTTATTTTCATTTAAGCTCCTTACTATTTGTCTGGACTTGATGCTGAATCCTAAAATTAAGACACTGCCTCCTCTCTACATGTGGAGATATCCCCCCTAACATTTTATTAATGTCTTTGTGTGGGTACCCGAATTGGAATAAACACTCAGTCCCTAATTGTATTTAGTTGGGCAGCCTGATACTTACAGATGCAATTACATTATACTATTTATTAGATATATAGACATGCCCTCTATTTCTTATAGAATACCTTACCCACTGTTAAGTTTCCTTCTATATTGTGACTAAGTTATTAGCCTATTCACATACTCAAATTCTCCCAGGGGTTTCGCTATCGGTCCTGTATGTTTATCTGAATTTTAAACTTAAAATGTCTACAGAGGGCTCATAGAAGTAGAAGGGTAAAACGTGTTTCTCTTAACAATACCTTTACACTTATGCAACTTATACTAGTATGTAGGGCTGACATAGGTAGTTATAAATTTAGAATTGTTTGAATAATTCATTGTCCAGCTTAAGATATGGAAAGGAAGAATCATATTCAGCTACATGAAACATAGAAAGGAAGACTATGAGTATGCCCAACTCTCTCTGACTTATTTATCCCCTAAGAACCCTTTAATTTAATGTTGATTGTTTTAGTATGCTGCCCAAAATTACAGGGTCATCCTATTGTCAATTGCATATCTATATATTTGTAATTCAAGCCTATGGTGTGTTTTGTGTTTTTATATCTCTCATTACCTGCTCTTAATGTTCAACAACATCTGCTCTCTGTTATGTGTAAAATTGTATCTAAAATGGCGACCTTTAGGTCTGACAGTATATCTCTGCAATTACCTTGTTCTGCAGCAGATACAAACCACCTCTTAAGTTATCTTACATACGTTGATCCCCTGTTGGGAACTACTTTGCACCTATACTTCTATATGAAGCTACATAAGACAATGTACTTTACCTGTAAAAGAGAGGTTACGTATATGACAAATGTATGCTTAATTTTGTGTTTGGCACACTTGATGATTGTATCTGAATTGCATTAGACTTTCCTATTAGTCACATATCTCTCCTCAGAGTTACTAGCTCCATTACATTGAGCTTAAATCTATTTTCATAGTGGAAGTCAGAAATATGTTTATGTACAAATGTATGATAAAAGATCTGAGCTGACAGTAAAGTTTTTATGTATATTAGATAGATGGATTGGAAGCCAGTTGCGTTTAGCTTATAGTGCTCTACATGATATATGTAAATGTCTGCTCTAGAATAGCACCTATCCAGTGTACTTATGTATTTTGTCGTTATCTCTAATTTTAAATCTCAATATTCTGCGAGAGACAACTATAACAGGTGCTATCCTGTGGCAGAGATGCTATAATTCAATATTCAGTTCATGGACTTCTGAAACCACTGAGTATTTGAAGACGTGACACTATTTATGTACTACTATACCCTCAGTTATCTTACTTAGTTATAACACCCCTAGCATTCTTGAAGTTCTACGCTACAAATGTCAATACCTGGTTTTCTGGTTAGTTGATGAAACTTTGGCCATATTACATACTTGAGTTATAGTTCTGTATTGATAGTAACCTCTTTATTAGGTTTTAAACTTTAGGATAAGGGTTCTCCCACTTGTTGTATACCTCAGTCTCCTACATAAGAGCTACACATATTACATAGAGATAACCGTAAGACTACAGTACTCTTAATTTACACCTTCTATTCCCCTTTTGTGCAGGGTATACACTGAGACATTGTCTTAATAACCCTAGCTCTGGGAGATATAAAAATTTCTGGCTTTACATCTTGAGCTGCAGAAAAGCTGAGGAGTTTCCTTCCTACTCTCTTGCCTTAGCCGTAGTGTAACCTAAGTATGCAGCAAACAATTTATACATATAGACATATCTGTGTAGACTCTAAAGCAGATTTAGGTTAATACAGTCATAGACCCTTTACATGTAGATACTGGGATAGTTTTCTTATGTACTATAGGATTGCCATGTCAATGATCCCTTCTAATATATTATAAGATAGCCTCATTATATTAGTTAAGCAAAGGCTCCCAAGTGGCAGGCATATGCCACATGTTCACATGACTAATAATTCAGGGCTGGGTAACTAGATATATTAGTCCATTTACTTTGCTACATTAACATGATTAATAGGCCCCTCCAAGTCTCTTACTATACTCCTATATTCCTATGGCTCTGCCCTCCACTCTCTCCCTAATATACATAGCGGTGCTTACCCGCTGAATATCCCCCTTCCCCCACCTATTACACAAGTATTCATGCTCTGGTTGAAGCTTTTAAAGAACTAGATTTCTGGTCATATGTTACCCATTATTTCCTATACTCTAGGTCCATTGGGCCTAAAACAAAGCTCCTCATAGGCCAGCTACGCATGATAAACTTTGAAGCTCCTAACGAGCTTGACTCCTGACCATCAGATAGCTATTATATTTCATATTTTTGGCCCATAGGGCCTGAATCTTTGTTTCTAACAGGTCAGTCACATGTGATATATTATTGAAAAATTTGAGGTTTCACTAATCTTTCACCAAGCTATTGTATGATCTCCGTAATTTTTCGTGTAACTATGTTTGTATTCTGTATTTTGTTCTTTTTACAAAATGGTGTATTGTGTTTTATGTATGTTATACGCAAAAAACCTCAATAAAAAAATTATTAAAAAAAATAAAAAAAAAAAAATAAAAAATTTATTAACCCCTAATGTAAGCCCCTTACACCGCCGCCATCTCTATTAAAATGATTAACCCCTAATTTAATCTACCTACCCCGCCGCCAGCTATATTATCTATATTAACCCTAAGTATATTATAGTTAATATAGTTATTACATTATATATATTAACTATATTAACCCTAATTATATTAGGGTTAATATAGTTAATATAGTTACTATAGTATTTATATTAACTATATTAACTCTATCTAACCCTAACTAAATTTATATTAAATTAATCTAATTCATTTATAAACTAAAATATTCCTATTTAAATCTAAATACTTACCTATCAAATAAACCCTAAGATAGCTACAATATAATTAATAATTACATTGTAGCTATGTTAGGGTTAATATTTATTTTACAGGTAAATTGTTAATTATTTTAACTAGGTATAATAGATATTAAATAGTTATTAACTATTTAATATCTACCTAGTTAAAATAATTACCCAATTACCTGTAAAATAAATCCTAACCTAAGTTATAAATACACCTACACTATCAATAAATTTAATAAACTACAAACATCTATCTAAAAATACAATTAAATTAACTAAACTAAATTACAAAAAAAAACAAACACTAAATTACAAAAAATAAAAAAAAGATTACAAGATTTTTAAGCTAATTACACCTATTCTAAGCCCCCTAATAAAATAATAAACCCCCAAAATAAAAAAATTCCCTGCCCTATTCTAAATTAAACAAATTTCAAAGCTCTTTACCTTACCAGCCCTTAAAAGGGCCTTTTGTGGGGCATGCCCCAAAGAATTCAGCTCTTTTGCATACAACAAATACAATCCCCCCCCCCCCATTACAACCCACCACCCACATACCCCTATTCTAAAACCACCCAAACCCCCCTTAAAAAAGCCTAACACTACCCCCCTGAAGATCTCCCTACCTTGTCTTCACCACACCGGGCCGAACTCCTGATCCGATCCGGGCGATGTCTTCCTCCAAGCGGCAAAGAAGAATTCTTCCTCCGGCGACGTCTTCCTCCAAGCGGCAGCAAAGTCTTCATTCTTCCGGCGGCATCTTCAATCTTCTTTCTTCGCTCCGCCGCCGCGGAGCATCCATCCCGGCCGACTGCTGTACTACGAATGAGGTACCTTTAAATGACGTCATCCAAGATGGCGTCCGCCGAATTCCGATTGGCTGATAGGATTCTATCAGCCAATCGGAATTAAGTTAGAAAAATCTGATTGGCTGATTGAATCAGCCAATCAGATTCAAGTTCAATCCGATTGGCTGATCCGAATAGCCAATCAGATTGAGCTCGCATTCTATTGGCTGATCGGAACAGCCAATAGAATGCAAGCTCAATCTGATTGGCTGATTGGATCAGCCAATCGGATTGAACTTGAATCTGATTGGCTGATTCACTCAGCCAATCAGATTTTTCTAACTTAATTCCGATTGGCTGATAGAATCCTATCAGCCAATCGGAATTCGGCGGACGCCATCTTGGATGACGTCATTTAAAGGTACCTCATTCGTAGTACAGCAGTCGGCCGGGATGGATGCTCCGCGGCGGCGGAGCGAAGAAAGAAGATTGAAGATGCCGCCGGAAGAATGAAGACTTTGCTGCCGCTTGGAGGAAGACGTCGCCGGAGGAAGAATTCTTCTTTGCCGCTTGGAGGAAGACATCGCCGGAGGAAGAATTCTTCTTTGCCGCTTGGAGGAAGACATCGCCCGGATCGGATCAGGAGTTCGGCCCGGTGTGGTGAAGACAAGGTAGGGAGATCTTCAGGGGGGTAGTGTTAGGCTTTTTTAAGGGGGGTTTGGGTGGTTTTAGAATAGGGGTATGTGGGTGGTGGGTTGTAATGGGGGGGGGGGGGGATTGTATTTGTTGTATGCAAAAGAGCTGAATTCTTTGGGGCATGCCCCACAAAAGGCCCTTTTAAGGGCTGGTAAGGTAAAGAGCTTTGAAATTTGTTTAATTTAGAATAGGGCAGGGATTTTTTTTATTTTGGGGGTTTATTATTTTATTAGGGGGCTTAGAATAGGTGTAATTAGCTTAAAAATCTTGTAATCTTTTTTTTATTTTTTGTAATTTAGTGTTTGTTTGTTTTTGTAATTTAGTTTAGTTAATTTAATTGTATTTTTAGATAGATGTTTGTAGTTTATTAAATTTATTGATAGTGTAGGTGTATTTATAACTTAGGTTAGGATTTATTTTACAGGTAATTGGGTAATTATTTTAACTAGGTAGATATTAAATAGTTAATAACTATTTAATATCTATTATACCTAGTTAAAATAGTTAACAATTTACCTGTAAAATAAATATTAACCCTAACATAGCTACAATGTAATTATTAATTATATTGTAGCTATCTTAGGGTTTATTTGATAGGTAAGTATTTAGATTTAAATAGGAATATTTTAGTTTATAAATGAATTAGATTAATTTAATATAAATTTAGTTAGGGTTAGATAGAGTTAATATAGTTAATATAAATACTATAGTAACTATATTAACTATATTAACCCTAATATAATTAGGGTTAATATAGTTAATATATATAATGTAATACCTATATTAACTATAATATACTTAGGGTTAATATAGATAATATAGCTGGCGGCCGGGTAGGTAGATTAAATTAGGGGTTAATCATTTTAATAGAGATGGCGGCGGTGTAAGGGGCTTACATTAGGGGTTAATAATATTAATATAGCTGGCGGCGGTATAGGGGGATTAGATTAGGGGTTAATAATTTTTATATAGGTGGCGGCGGTGTAAGGGG